>NC_056735.1:619035118-619252618 GCF_019279795.1 Protopterus annectens | reverse complement strand
AAAGTGATCTTTGTTAATGATAGGTTATGAAAATAGAAATTGATTTTTACATGCAAAATGTATATGTATATATTTATATATATTTTTTTGATTGCCAAATGAACTAAGGCTGATTTATTTCCAGACATGTAGTATATTGTCTTGGATAAAATCACAGACAATAATCTACTTAATAATCTAGTTAAATAAGAGGTACCACATAATTATAAATTTTATTTAAAGTACATAAGGGTTATATTATTAAGACAGCTACTAAGTAGGGCAGGACCAGCTCGAATGTCACACTGATGGAGGAAGGGATGTGAATTTAACATGTGTACCAATAACACTTTGTTTTACAGCACAATAAACCACTCCCATGCCTGATAAAAAAAAAAAAAATATATATATATATATATATATATATATATATATATATTTAGAAAGCTTGTGAGGAAAGTATTACTCTATTTTTGTTTTACGTGGATCGCTTGTCTGTGTACTTAATAAAGGATTTTCGACTGGAAACAGACTACCTGCCTTACTTGGATTACTTTCAAATACTTAGTAATGCTGTACAATTATATATTTTCTATTATTATTTTTGTTTTGTTTTATTTTGACTTAAGACAAGTTTAAGTTCGCTACTTCTACTACTATTGTCTGATCTGATTAATATACAGTGATTAACTACAAATATATGGACTGAAAATCTCCCACACAGAGAAGTTTCTTACACTGAACTTTTAACAATCAAAACAACAAAATGATAGGGGCTGTGATAGCTATCATACAACAACTTGTGGAAGAGGCTGAGGGTGGCGAGGATGTGAATGCTGTCAACCAATCCACAGTGAGGAGATGGGGAAGAGTGTACAGACCCAGGGTAACCTACCAGGGGCTACATGAGCTGGAGATAGTGGAGCACTCTAGGGTGGACAGGGACCTCCTACAGCAACTTGTTGAGCTGTGCCAGCCACGCCTGACACACAGAACTAACAGAGGGGAACCCATCCCAGTGGATACTAAGGTATGTGTAGACCTAAGAATACTAGCTACAGGTACCTTCCAAAGGCCAACTGGGGATATGATGGGGATCTCACAGGCATCAGCATCCAGGGTACTCCACCAGTTCCTGGATGCCATGTCAGCACATGTCGATGAGCACATATATTTCCCCAACACCCATGAGGTGTTGGCCAGCAATATGCAACTGTTCCACCAAATAGTGGAATACCCTGAGATAGTGGGTGCTATAGACTGCATGCACATATGTATCAAGGCACCTGGTGAGCGGGGTAGGGTCTATATCAACTGCAAGGTCTTCCCCTCCATCAACTGCCAGGTCGTGTGCAATGCCCAGGGCATAATACTGAATGTGTGTGCTGCTGGCTGCCCCAGAAGCTACCACGATTCCCACATCTGGCATCTGATGCAGCTGTACCAGAGATTTGCCATTGGGGACATCCCTCACGGTCACCTAGTAGGGAATGCTGGATATGCGGCTGATGACACCCATAAGAAATGCACACACACCCGAACAAGAACTCCATAATCAGGCACACGCACAGACCAGAATTATAGTAGAGCGTGTGTTTGGGATGCTCAATTCACAGTTCTGGTGCCTGGACACATCCAGAGAGCCTTGCAGTACTCACCAACTACATTTACCCAAATTGTCATCATATGTGACATGCTACACAATATGATCCTATGGAAACAGCTGCAGCAGGAACAGCACAGGGCAGGGCCACACAGCCCACCACCATTCCCAAGGCCTGCACAGGCACAGAGTGACTTGGAGGAGGAACAACCTGAGCCTGCCCCGGTAGGCAGAAGGAGGCATTCCCAATTTGCCCTGGCCTTGGCAAAGAGGCAACGCATAGCACATACACTGACACAGGAGGGACCCAGGGAATGACACCTCTCTCTGACTCTCACATACAGTAAAACAGATGCCAAACATGACACTACTTGTGCTCAACCATGTGTAGGGAGTGCACTATGTGCATCCGACATAGGCAGCCCTGCAGCACTATCCTCAATACTGGGACACCCACAAGGTAAGTGACTCACACATGCCAGTCAGGGAGGCTTCACATAACCAACAACAGTCACAGCCAGCAGGACAGGTGTAGACAAACACAAACAAAGGCTGTGCTATGGCCTCTGAATGATGCCTATGGGTAACTCCCCCCCAGGCCTACACAGACAGACCACAGCAGGTCAGGCAGTGGGACATTAGTTCTGAAGGGTAGGAAGTCAGAAACTAATATGTAGGTAAATCAAAGCTACGTTCTGTAGTACACTGGTATGTCTCTAGTCAGCATGATAGGTTAGAATACACAATGGAATGGAGTACCTGACATACCAGTACAGTCATAGCAAATCCATACAGGTGTCAGGTGTGCCTCCCCCATCCTATGTAGTAATGTAATAACAGTCATGTTTGCCCCCCCCAATCCTGTGTAGAAATGTAGAAATAGTCAGGTGTGCCCCTCCATCCCATGTAGTAATTTAACAACAGTCAGGTGTGCTCCCCAATCCCGTGTAGAAATGTAGAAATAGTCAGGTGTGCCCCCCCATCCTATGTAGAAATATAACAACAGTCAGGTGTGCCCCCAATCCTGTGTAGATATGTAGACATAGTCAGGTGTGCCCCCCCAATCCTGTGTAGGAATGCAGAAACAGTCAGGTGTGCTCCTCCAACCCTACTTAATTACGTAGTAACGGTCTGGTGTGCCCCCCCCCAAATGTGATGTACACACGTCAGAACAGTCAGGTGTGCCCTCCCACAATCCTATGTAGAAATGTAATAACATGTATGTTTAGGACTAATACCAGTGGAGCACAGATGCACAGAGGTGGCCAAGGTAGCAGGATAGGTTGTAGCATCTGCACAATATGCAAGTATGTGTGTGTTAGGTTGGTGTGTGTCCCATAACGTGTGGGAATGGTCGGTATGTATGCATGTTGAGGTAAGCCTGGTGGCCATTGCCCACTACCACTGATGACAGGGACAAGTCCTCACAACTGCTGTGCCATACACAATACCCATCAGTATAACACAAGGTAGCAGTAAACCATTGCAAATGTATGGTGGTAATATGTGTCACCATCTATAAGACTGACATGGCATGGCTGTTGGTCAACATATACAAGCAGTACATAGGGGAAACAACCCCAGACATACAGTATACATTGTGTCACTGTGAAATGGACACATCCTTGGAAAAGTACATACAGGTATGCATCACATTATTCGGTCCTATGGTGGGGGGATACTGGTGTTGTCTACCCAAACACTCGCAGATCACAAAGGAGGTAGGGCTGATGTACTGGGAAACAGCTGATGTACCTGCACAAGCAAGCATAACTGGAATGCCCAATGGATATCTGTGTGTCAGATGCAAGTAGTGTCCATAGCACACATGCACCCAGCTCATGCAAACACCACCCAGAGGCACCTCTCTGGTCATATCCCTGCTGTGGGGAATGGGTACAATATGACCTCCACCTGTGTATGGCAATAGCGAAAGAATGCAGCATGCAGTGCAGGTGTCCCATGCAGGTGTGTCCCTAGATGTAAGCAGCACCCTTCCAGCATCCACACCACCTGATCAATACTGATAGAAAGTATTGACATGAACACCTATCACACCTACCCTGTAACCTCAGGAGAATATAATGTATGGTGGTCTGGGACTGTAGGACTGACAGAATGCAATGACCTGCCACATCTGGCATGCAGCAACACCTAATGCCCCACAGGCATCTGCCAAAGGCCTGTGTCTCACACGTACTGCCAATGCATGTTATGTCATGGACACCCAAATAACAACACAACACACCCGACATATCCATATGCAAGGCCATGTGGGCAAACCACAGTAACATGTCCACCATGTCCCAATGCATGACCTGTGGACCAACAGTAACACACACCTGTGATGGGGTGATACCCTTAGGGAAAGTATCAGAGAATGCATGCATAATGTACGGAAGAGGTTAGAATAACAGAGGGGGGGGTGGGAGCATAGGCAGCATGGAATGCGCAGGGTCGACACCAAGCTGTGTGCACACACTATCCCTGGCTGCAAACTCATACATGGGTGGCTACACACTTGCCCGTACACCACAATAGGGTACATGTTCTGACCCATGGCCCCTGCCCCTGGCTGACCTGTGTGAATCTGTGCAGCTGTGAGGCATTGTCACAGCAAGATAAGCCCATGCTGTCATGCTGATGGAAGTACAAGTATGGGATCCACTGTCAGTACTGTACCAAGGTGCTGAACTGGATACACAAACCCAGAACCAAGTGTCTGCAGCTACCCCTCCAGAATGGCATAAGTTACCATGAATACGTAGGTGTCTGCCCACAATACCCGACACAGCCACTGTCACCCTTGTCCCCCAAGACATCACTGTGAGCAAGAATGTCCACCTGACAGTACGTGAGGGTAGAAAACATCACTGTGTATAACAATGCACATCTGACTAGCTCTGCTAACAGCAGTACCATGCAGCTGAAGCAGCACAGACATAATCACCTACAGTACACACTATCCCTTGCACAGTTTGTCCATATATAGTTAAATGATCGACAGATACCCTGCAGAAACAGTACGCTACCTGTAGATGTACACCACAAAGGTCTTCACTGCAGTACAAACTACCTGGACTTGATCCACTCATTCAGTACAGATGGGCATACTGGGAATGCTCACACACTTAGAGAAATGTAGGCAATGTCAGTCAACAACATACTGAAAGGTCATACTGGGCATGCTCACACACTTAAACAAATGAAGGCCATGTCTGCAAACACCAGTGGACCAAACATATCTGGCAGTGGCTGATGTTACTGCAGACACTCCTCAGTATGCACCACTCATGCTTTGCACACACAGTGGATAGGAATACAAAGATATATCTAAGGACAACACACTATGATAAGCCAAAAGTAGAAATACATAGATGTGTGGAAGAGGGTGACTGTGACAATGAGCCATCCAGGCCTGTCCCACCCAGCACACAGCCAAAGGGCCACAACCACATGAGGTTTAGATGTCACTCACTGTAGATACTAGCCACTGGTATGTGTCAGCATTACAGACTATGTGGTGCAAGTGCTAGCTGTGCAACATGACTGTACAAGGAAGTAGTCATCTAGTAGTCATCTGTGTGTGCTCTCTAGATGAATGGGTTATGGCCCATGCACAAACACTGCCCTCCCCATAGACCTACTATGACAAGCCTGCTGAAGTCATCCACTGTGAAATGCACCTTTTGGGAAATTGTAGCCCAGTAATCTCCTTGGCGCATCCTATAACTGCGTACTGCTGCAGTGTGATAAAATAGTTAGGAAGGAGTTCTAATCCCAGACTTGGTAATTGTGTGTGTCTGTCTGACTCTGTGTAGAGAGCAATGCTTTTTAGGGTAGTCACACTCACTACAATTCAAATACTCTAATTTGGCAAGGCTGCTGATATCATCCACATAGAAATACATCTCTGGGAAGGTTGTAGCCTAGTAATCTCTGTAGCATGCTCCATAACTGCGTACTGCTGTAGTGTGATAAAATAGTTAGGTAGGAGTTCTAATACCAAACTTGGCAATTGTGTGAGTGTGTGTGTGTGTGTGTGTGTGTGTGTGTGTGTGTGTGTGTGTGTGTGTGTGTGTGTGTGTGTGTGTGTGTGTGTGTGTGTGTGTGTGTGTGTGTGTCTGTTTGACTCTGTCTGTGTAGAGAGCAATGCTTTTTAGGGTAGTCACACTCCCTACAATTCAAATACTCTACTTTGGCAAGGCTGCTGATGTCATCCACCTAGAAATACACCTCTGGGAAGGTTGCAGCCCAGTAATCTCCATAGCATGTCCCATAACTGTGTACTGCTGTAGTGTGATAAAATAGTTAGGAGTTCTAATCCCAGACTTGGCAATTGTGTGTGTGTCTGTCTGTGTAGAGAGCAATGCTTTTTAGGCTAGTCACACTCGCTACATGTCAAATACCGTACTTTGGCAATCCTGCTGATGTCATTCACTGTAAAATACACCTTTGGGGAAGGGGCACTCCAGCAATCCCCATAGTGCGTCCTATAACAACATCATGCTGTAGTGTGATATAGAAATCTGGTAGGGGTTCTATTCCCACACATTGCAGTTGTGGATGTTTTGTGTGTGATTCTATGTCTGTGTAGGGAGCAATGCATTTTAGGCTAGTCACACTCACTACAGGTCAAATGCCCTACTTTGGCAATCCTGCTGATGTCATTCACTGTGAAATACACCTTTGGAGAAAGAGTACTCCAGCAATCTCTGTGGTGTGTCCTATAACAGCATAGTGCTGTAGTGTAATATACTAGTTAGGTAGGAGTTCTAATCCCAGACATGACAGGTGTGTGTGTGTGTGTGTGTGTGTGTGTGTGTGTGTGTGTGTGTGTGTGTGTGTGTGTGTGCGCGCTTGTTATTTGTATCCTGTGTGGCAGTGGTTGTGAGTGTGTAACAACTGGACTCAATGTGGAGGGGGTTTTGAAAAATTCTTATATGGTGGGTCAAGTATATATCACAATGTCCACTGTACATGGATAACAGATGTGAAATAGTCGAGAGGTTGGGGTGCAAATCCATACCCCTAAATGTGACATCAATGCCAGCTGAACAACGTTAGCAACCCTTGTATTACACAGAGAACACTCTCAACCCATGTCTCATATACACACACATACACTCACTTGCCTAGGCAACAGCCACTATGTTGGTAGTAACCTGCATATTGCCCACTGATAGTAACCATGGTGTGATTGCAGTGGGCTACAGAGGGCATGGCGCCCAGTCCATCAGTCCAATAGGAGTATACATGCAGACAGTGCACCTCCCCCATGTTCCCCACTGGACATCTGCAACACCTGTGGTGCCATCAAATGTGACCCACAAAGGACATAACATGCCTGAAACACAAGCCTTGTATTGACTGACACCAGGGAATACCGGTATCATGCTATCAATGTAGGTTCAGGGCAAACCTGCTGTCCATGAACAGTTCCTGCCACATGAGGCCAGAACTGGCACATCTGAAGATAATGATCTGTGCACACAACATGGGCCAGACACCCCAGGTACAGTTTCATGTCACTGTGTATTCATGTGGGAGGTGTGCACATCCCAGACACTGTCCATATCATGGACTAAGGAACACATACATGGCAAGCAATGCACAGCATTGGCCACCCCTCCCTGGCTTTTCTATGCCTCTGTCTGTCTCTCTCACTCCCTCTCTGGTGGATGTGGAGACTTACATCTGCTTTGCTTAGGCAGCAGCATGTGTATTTTAAGTGATGCTCAGGATCAGCTGATAGCCTCTGCATGAATTGCAGCCCTTCTCTAGCTGATTGCATGTGGAACAGCTGTGGTAACATTCCTATAGTCAATGGCATGGAAACACTCACCAATATCTAGGAACATCATGTTGGTGTTGGGCCTTTCATTCACTGTGAGCAGGAACTCGATCTGTTATTTGGCAGACAGCATCTCAGATGGATTGGGGTTTACCTCTAACAACATACACTGTGGAAACCGGCCAACACACAGGCGCCGGATGTGCCTGAACTGACTACAGACTGTAAGTGTTGCTATACTGCATTTGGAGTAATGTTGGTTTAACAGGGTGTGTGTGGATATGGCTGTCCTACATGTTTTCATACCTGCTATGTCAGTGCTATGTTTATGAGGGAACACTCATCTGTAGGGCCATCTGCAGATTGGCCAGTGTGTGGTGCCTTCTGTTTCAGGTGTTACCCACAGAACACCTATCTGTGAACTGCAGAAGGTAGTGTGAGGATTGCAGTCTGTAGATTGTGACAGCAGTGAGAGTTACTGATTTCATATCCCTCATAGGACATATGGTGCAACAAACCCTGTTAGAACAGTAAATGTATGAGGTTATCACAGCACCATGTCAATATTGGCCCTGTGTACGTGCCTCCAGCCATGACCCTGTCAACCTTTGTACATATGTCATGCAGTAAGGGGTGCATATGTACTGTACACCATAATTAGTGACAGCATATCTGATAACAAGCCAGTGAGATATCAGACTGCTGCACATGTAATGTATAGTAGGGGTTATTTTTGATGACATAACCTGGACATTCTGTGGTTGTGTGTACAGTACTGAGGTCTGTGTACTTATGGTGATTGTCGGCAGTGTGTGTATTGTTAATATGTACCTTGGCCTGTGCACAGACTGTGGTACATGTCATTGTTCTTGGTCCTGTTCTATCTGATGTTACATGCTGCTCCACTGTATGTTACCCTATCGGCTTGCATGTTTGTAGGGCCATACACACACATGTTCCATACCACAGACAGGCAGCGGACCACACTGTGTAGTGACCCAGTATATGTATATGTAGGGTTAGTGTGCGAGTGGCACATATGAGGTTGGTGTTGAACAGATCGGCCATATACTGTAATAATACGCTCTCATGCCATATGTAGCTGTGGCTGTGTTCACATTGGTTGTGGTTATGCACTTTCACACAGGTGTATGTTATTCTGTGCTGTAGCATGCCTGTGGAGCCTGCTATATATGCACGTACATACGGATTCCCCCATAGGAAATGTAGGCCACTGTTGAGCCAGTCTGCCTGTAGCCTGCACAGTGCTTTGTTACATGCCTAGCAGCTTAGTGTACTTGCCCAGTGAGATGTAATGTCCAGATACTTGCCAGATGTACTGCTGCTGGGCCACCATAACCATCATGTATGTCAGACAGAGCAGTGGGATGCTGTACAGATGTATGTCAATATCTAGTGGGTGGTATGTGGCCATGGCACTTCCATTTTAGCGGTTATTATGTGGCAGGACAGACATGGATGTGTGAATACATAACCTATGGGGGCACATGTATACCAGTAGTTACATGTTATACCCATCTACATGGGGGTTAACATCCACATTGTCGGGATTGGTCCACATGTCTTGCACTAAGGGGTTATGTGTATACCTCTGGACTGTCCAGAGTGCGCCAGACTGTCCACATATATTGGCCATTATCTCTGCTGTAGTCCACAGGAGCAGTATGTGCTAGCAGTGGTACTGTACTATGATGTCCTTAGGATTTCTGTCAGTAGCCACTGGCACACATGTTAAAAGCAGATGTGACCTCCCACACACACCATGCCTGTGAAGACAATCCCTATTACAGTAGCAATACTCTACAAATATACCTGCTATACATACCTGACATCCCCTTGCACTATGAAGTTGGGACTACAGGGGCTGAGGTAGGTCTACACTCTATGTTCAGGACATATGGTGATGATATATGTAGATATACTTATGCAGATATCTATATAGACATACACATATACATATCGACATACATAGATGGATATGTATATGTACATAGATATACAAATTAACACCCAGATATATACATATACAGAGCAATATATGTCTACACATATACAGATATACATATGCACATATACGTATGGATATCTACATATATATTGACAGTAGTAGGTATATCAGAGTAGATATGTGTGCACATATAGTTATTGATATCTACATATATACCAACATAACTAGGCATATCTGCACACATAGGATGTGCATACATATATAGCTATATATACATATATCTATATATACATATACGTATATCTATATATATATATATCTATATATACATATATGTATATGGGAGCACTACATAATCCTGAAAGTCCAAAGTCCTGAAGACCATCAGGGGTGAGCTGCCTTAAGGTATATGGATGTACATTACCATACAATCCACCTTGGTTAAATGCAGGCCTAAGGCCACCTGCCATACAGACTGTTCCATTTGTCAGTGTGCTTGTGATGGTGTCAGTTGTGCTTTGGTATGTAACAGTTACATCCCATTGTGTCAACTGAGGTCTTTACCCCCTCGGGATTGTCTGTAGATAGAGGCTGCTGAACTATACATCTGGATTACTTACTGTTGATTGTTTGATTTCCTGTGACCCAGTCTGTCTTTTCTATTGTACTACTTGATGGTTTTGGCCTGGACAGCAACATTTGTTAAGTTTTCCAGACTACTGTATTAGTATAACTGTTTCACAGTTGCATTACTCAGTTTATATGGATGTCCGTGTCTAAACAGCTATACGACATGGCATGTACAACTGTAATAGTACACAAATAAAGCTTTCCCATTTATGCAAATCTGTGTGTTGTAGTATATCCTTTGATTTATCTGCTGGTATATGTTGCAGGCAATGGTTGTCATTTGTATGGGTGTCTCATACAGTCTCCAGTTGATAAGGTGGTAACTGTAAGAATAGTGGCTGTTCCATATTGTGTGCACATACTACATATATAACTTACTATACATATCTCTGCATGTGTATGTGTACTTACATATATATCTATATCTATATATATGCATATATATATATATATATATATATATATATATATATATATATATATATGGATTCCAAACATTTGGTCGAATTACACTTAGTCGAAAATGATACCAGGCATTGCACTTCACTGAAAGCTCACTTGACTGAAAGCTCACTTGGTCGAAGTTCATTTGGTCAAAAATGTAATATAGCCCCTGCCCCACTGCAGTGCAACCCTGAAGTGAGAATATTAATAATAAGGGGGGTATGAGGGGCACAGCCCCACACAATGTGGGGTGTGGGGGTGTATTCACTATTATAAGAAGGTATATCCATTAGAAATGCATTGATATATATATATCTTTAGCAAAAACTATTGGCATAATGTGGGGGGCTACCCCCCTTATTTAATATTCTTACTCCAGGGTTGCACTGCAGTGGGGCAGGGGCTATATTCCATTTTCAACCAAATGAACATATATGTATATATATATATATATATATATATATATATATATATATATATATATATAAGTGTATATCTGTATCTGCATATATGTGTCTGTGTATATGGATCCTAGGGATGCCCATGTCGTGTCTGGTCCTGGTTATGGGATCTGCAACACTTGGTACTGTATTGCAGGGGGGACGTGTTTGATTGTTTGGGGGGTATACCTATTTGTACAAGACGTATATTGTTTGGGGCCTCTCAATCCCATTAACGGTGCATGTGGACATATATGTTTTGTTATTTCCCCATTATTTACAGATGTATGTCC
Organism: Protopterus annectens; assembly: GCF_019279795.1. Classification (NCBI taxonomy): domain Eukaryota; kingdom Metazoa; phylum Chordata; order Ceratodontiformes; family Protopteridae; genus Protopterus; species Protopterus annectens. Next base: position 619,241,466 of record NC_056735.1, on the reverse strand, counting down.
ATATATAACTATATATATATATATATATATATATACATATATATATATATCTGCTGACATATATATAACCTGCTGTATATATTTAGACATATGGATGTAGACATATATATCTATAGATGTAGGCATTTGCATGTATATATGTTCATATATATTTATATATATGTATATATATATATATATATATATATATATATATATATATATATATAATCTACATATATAGATATGTTGTATCTGTTTAGATATTAATATATTTACACACACATACATCTACATGTTGGAATACATTCTCTGCACTGTTGAATGACTGGGCTGGATGATATGTTTGTGAATACATCAGGATTATGTATATCTGACATGGCTTAGTGGTCAATCACTTTGTCTATGATATGCAAGGTCGTGGGTTCGAGCATTGCAGATGCTGCTTATTTTGTTGCTGGGCAGAACAAGGGCAATTGGATACAGAATGACTAAGGCACTTTTGAGCAGTTGTAAGCAGGTTTGCATGGAGGTAAGCACTGCTAACTTCTGGTTGCTGTTTCTTATACTCAGCTTTTGAATTGCTTAACCTGTGTCGACATTGCTTACCCACACGCAAACAGGCTTAAACCCACTTACTGCTGCTTAAAAGTGCTTTCTTCCACTTACCCTCGTGCTAATTTCTTTAAAAGAAAAGAAAAGGGGGTTGATAGGAAAGTGGTGAAAAAAGGGGCACATAGAGGGAAAAATAGTAGGGAAAATAAACAGGGATGTGCAGGAAGGGTGTGGGGAAGGTCCATAGCTGCACATTTCTTCTACAGCAACAGCTGTGCATATACACTGAATTTGGAGGTAGATTTGGACACTCAAACCCATGAGAGGGGGTGAGGACAACAATAATAAGTTGTGATGACAATTAGACCAGATTATATGTGTCCAGTGGACACATGTGTGAAATGGACAGTTATGTATGGGGCAATATTTTTTTGTCGGAACAGATTGCCCTTTTTTTTCAGGTGAGAGTGGGATGTCGGGGAAGGGTAGTAGGTATATTTGGGGAGGTAGGTTGGGTAGGTTAACAGACAAGACAAACAAGACACATACAGGGGTGGTATATGACACATTGGGGGTGAACACCTTGATGAGGAGGGGTGCTGGAAAATCGGAAGCCCATGAGCCCCCTAGTGGAAACAGTGTGACTGAGGTCCCCACCCATGGGCAGTCACCACTGCACCTTCACAGCCCTGAAGGTAGCTGTGCTGGGGGCTGAGTCGCAGGGTCAGGCTGGCCCTCTAGTCATGACACACGTCCCTTGAGCTGGCGTAGCGGATCACCAAACTGCTGGCTGATCTCTCTACACACCATGACCCCAACCTGGTGATGGGTGCCTGTCTGCACCTGCTCCCGGGGGGGGCAAGCCCCATCCCCTGAGGCAGTTCCACCCGAAGGTGGTGCAGGACCAATGGACAGGGAGGTCCCGGGTTGTGCCCCAGACATGCTGGTGCCCGGTGCCATGGCCAGCTGAGGTGGGACAGGTGGGTCTGCTGGGACCAGCCTTCCCAAGTGTGCTATAGTGTTTAGATTTCTTCATCATAAGTGGGTTAGTAATAGTCCATACATTCCAGGGTGAGGTATAACAGCATGCATAGATATTCCCATTAATTCAGACACCAGATACGGAACAGTTTCATAGCGAACAGAACACATGCATATATAGGACCATAGTGGTAATAAGAAGACCATGCAGGTACATTGATGGCACCATGCCACCAATGTTGGGATAATTCAATACAGCACATGCATGGGAGCCATTAAAATATTTGTCAAACAAATGGACAGTATCAGAACATAGGTGTCAATACATACCAGTTGGGGTGGGTATGTTGATTATTGTTGGAATATGGTGAGGGGGGGAGATATCAATTAACAACTAGTATATTCCTGTAGTCCACATTACTTTCCTAGTCAGTGCTGTTATCTCTACCTTACAAGTCTTACTACACTACCCTATAGCCTTAGTTTGGACAGTGATATGGTTGTCGTCATCATTACACATGAACTGGTTTTACCTGGAGTATACACCTCTTACCTGGTATACCTGTAGAGGGAAAGTTTGTTAACACTAACTAACTGTTTCTACACATACTCTCAGATTCTGGGTTGCTGTTGTGCACATAGCTATCCAACTCTTTCTGCACAGACTCTGGCCATGTGTTGACCACATGCTGGTGTACCAGGACATATCTAGAATATTGCCCTCTTCCATCTTTAGTGACCTGACACACACATATAGATGCTTTCCTACACAGTTATATTATGTAGCACAGTGTGGGTGACAGTGATTAGTGATACTTTAGTATTCAGAGAAACTGCAACACTCACAATTCCCTACAATACCAGATTGAATAGTACCAGTACAGGTTATAATGGTCTGTATTTCTCAGCACAGTGTTCGTATCCTACGTATCTGTGGGAGCAATGTTTGTTAGCACTACCTGAATGTTGCCACACATTCTTCCAGATTACACGTTAGAATTATGCACATACATCTCACTCTGTTACTGTACACACTCTGGTCACAGCATGACATCATGGGAGTTTAGATAGGACATACTTGATATATTACTCTCCTAACAGTTTCGAGGGTTGCTACAGTGACAGGTTTGTTCTCATAGGTGTTTAACAATCACTTGTAGTCCCTTGCTAGCTAAACATCTGGGTCATCCCACAGACTTACCAGGGGGGACAGGGGGACAGGCACCAGATATGGGCCCATATACTGGATATTCTGGCTTCATCTGTACAGTTGTGGGGTATGATTCTGTATGCAGCCTACATCCACTCCCAGGACTCAGACCATGACTGTGCCTGCTACAACTTAAACACTGTCCATCACAGTTCTGTCTGATATATAGATATTGCTGTATATCTCCTATCTGCTTTCTGTCTTATTAATCCCCTGTGTTTTTGCATTCTGACCTTGTATTATAACACTCTTATGCAGATTTCCTAGACAGTTATATGTTGTAGGACAGTGTGGGTGACAGTGATGTGTAATACCTCATTATTCAGAGCAACTGCATCAGTCGCACTGCCATACAATACAAATGTAAACAGTACCAGTACTGGGTATCATTCTTGTATTTCTGGGCACAGTGTCGGTATCTGACAGACCTGTGGGAGAGATGTTTATTAGCACTACCTGAATGTTCCCACACACAGTACAGATTCCACATTACTATTATGCACATACATCTCACTCTGTTACTGTACACACTCTGACCACAGCTTGACAAGTTGGGGTGTAAATGGGACATTCGTGGCTTCTTAGTCTCATAAGGTACTGGGGAGTTGCTAGTGTGCCAGCTTTGTTCCCATAGATATCTGTCAATCAGTTGTATTTCCTGTTTGCTGCCTATACATCTGGGATTATCCCACTGATTTCCCAGGGGGACAGGTTGATATGCAACAGATATGGGCCACTTTACTGGACATTCTGGACATATCTGTACAGTTGTGGGGTATGATTCTGTATGCAGAGTACTACCACTGGCAGGATTCGAACCATGGCTGTGTGTGCTAAAAAGACAACTGTTCACATCTCAGTTGCATGTGCTATTCAGGTTTTGTTGTCTGCATTTTCCCTATTTTCTGTCTATGTGTCTCTCAGTTGTACTAAATGGCTTCTGGGGATTACACCTGTCATATACAGGCATTCCTACACATTCAATTTATGGTGCAAACAGTACTATTACATGATTGCTAATCTACATTACCATATGATGCCAGAGTATACACATGCAGTCCAGCAGTTAGACCTTTATTGTCAGGCTATTACACTTTTATTGACATACAACTGATATGAGACTCTTCCTGCCCTATTCTCTAGTGTATGCAGTACTTGCCTTGAACAATACAAGTTTTATACAGTCACTTAATTTACTACTACTTTTAGTTTTATCTCCTATGACAGTAAATGCATGAGTATTACTGACCTGCCTCGCTTTACAACCTCACCAGGCGACTGACGTGGGTCTCCTGGTTTGCGGCCTGCTCCATTGCAGCTGTGGGGGACATAAGAGGAATATTTAGCCATACCTATCCATGATATAACTGAGCTGGCAATTATTACACACATAGTGCGGTGATACTTACACACAACTGGGAACATCCCCTGCCGCTCTAACATCTTAGAGAGCCACTCCTCCAAGAGGTCCCCTTTACACTGCGTCAGGTTGGCATAGTGATGCCTGACCTACTCACCAGTTCAGGGTATGCCAGTGGCACTGGTGAGGTCATGGGCAAGATGGTCCCAGGCCTCCGCCTTACATTGGGAGCCCTGGTACTAGCCCTGCAGCAGTCTCTGGTCATGGTCTTTGACAAGGAGTCCTTCCATGACTTTGGACTCCTGGATGCATCACCGCTGCACCCAAAAGCGCATACCTTCTCCCATTACTGCCATTGTGGCTGCAAGGGGAAGCTACAACCAGTTATGAGATGTATTTCCAACTCTTGGTTTAAGTAGGGACGATTTTCTGCACTTTTCCGTGACTGACCAGTTTTGAAAAGGCTTGGCTATGGGCAAACCTGCTTACCTAGGGTTGGCATTGTTTGAAGGGGTATAACACTGGGCACATTGAGTTAGCTGGCCTACACATTGCTTACACCTCCTAAGCTGGCCTGTGCAATGCTTAGTGTTGCTTACATTAGACTTTGCATTTTAATTCCTTTTTGGCATTGAGTTATTATTCATTACACCTTATATGTATGCCTGGTATCCATGATTCATGTGTACGTACACTGTATGGGGTCCTTGTGTTTTATTGGGGACTTCAACACTCTATTACAATTACACCTGACTGCTAGACTTACTGCTGTACTCCGGTTCACATATTTATGATATGTAGTGGGTTAAGGCACATATGTCTGCATACCGATTCCTTTCACAGGTTCAGTTTGGTTTTACTATGGTATAGACTTGTTTGCTATTATCGCATTCTTCTGTATGTCTGTGATGGCTTGGTCATTAACTACTGTGACTGTGGTGTATAGGTTCCTGGGTTCGAGACCTATATGGCTGTTTATTTTGTTGATGGGCAGAACAAGGGCCGTTGGATACAGAGTGATTAAGGCACTTTTGAGCATTTGTAAGTGGGTTTGCGTAGGTTTGCATCACAGTAAGCACTGCTAACCTGCCGTTACATCTGCTTACAGAGAGTTACCTTCAGACTTGCTTAACCAGTGTAAGCATTGCTTACAGCCACGCAAACGTGCTTAAGCTCACTTACTAGTGCTGGTATATGCTTACTACTGCTTACTGGTGCTTAAACCTGCTTACTAGTGCTTTATTCATTATGACACTGACACCTCACATGTGCATTTACTGCAGTACTCCAGTTCATTAAAAATATGTTATTTACTGGGTTATGAAACATAAATATTATTCATAAAGTGCTTTGCCATGGAAAATCGTGAATGCCTGCTCATAAGGCAAATGCTCTGCCCACTACACTATTGCTATGCTGCATCATTTGCATATATCTTCCTTGTTATCCTCTTCAGCCATTTAAGCTGCATTAACCGTAGCTAAGCAATAGGCACACCCGTGCACCTATGGTTAGCTTTAATCAGATTTTAAAATAAAACAAATAAAGGGTTTGTTCATTGTATTTATTTATACTTTTGCTGTTGTACACGAGGGGGAATGTTGGTGGGGATATACAGACACCTGTGAGCAGTGTCACTCATTTCTTCCCCTTTCTGCTGTTCTTCATTGTGGGCGCATGTATATTCTGAGAGCTCTGCTCTCAGACATGCCCCCTGCACTCTTACACGCTCTGTGTAAGACTAAGAGCTCAGGCAGCGCACCTCATTACTATGCATGGCGCGCTGCCGTCCTACTCCTAAACGGCCGCCTCCATGCAGGACTAAGCTAGTCCTGCATGGAGGAATAGTAAATCAGGGGGATGATTTCAGTTTCTGTTTGATCTTGTAATTATAATGTCAGGTATGAATCCACTAAAGTAATCCAGATGTATTAATGTGTACTACTACAAAAAAATCCATGAATGGTATATCGTAAAGATCATGATGATTTGGAATACATCTTTAAGCCAGTGGGTTTAAAATTGTCTGTCTAATCTGTGCACCATATGTTTCGATATTACATGCATTTATGGCTGTTTACTTACTTTCTCAGAACTTGCATACAATAATCATGTGTTTTGTAATAGCTTCACAGACGTGATCTCTGAATGTATGCCCTGATAAAACACATGCATGTCATCAAAGGTACTAATTGTTGATTAAGTGATGGAAACTCCTTATGAAGCTTTGTCAGGCATTTGGAGTTGAACACAAAGCCCTTCATTTAGCTGAACAAATATGCTCTTCTCAGACCATCCTTTACTTATTTATATTCCTGTACTTTCTTCAGTTTGCTGTAAAGGTTGTTAGAAAGATGGAGTAAGCACAAAATGTTCTGTTGTTGTGGTAACAAAGAAGGTAATGTTCATGAATGGAGGCCAAAGTTATCAGACCGTACATACAGCCAAAGATACCTGACTGTAAATTGTCAAACTATACTCACCAAAGAAAATATTTGGCCTGGTATTATGTGTGGTCTGTATGTGCTGTATCATCAAAGCAGATTATTACAGTTCAAACGACATTGTTTTCCAGTATATAAAACATTTTAGTGACTCCCTTTCTTGGTGTATCACTTATGAAGAATGATACGATACATAACTGGATGAAATTGAGCAGTTCAGATAACAATATAGTGAAAATATGAATAATGTTATGCAAGCAGTAGATGATCAAAGTGATGCTTCTATAATCATATTTCAGTGTTTAGATCGACAGATTAAGCAAATTGTCTGCACAGGTGTGCATGCAATACTTTGTAATACTTATGTACACCTGCAGCTTTTGTTATCAAATGTAGTTTGAAAAGTACTCATTCCCAATCTATTTGTAAAGCACCACCCAGAATTACTGCATACCTTCAGGCTTGTGTGTTTTTATTCATAATAATGCAGCTGTCATAAAGATTTCTGTGTTTTCTTTGATTTCATTTGCGGTTACTGTGAACAAAAAGCTTCATCTTCTGTAAGATGCAGGTACGACTTGGTAGAGGGAAGGGATTATATTTCATTTTCTCGCTCTGATTGACTTTACCTTCATAAATTCAGTTGTTACAGTGGCACGATTAAAACCTTACTGTAGTCACAAGTCAAGACATGCAGTAATGTAGATTTCCTTTGCTTGTCCATGTAGAAAGTATATTAATAGTTGTTCTGAATTCGCAAAGTTCATGGAGGACTACAGTTCCTTGCCTATGGGATATAGTTGTAGATCACAGCGAAGAGTTGCTATTTACTTATTCTGGTTTATTTTTTATCAAAATATAGCATTCAACGAACACCTTGTTATAGTTCAAAGCATATATCTGAATATGTACATGTATTTAAAACTGTCCTATTTGTCTGCTTTTGAAGCTGGATAAAAAATATGCTCTTCTTAGATCATCCTTTGTTACCAATGCCTGATTACACATGAACCTGTGAGCTATTTATTTATTTTGACATTTATTAACCAGGTATATCCAGCTGAGCAGGTGCCCATTTTCAGCGGATGCCTGGGAAGTAAAGCTCCATATAGAAACATTTTTAAATACAGAAAAAAACTCAAAATATGGACAAACTTTAAATACGGAGCAGACTCTAAATACTATTATTCCTTGTTTGGATATAAAAACAGAAACAGACAGGAAAGACATATGCTACCTCAGGTTAACATATAGATTTATCTTATATTTTGCAGACACACATACTCTCACACACACACACACACACACACACACACACACACACACACACACACACGCACGCACACACACACACACACACACACACACACACACACACACACACACACACACACACTAATTCAATACCACTCACTACCTACTATAAATTATAGTTTAGATAGGACATACTTGATATATTACTCTCCTAACAGTTTCGGGGGTTGCTACAGTGACAGGTTTGTTCTCATAGGTGTTTGACAATTACTTGTAGTCCCTTGCTAGCTAAACATCTGGGATCATCCCACAGACTTACCAGGGGGACAGGGGAACAGGCAGCAGATATAAGCCCATATACTGGATATTCTGGCCTCATCTGTACAGTCGTGGAGTATGATTCTGTATGCAGCCTACATCCACTCCCAGGACTCAGACCATGACTGTGTCTGCTACAACTTAAACAGTCAAAGTTCTAAAGCACATTTCCTTTCCCTCCCACCATGATAAATCAAATGACATGCCATTCCTATTACTTACCCAATAGTTGGCCCTATCTCTGCCCTAAGGCACAGCAACCTGTTCACCACAAGATCACTGAAATACTGGTAAGGATGCAATGGTACCATGTAGTTTGAAATCAAGCAAGATAGGAAGGTACAATAACAAACTTCAGCCTGCATAGGATTAGGTTTCCTACTTTGTTCAGAATATACAGCTTTGTGCACTATATTAGTTATCATTTGTGATGGATTATAGTGCTATTTTTCTTGCCACTGGGATATAGCACAGTCTCACAGATTAGGGCATGTAACACAAATGTTGTCATGACGTGTGCTACAAAGTAATATAAAGTAAAAAATTCAAAGCAGCACCTTTACTTCTTACAATACTATTTAATAAGCCAATACAGTGCTACACTTATTAAAAAGTAGCTGCCTTGTATATGATGTTGCTGCCACATCTCTTTTTGTTTCTACATGTTTATAAGCTGCACAGCAAAGGATCTCATTATGCACTGCTATACAACATTTCATGGTATGATACAGAAAGTCTGGGTAATCACTATTATTTGATACCATCCAAAAGACAGTTAATATACAATTCCAAACAAGACATGTGGTGCTTTATGTCCAAAGACCTGTTTGTATTTACAAGCAGTAGGTGCAGATTTTGTGGATTTCTCTTTTCATTTTGCCTACAGGAAAGCTGAGTTAGGATTTCACAATGGGGAAGTCACAGAAACAGTAGCAGGAGTAGTTATGTGCTTTGTGGGTTGGATTACAAATTGCTAAGTTAAAGAAACTGGCAGATATTGTAGGCCATTGAAATATGTCTATTTTTTCTAACTTTTCCTTTGTTTATTACATGCATGGTCATTTTTATAGGTAAAAAAGAACAACAAATATAGGGGATTAAGGTTGGAGGGTCTTCAGTTTTAAATAATTCATTAAGTCTTCAAGAAATAGATGCTAAGAATTTTACTTTAAGACTGGGGTGAAATGAAACCCAAGAAGTAAATTTTGACATCCATTTCAAGAACATATAAAATATTGGTTATGATCACAGGAAAGAACAATCATAATTCTTTATAGTACACAGAGCTTTGGTTGCTCAAATGTATTACCCTTTACAGAAAAAAAATGAGTGTTATGACCAGTAAGTGTTTTGAAAACTGTACAACTCTATGGACTACTATACAGATTATACCATTCTACCACTCGGCATTTAAAAGAGAACTTCGATTTCATGTACCACATCTGTGTCCGCACCACTGTTCTGCTTTGACATGGGACAGCTTAAATTTATTCTCTTTCACTGGCTCAATTGTACAGCTAGTGTGACAGAGACGTTTTGCAGCTGTTGTGGTCAAAATGGACCAATAGTTGACATGTAATTAAGCACTAATGAGGTCTTCCTTTTCTCGTGCTTAAGAGCTTCCCAACATGTAGTGAGATTTGTTTGCCAACCATTCCCGATTTGGGTTGCTATTTTCACTCTGTCATTCCCAAAGTTGTTATTTTTCTGAATCACTGAGAATTACAGGTAACCAGCCAATAATGTCAGTCATTGGAGTTTCTTACTTATTGTTCTGAAAATGCAAATTGATGCGACAGGTTTTGTTCTATGAACTTTTAAAGTGAATTAGAGAAATATTTAAGTTATTACTATTTGGAGTTTTTGTTCCCCTATTATTTTGGATTTATCTAGAACAATTAAGCAAAGAAGTATAGATGTATTTTGTCCATTCCTCATAAAATTGGTGGTTTTCTGACAAATTGTGGATTCCAGTCATTAACTAATGGCAACCAGGTATGTTTCAAACTTCATATCTTTCAGAAAATATTTGCTAATGCAAAGCTTGTATTCTAGCAGCGTTTTAAGTATATAAAAGCAATATTTAAAATCTATCCCTGAATTTCCCTCTTTTTGATTCTTGAAATAAGTTGGGGAGGGGGTTGCAATGGTTGTACTGTGAAGTACATTCCTAGACCATTATTTATGTATTTATGCATTTACCTGCTCCCAAGCAGACATTTAAGATGTACACAGTCATACAAGTGGCTGTCGTTTTTTTCTTTTGGTCTCATCTGTGTATGTGTACGTATAGACATGCACAGAGTGCACAGCTCTCACCTGACCCTGAGTTTGCCTCATATTTTTGGTTTTATCCTCATAAGATATGTGGTTTCTTTGCACATTGCTGTTGACTGTAGTCACCAGAAGGCAAAAGGCATTTATGTTTCATACTACATATTTTTCTGGAAAAAAAAAAAGCTGATTATTACAAAACATGTTACAATGTACATTTTCTAGCTATTTAAGAACAATATTTTAAATCAGTCCCTGATTCTGGTTCTTCATTCTTGATTTCTGAGCTAACTGGTTGAAAGCATGGTGGGAGGATCAGCAGGTTGCCCTGTATTATTTTCAAAGCACCAAGCTGAAATATATTCATGGGTCATTATTTATGTATTAATTCATTAATTTGATTGTTAGCAGACATCTAAGGTGCATACAAATGACTATAATTGTGTGTGTGTGTGTGTGTGTGTGTGTGTGTGTGTGTGTGTGTGTGTGTGTGTGTGTGTGTGTGTGTGTCTGTGTTTAATTATACACTGCAAAGCTTTTATAATGTTGTGATGAGCAAGAAGGACACAAGCCTATGAAAGTATGCAATGTAGACCTACATATCTTTTTACAGTGCAGTAAAGATACATTTTTCTAGTACAGTGTTATATGTGTACATCTGATAGCACCACAAGGATTCTAATTTTATATGTTTTATCTGGCAAAAAGGTAAATTTACACATTTGTGCCCTTTTCTCAGGACATGAATTTACACATATGCATATTTTGATGTGCAATGATTTTGGACCATTTGCTGTGACTTTTGATGGCACCCTGCCATGATTTCAAAAGATGAGAGGTTGAGAAGTATGACACAGACAACAGCCAAAAGTAAAGCGTATATCTAATCTGCCAAGCATTTAAAAAAATGCTAGGCACTACAGAGCACCATTGCTTTTCCCATGTCAGGGCAAAGTGCATTACATTTTTAAAGATGACAAACATTTCCAACGCTATTCTGTGATGCCTACTATGCATGTTACAGTTACAGACTAGATTGTAGTGAGAGTGAAAGTTATACAACAAGATTGTTATGTATTTTTCTGACATCAAAAAGGTATATAATATCCATATCCTTTTGCTGACGTCTGGGTATAATCACCCCACTTTGTGTGCTAACATATTTTACACTATAGCTGTAATGTGAAAAGTGCTATTATCAGTATTTATAGATGTTATAGCTCTACTGTAATAACACCATAAGAAATGTATAATGGACAGAAAACAAGCTGAAACCTTCACATAGTGTACAAATGTAAGGGAACATAACAATGTAGTACCCAGGGTCTATTTCTATGCATTGCTTGTACTGGGGGAACTGAATGCATAAAATCTTTTGGAGATTACAGTATGAACAGTTGCTACATTCATGTTACTTAGTTATACACCTGCATCTTGATGTGTAATACCAGTTAAGAATGAAGACATTTTCATACAACCATTATCTTCCATCATGATGTCATTGTGTAAGTAGTTAAGTGGAATGCAGTAAGTTTCTCTTTCTAACATAAAATTCAAGCCTATTCACAAGTCTCAGTATGTGGTTCACTGATGAAGATAGTATACCAAAATGCACTGTGGGTACAGCCATGCTTCCCCTCACTCCAACATCTGTAGTCTAGTTAAGGGGAAAAACTCTCAGTACAAATCATTACAAGTAGGCAAGCAGTCATAAAAAGGTTGTGTTTTATTCTTGAGGCATAGTAAACAAATATACTTTCTCAAGAAATACTTCCAAGTTCATATCAGTTTATTACATCTCCCAAAGTGACTGTCTAGTCAATCTTCAGTGACGTTTATTATTACAGTTTACTTGGATTACAGTTTTGCACTAAATGGGAAAGTTTTCAAAAAAATGCAACATGAAATTGGAACAATGTGGGACAAAGAATTTATTCTTTTGCCAGCTGTCACTTTTCCACTGAAGGGATGGACACTGTAAGGAATGTGAGCAATGCAGAATGCAGTTAGGGATATACTGTTTATGAATGTGGACCACAGTTAAGTGCTTTACTGAAATAACTGAGAGCACATTATCATATGGCTTTACTTATTTATTTTTTGGTACTTCAAAAAGCTTTATTAAAGTAAATGCATAATGTATTCAGTCAACAGAATGAGGGAAATAAGAGGAAAAAACTTGTAATGCCACTTCTAAGAAAGTAAATCAGTATTAAGTAATTCTGTTGCATTTAATTAACTCACAAAATGTCTTTTTGGAGCCATTTTAACCAGTTACAAAATATATCAGTGGTTAGGCACCATCTCTACATATTCCCACTGCCAATTACTTTCATCAAGACAGCCACCTTAAAATCATTTGCAGCACTTGGATACACAGATTTATTTATTACATTTATTTACCAGGGTAATGTACTGACCATTTTCAGATTCAAACACAGGCTGTGTGAGTGCACTGCAGCAGTAGTGGTAGAGAGTACAATATCAGTAAGCATGTAAAAAAAAAAAAAAACGACTAGCGTGTAATGGTTTAAACTCAGATTGGTTCACACAATAGTATGTAGACTACACTCTTAATACAAAGAGATAATGAGATTTGTAGATACCGCTCAGTACAAATTGTTTCAGCCATTCTTATGTACAATAACAGATTTATACAGACAATTTTATGTACAATAATTACAGTAAAATATATTATAGCCAAAGAGAACTGCAAGACTTATCTGCAGTAATAGACAGTGGCGGCTGGTGACTTCAAATCAAAGGGGGGCTGCAGGAGACAGCTGAATGGGTGGGGGTCAATGAGAAGGGGTGTGGCCAACTATAAAGGGGAGGAGCTATGCTCAAAACCACAAAAACTAAATATACTGCCCTGGGTGCCATGCCGTCATTATGAGAGTCCAATCAAGACAAAATGAAGTGTAGAAGAATAAAAATATTTCAATGCATTGGCTGCATGACAGCTTAATATCTAGATGGAAACAAAAAAGGTTGTGAGGCATGAAAAAATAAATTACTTTTTTTTAAATACATTAATGGAATGCCAGTCAAAATCAAGTATAAGAAAAACAAGCAGCACTCAACTCAAACCACTTCTTGCACTGCATTTCTAATTATAATTTATATTCAGCTTTATTAAAGTACCAAGTAACATGCTGAAAGTACAAATCTCTGATGCCCCCACTTGTAAAAATGTTCCTTATCCAAAAAAAGACCTGCTGCCTGACATCTACTTGTTTCATGGGGAAAACATGATCAAAGTAAAAAATGAAAAGCAAACAAGAAATAAGCTCAAGATACATTGCTTAAAAGGATTACTGTACAGGTTATGGACCACACGATTGGCATTCTGTTTACGAGTAAAGCCTGCAGAGATGACTGGAAGTCTCCAAGTGTAATGAGACTCTTAAAATAATGTAATCCTGTTCTTTATTACAAATACTGGCATATGCATTTCAATACCCAAGGCTTATACATTACCTAGTTAAGTATTCTCTACATGGCAACAGAAAGGCTTTCAATGTTGGCAATTCTTTAACAGTATGCTTATTAAAGCTTACTTGAATCTTGCAATCTCAGCCAAGCTTACCTGATGGTCATTAAAGTATTGCTACTTAAACACAGAGCAACAGGCACTTTAAGTAATAAGCATAAATCAACAGTGCAAAAAATATGACAGAAACCAGACCATTCTGTAAAAATCAAGGACAGATAAAAAGCCACTCTAGTACTTGTGTCTACCATGGATGAGGGGGGTACTCTGCACATTTACACTGCATAACTACTCCTTGCCTTGCTTCGACACATCCAGAGTCACTGCATGGGGGAGTGGGGTGCAACAAGTATGTAACAGTTTGAAATGTCTCTGGCTGACTTGTGATGGCCCTGACACATTTGTCATACCTCTCAACCTCAGAGCAAGAAATCTGGACAAAGTCATACAAAGAAATGGGACAAAGGCCCAAAAATAAGGACAATTTTTAAAATATTGCTCTTATAAACTTAGAAAGATAATAGAGGTCTTGCATTAGTATGAATTTTCTGAAGGGTATGAAATCTGAAACTCAAATGTCTATCATTATTTTCTAACTTCAGTCTTTAATGATTTGCCACTAATTTGCCAAAAAAAACACAATTTTATGAAAAATGGACCAAAAATGTGATGTAAAAATATAAAATAGCAACACAATACAGCTGGAAACCTGTCAAAGAAGGGACACTTTAATATTAGTACCACTAACTTGAGCGGCTGACAAAATAAAATAATCTACATGCATTTCTGAAATAAAAGTAATCTAACGGATTATTACAGTTATTTCTTAATTATAAACCCTCCATGTTTTCTTCCAAAATTGCTATTTTGCGGAGGGATCATTAGGGGAAGAGCAACATTTTGAGCCAAAATCAGGGACAGTTGAGAGGTTTGGCTATGCCTAATTCTATAAAGCAATTTATTTGCATGTACCTCTCAACCTGTTAATGCAATAAATCAGGACAAGGCCAAATATATTGGGGGAACATATAAACAGTACTAAAAATTGCTCTTGTATAAACTGAGACAGTTGATAGAACAGGTCTTACTTTAGCATGCATTTTTCTGAAGGTTATGAAGTCTGAAACTCAGTGTGTCATTAGTGACTCAATTCCTAAATGATTTGCCAGAAAACCACAAATTTTATGAGGAACAAACCAAAAATAAGAAGCAAAAAATCTATTCATTCTTTGAAAATCTGGACAGTTGGGAGGTATGGTTCAGCTGGGGCTGGCTAAGTCTGCCGCCCTTCCCCCTCAAAAATCCATGGTCGAATGGAGCCTCCCCCTGCAGCCATTCCAATGATTCATTACTTGGCTGTTTTACTCCATTTACAATAAAAACTAATGTGCATACTGATTTACTTCTATGATGATTTGAACTTCATTTGAACGTTTTATTTTGCATTTTACAGCACAAACACTAAGACATCTGCTAAACAAACTTGGCATTAAAACTTCTCTGCCATTGAAACTCACAGTCATTGAAACAACATTGAAACCCACATTCAAAGAAAATACACCTGTGGCAGATAAAGATTAATTCTGGGCTGTTTTCAAATCATAGGCCCCTTGCATATGAAACATACATGTGCTCTTTGATACACCTTCCTATTTCTTTGAACATTTTTCCAGTAAACAATGAAACAAAATGCATGCACCAATGACAAAACTGCCCAATTCAGAACATTTCCATCATAAAAGTCTACTCAAACTTCTACAGTCCACTATTATCAGTAAATAGGCACAATTCTACAGTCCACCATTATCAGTAAATATGCACAATCTCTGAAGTAGTAAAAAAGTCATCTAAATAATTCCACGTTAAAGAAATCTGTAATGAAGAGGTTACTGCTAATCACCTTTATATTTCATGGTTTCATCAAAAAATAAAGTGTCTGATGCCCCTGAGGAATAAGTTGCCTAAATTACATTAAAAATAAGCTAGTAATATTGCAATAGGAAATGGATGGCAAACTGATAATAAGCTCATAGTTAGTATCTTAACTTTCAGTACGGCAGCATTCACCCCTTATGGGAGTAGAACCAACAACCTTCTGCATCAAAAGCAAGTACACAACCTGTTGTGCTATTAGCAATGTGAGCTGACTTAGCATAATCAGCACTAAACTTCTCTTCCCCTGCAGCTCTCAGCTCCTTGTAAAATCTACTCAATACTCAACTGCATCTCAACTTCGCAGCACAAGAAATCTGGAAAAAGCCAAATTTATTTGGGTGGGTCAAAAGGGCAAAAACCAGGGACACATTAAACATTGCTTGTATAATCTTGGAAAGCTGCTAGAATAAAATGCTGTGTTACCACCATACATTTTACTGCCAAGGTCCCTGTGCAAAACAGTCAAGAGCAACATACCACTATGCCAAATCAGCTGCTTTGTGAAAGAGAGGAAGACTGAAACTTAAATGGCTATCATTTAATGAATTCAGTTCTCACCATAGCTGTCAACCTCTTAGCACAAAGCACCTGGACAAACCCAGTAATGAGGGAATACAGCCCTCAGACATATTCAGTGAATTCAGTTCTTGCCATAGATGTCAACCTTAGCACAAAAAACCTGGACAAAGCCAATAACAGGGTATTACAGTCCCAAAAATAAGGACACATTTCAAAGCCAATAACAGGGTATTACAGTCCCAAAAATAAGGACAAATTTCAGATAGTCATCTTATAAACTTAAACAATTGCTATAATAAAAGGTTGTGTTACTATATATTTATTGCTAGAATAAAAAAATATTTTACTATGTATTTCCTGAAGAATATGAAGTCTGAAATTCAAATGCCTGTCAATTTTACTTCTGACTGAACAAAAACAATTTTCAGCAGAGGCCCAGGGAGCAATACTATAGACACATGTCTTTGTAAAATGGCAGGACACCAGAGCAAATCCAAACAAACACAGGGATAAGATGCAGACTCCACACAGAAGGCACCCCAGCCAAGAATCAAACCAGAAAACCTATAACTGTGAGGCAACAATACTGCAGCTGCACCATCAAATATGTAAGGAATTAAACATTCAGAAACCTGAAGTCTGAAATTCAAATGCCTGTCAATTTTATATAACATTTGTTAATCAGGACAGTCTGACTTGGAACAAATAAACAATTTCAGCAGAGGCCCAGGAAGAAATAATGCAGACATGTCTTTGTAACATGGGAGGACACAAAAGCAAACCCAAACAAACACAGGGAGAAGATACAGACCCCCCACAAAGAAGGCACCCCAGCCAAGAATCAAACCTGAGAACCTGCAGCTGTGAGGCAACAATGCTACCACTACACCATCAAATATAAAGCATTGCAATATTTACAAACCACAGATATTATGAGGAACAGATCAGATCAAATATGAGGCATAAATCTGCAATTTTTTTACAAATGGTGGTGGGTAGGGAATTCAGGTCTTTAACACCTGCATACAAGGTACAGGGTTCAAGACTGAGGTATTCCCTACCACACCACCATGAGTCTAACCACCAGTATATTGCATTTTCACACACACACGCACACACACACACACACACACACACACACACACACACACACACACACACACACACACACACACCTTGTAGCAATCCAGTAAAGCCAAATCCCTGTCTGCAAAACCACCATAAATCCCATGAAACGCATCTTCCCCCGATGAGACTGCAGCTGAAAACCTGAGCAAATCCGACCCTGCCCATCGTGAGATCTTCCCCTGCAGCAAACTCCAATCCAGACCCGAGATCCTTTCCCTGACGAACCCCTGACTGCTGACGTTGCAGTCTGACCCCGATGCGAGTTCCAGGACAGTCTATGCAGTTTAAAACTGCATAGACTTCTGGGAACTCCGTTCTTCATGTTTCCTAGTCAGGACTGCTGCTGAGACAATCTGTGCATGCTCCAGACTGTCTTAGCAGCAGTCTGGACTAGTGTGTATGCGCGAATGTCCGCGATTTTTAAAATTTTTTTTTTTCTTTTTATTTCTTTATTTTTTTTCTTTTTATTTCTTCATTTCATAGTTGAGGGGGCTGCAGTCCGGCAGTCCAACAGCAAGGACCGCCCCTGGTAATATAAACAGAGGCTGGTTCAGGCATTCATATGAAAAGTATGTGCAGCAAAATTTCCTTACAAACATCTGCTGGCTTTTTACAAAGTATGATCAGGAAAGCTCTTTAAACCCCTATCTGGGAATCCAGGGTATAAGCAACATGATATGGTTAGGAGGTACTTTTCCTGGTGACCTTTACACAACTATTAAACATTTTTGACATTCTTGCCTATTTAAACATGTTTCATGAAGGCCCAGCAATTAAGATGATGATAAAACCAAGATTATTTAAGAAGATTGACAATTTTGATAATGATTTTAAGTTTTAATATCACTTGTTTTATTGGACATCCATGCAAACCCTTTCAAACAAGAGACACATTTTTTTGAATTTACATAAATCACCTGTTTCACAATTGCCAGTGTTCTGAAAAGTCCCATTAAAATAATCTAGTCTAGTCAAACCATACCTAAACATAAAGCAAATCCAATAGCTATTGGCAGTAGCTAAAACACAAGCAGATTTTTCTCATCAAATGTTTCCAAAGGCTAGATGGCCAAGAATGCAGTTGAGATTTGACATAATGTTGAAAAGGGAAATCATCACAAAGAAGCTGGATACGATCTGTTATTGTAGCCAGTCTCCCAGCCTGAAGTGATCTACAGCAAGCAGTATCTGCTATCATCCGCAAAACTCTGTAAACGAAATAAAAGGTGAACCCAGTACCGAAGTTCTATGAACTAGCTATGTCATGCTTCTCAAGCTCTAAATGTAAGAAATCTAGACAAAGCTAAAAATAATCTGGACACAAAGGCCTAAAATATGAACAATTTTTAAATATTGCTCTTATAAACTTAGAAAATTGATAGAATAATTGGAGGTGTATTTGCATGTATTTTCTGAAGACTGTGATGTCTGAAACTGAAATATCTGCCATTATTTAGGGAAGCCAATCCTCAATAATTTGTCAGAAAAACACAACTAACAGACTAAAAATATGAAGCAAATATGTGGACATTCTGAGAAAATCTGGACAGTTAAGATGTGTGCACTATGCCTATGGTATCTCAGAAAAAAGAATGAGAATACCATCAAAACATAAGGATAAAATAGGTATAAACCAAGCTTATGATGATGACGATGAGGCATGCTGCAGCAAACCTCCAACAAGATGCCAAAGTTCCATTATCTTATTCACACGTATTAATGGTCAGAGAAGAAAACGTATTAATTATCCAGCACTGCATAGTCCATGATCTCTCATATGTGTAAAAAGAGAGAATAAGGAACACAGTACAGTGAACCAAATTGCTAGCACTGGGTGGATGTTGTAATTCTGAGGACTATGATTGCTATCCTGGGAATAATGAAGTAATAATAGCAAAATATGGATAATATATACTAAATCAGATGTTGTAGTAGCTCAGATTATGGCATGTTCTCGGAAGTGTATATCTTTAGCAGTAGTTTTGGGCCACTGATGGAGGGTACAGAATTGCTTTACATTTTAAGATCAACTTTTACAATTCATTCTTTCGTGGTAGATGTAATTTATTTTACTTTATATTGGGGATCACCATTTTGTATTTTGCAGCTGTTGTAAGGAACCATATTGCTGTGATATTCCCCATTTACATAAATAAAAACCATGTTCACTGGCAGATATTATCAGCAATGTACACTCCAGTCTGAGTAATATGATGATTATTATAATTATCTTTCTTGGTTTGGTGGTGGAAAGGTGTACTGCTTTATAGGAGATTTCTATTTGATTTACAACTTTGTTTGATAGGAGTTCAACATACAGATTGAAGGAAAAATGTTTATCTAACTCTATGGCAATGTATGTTTGGTGTGCAATATATGGTATAAAATTACTGCTAGGGTCCTTACTACCATGAGGGGAGATGGTGATGCATTTTTTTTTGAATTAGCATTTCAAATGCTGAAAAGAATTTTTTTAGGAACACAAAAAGTGTGTATAATGGTTTAGTTCTTATGGGTATAAAAACAAAATATATTTATAAAATGTATGTTTGCTATGGACTGAGCATGCATTAGGAAAGGTGTGAAATTTTAAAAGTAAAGTAACAACTGAAAGCAAAACTAGGGACTGTTTTTATGGTATCTAAAAATACAACTAAGCCTAAACTTCAGCTCATTTTACACAAACACTACTCTGGTGGAATATGTCCCTTCTGAGCAAATGCACTACATATGACTAGAAAGAAGTCATTTACATATAAAGATCATAGAAAAGCAACTCTGCGTGATGCTGTCAGGTACACATACTGCCTCACATGGGAGGTCTTAATGATGATTTAACATTGCTTATGTAACTATTCTTTGCTTTCACACACAAACCGCATCCTGAAAAAGATACCCATTTCTTGTACTCACTTCTTGTTGTAAAGAAAGTAAGATGAAATGGTTACAGTAAATTGTTTCAACATATTCCTTTCAGAAATATAACTACACAAAACAAGCCGTATCAATCATTCCTCAGTGATCCTGTTGCAGCCATATGGTTTCACATACCATATGCTTCCTCACTCCTTCTCCCAAAGATAATCCATCTTCAGTGTATACCTCTTTGATTGTAATTAAAAGGAAAGCAATAATAGCTACAATATTCCATTTCAAATTGCTGATCTCGGACTTCACACATAGCATGTTTCTAAGAAAGATAACTCATTTCTGTGTATATATATCTAATGTCTTATAGTCAAGAAAGCAAAATATATAATGGTATTTCAACGTGTTAGTCATAAACATATACACTGTTTCATTGCAAGCCATATCAATGACTATAAAACCAATATAAAGTAACTGCCTTGTGCTTTCACATGCAATATGTAGAATAGCAGGTGTGTTGTACCTTTAAGAAGCATTTCCAAGATCTATGTGTGCATATAAATACCAAGCACATTAGCTTCAGTGCCATTTTGAAGGTGCAGCCAGAATGTCAACATCTATGTGCATGATAGCTAATCTGTTTATAAGTTAAAGTTACTTAATCGCATTTATGATGTGTTTGCATATAATAAAGCTGCTTGAACAAGAACCCATGATGCTCACCTGTTTTATCCTGACCTGACGAGCGACATGGTGTCAGAACCGGGATTGCAAAGACTATTCCTCAGAGCCACAAGGTGCAGAGGTAATGGTGAAGGCAAGCTAAAAGAACCAAGAGCAAAAAAGGGCTAGAGACAAGTTAAAGATAAAGAGAACACACACAAATGATTTATGTATTGAAATAGGTTAAAAGGAGCATTACAAGTGCATGAAATATATTGTTAAGCAAACGAATAGTACAGAAAAGTTTATTAAGCAAATGAAAAGTAGAAAAGAGCGCATTAATCAGATGAAATGTTTGAAACCGAGTTATTTGATAAAACAAGCATTAGAAAAGTACACAAAGGGTTCAGAATTGCCACAGAATTGTAAAGCGAGCATGTCTAAATTAAAATGAGCATGTTTAGAGTTAAAATGAGCACAAGAAAGTATAATGGGCATGAAAACAAATTAAATGAGCAAAAGGAATATAACAAAAGGGCTTAAAGGGCATAGAAAGGCTCACTAAGAGATTCAATGAGCGAAACGACTATAATAGAAAGGGCAGAAAAGGGCACATTGAGTATAAAGCAAAGGTGACTGCATGTGTTTTGGGCAAATTACTGTGTTTGGTACCAATTGGTACTTTACATTGATTGAAGCCTTGAAAAGCATAATTAGAGCTGTTCAAAGTATCTCAAAGTGTGTAAAAGTGCTTACAGTGTGTGCTTATTGCTCCGTATTAATTCCGAAGAGTTTGTTTTGTGCAAAGTGCAACTATTTCATGAAGTGCTGTTAAGTGAAGCTATTTCAAAAAGTTTCTTGTGCCTGGGTGCATCTGTTCACAGAGTGCCGCCATTACAGGGTGCCTCTTGCACTATACAGAGCTGTTTGGCAAACTCCAGCCATTTTGGGGAGATTCCAGTGTGCTGTGCACTGTTTATTCACAAAGTGCAGTTATTGTGAGGTGTTTCTCACTCTGAGGTTCTTCTGCCCAATACATTCACAAACTGCAGTTGCTTCAAAATAGTTTATTCGCAAATTGCCATTGCTTCAAAAAAGTTTGTTCGCAAAGTGCCATTGCTTCAAAACAGTTCATTTGTAAAGTGCCATTACTTCGAGATAGCTTATTCGCAAATCAAAATTACTTCAAAACATTTAATTTGTAAAGTGCCACAGCTTCAAGATAGCGTATTCGCAAAGTATAGTTACTTCGAAATTTGCCCTCAGATTCTATTGCGCAGTTTATTTGCACTGTGCAGTTGTTTGAAATATTTTTTAAAATGGTGATAAATTACTTTCGCAGTAAAATGTTGATAAATGGCTTTGGCATTAAAATGATTACAAGACAAAGGCTCATACAGTAAAATAATGATGATAAATGACTTTAGCATTTTGCCTTTAAAAGAGAAACAGCTCATATAGTAAATAATTTCAAGGTAAGTGGCTTTACAGAAAAGAGATTTCAAAGTGTTGCAGTATCCAGGAAACTTATTTCATGAAATTTAGTTACACAAAGGCTTGTTGTGTTGCTACAAGTAATGGTATAAATTTCAAGCATATGTATATGTGTATGCACAAGTGTGTGTGTTTGTGCATATTTGCAAGAGTTTTCACTGAGATATATCAATATGACAGATGGATTTCACAAGCCACAACCACTTGTGTTTGATTAGAACATTGCAGAGAACTTGAGAATATTTGAGCGTGATTACGATATATTTATACAAGCAGCTTATTCTGATAAAGATGCACGTCCCAGGGCATTCATATTGCTGAACTCTAGCAGGGTCAAAACCCATTGAAAGGGAGTGTTCATTTGTCTATGCACCAGCAGTGTATGAAGGTGTAGAAAAAACTCATCGTGTTGTTGTGCAGGCTGAATCAAGGGAAGACCGTGAGTGTTTAAATTCAAGGTCAAAGCTCAGTTGGACAAAAAGGTGTAATTTGTCCAGTTACAGAACCTACCAAATGGGTGCTGTCCATGATAGCAGCTCATAAAAAAGGCTCAGATGAAATCAGAATATGTATTGACCCATGAGATTTGAATAAAGCATTGAAGAGACCACATCATCCCATGTGTACAGTTAAAGAGTTTGCATCCCTGATACTGAATGCCACAGTTTTTTCTGTCTTAGATGCAAAGAGTTCATTTTGCCAAGTATTGCTTGATCACAAATCTTCATTACTGACTACATTTAGTACCCCATTTGGAAGATATAGATTCCTCAGGATGCCATTTGGAATAAATTCTGCAAGTGAAGTCTTTCGGTATGTAATGGAGCTAATTTCTTGGGGCTATCCATGTGCCCAAATAGTAGACGATATATTGATCAGAGGCAATGGTGAACTATAGCATGACAGAAATCTTAAGAGAGTTCTAGAAGGAGCATGAAAAGTGAACTTAAAGCTTAGTCCTTTGAAGTGCAAATTCAGACTATCAGAAGGCTTGAGACCAGACCTGTGCAAACAAGCAGCCATTCTTGAAATGCCAGCACCAGATGAACATTTTCTTGGTATGGTCAGTTACTTAGGCAAGTTTATATCAGAATTCAGTGAGCTGACAGTGCCTTTGAGAGAGCCCATATGTAAAAATGTTACTTGGTCATGGGTAGACCAGCACCAGAGAGCATTTGACATTCTTAAGTAAAAAATTGCTAACCCCCCAACATTAAAATACTATGATGGCAACAAACCAGTAACTCTTTCATGCAATGCTTCATGATTTAGTTTAGATGCAGTTATTCTTCAAGAAGGCAGGCCAGTAGCTTACACATCTAGAGCACTTATCCAGACTGAGATGCAGTATGCTGAAATTCAGAAGGAACTTTTGGCAATAGTGATTGCATGTTCTAAGTATTGTCATGATTATATCTATGGTTGAGAAATCCAGACTGAAACTGATCATCAGTTGGTCACTGTTTTAAAGAAGCCTATTCATTCAGCTCCAGAGAGATTACAAAGAATGATGCTCAAATTGCAAAAGTACAACTTCAAAATGGTCTATACAAAAGGCAAACTTCTTTATCTGGCGGACACCTTATCCAGAGCACCTAGAAATACAACAGAACAGCTTCAAGTAGAAAATTTTGACTTTGATGTCATGGAAGTGCGTAATTTTCCTACAACAGGACTTGATAAGCTACAAGATCATACAATGACTGATCCAGTTTTGCAGAAGCTCAGTCACTATATCAGTGTTTGATGGCCATCAAAGCAATCCAGTATACCACCAGAAGTGCAATCTTACTTTCCTCACAGAGATGAGTGGTTGATGGAAGATGGCATTATTTTCAAGGGTCCTAAAATTGTTGTTCCTGCTTCCTTCCAACAAGAATATATCCAGATTTTGCATCATGGTCACTAGGGTTCCAAATCTACTAAGAAAAGAGAAAGAGGACTAGTATTTTGGATTTCTCAAGTGAAAGATATTGATAGAGTACTTTCTTTCTGTTCAGCATGTAAAATTACAAAAGCACATTTGCAAAGAGAGCCACTTCAGCTAAGCCAAATTCCTGATCTACCTTGGTCAATTGTAGCTACTAATATATTTGAGTGGAACAATCAACATTACTTAGTACTGGTAGACTCTTATTCAAATTGGTTTGAGATCGATTTACTACCTAATATAACTTCTACCACAGTCATTACTAAGTTGAAGTGCCATTTCTCAGTCCATGGCAGTCCACAGAAATTAATCTCTGATAATGGTATGTAATTCACCAGTCAGTTGTTTCAGAAATTTGCCAGTGAATGGGACTTCATACATGTTACTAGTAGTCCAGGGTATTCGCAATCAAATGGACTCGCTGAATGTGCAATACAGAGTGCAAAGCAATTACCTGAGTAGTCAAAATGTGACAACACCGCTGTTTTTTTAACTTACTCAGTCTCAGAAACATAACCAGTGACAATATACTTGACTCACCTGCTCATAGCCATCTGTCTAGGCAAACCAGGACAACATTGCCTATCAGTTTTAGTTTATTGAGGCCTAAAGCTAAGAACAACCAAGCAATCACAGCCCAGTTATCTAGAAAGCATTCTTTCCAAAAGTCCAGCTATAACAAGTCAAGCAGATTTCTTCGTCCACTGAAAAAAGGAGAGACAGTGAGGATATAAACAGTGAAAGGTTTCAACCGGATTAGTGAAGCAACAAGTATTTTCGCAGAGCCAAGATCCTATTTTGTTAAATCCGAGGGTGTGAAGTATAGGATAAATTGCAAACATCTTCTTCCTGTAGCAGAACCAATATAGCAGCATCGTACCTGTGATAAAGACTCTCAGAGCAATCCAGAAGATATTCCTGTTCTAGAACATGTCTTGACTCATGATACTGTTCCGGCAGATGGATTCCAATGTTTGTAAGGGTTTACTATCAATATGTTGAAGTGGATTCGGAAAAGGCAGGGGGTCGAATGGTGACAATGTTGAACCCGACATTGCTGAAGTACAAATCTCACCTCTATCTCAACCCATGTTAAAGCCCGTTCCATGGTTGCATTCGAGACGTAATTCGACAATGTCAACTTTTCTGGACATGGGTCAATGTAAGCAGCGTTCGACCGAGTTTGGTCCGACATAATGATACAGTCAGCAGAGACAATCTCTGTTGTTAAACCAGATCCCAACTTTTATGTGACATGATATGGTCACATTTCAAAGCCTAGTGTGAAATACACAGCAACTTGGACATAGTTGTATATATGTATCTAGCTTTGTATAATTGCATGATGAAAATCATTTCTATGTACATTGCATATTCTTTAATTTCAGCGACAATGTCTAACTCATTTTCTCAAAGAGGGAGGATGTAGAATAACAAGTGTGTTGTACCTTTAAGAAGGATTTCCAAGATCTGTGTGTACATATAAATACCAAGCATGTATTAGCTTTAGTGCCATTTTGAAGGTGCAGCCAGAATGTTAAGATCCATATGCATGATAGCTAATCTGTTTATAAGTTAAAGTTACTTAACCTCATTTATGATGTGTTTGCATACAATAAAGCTGCTTGACCAAGAACCCATGATACTTGTCTGTTTTATCCTGACCTGGCAAGCGATACACCACATCTCCTTAGCCCCCCAAAGATGGTCACCTTTTCTGTACCCCTCTGATGTTAGATTGTGATACAAATGAATGAAAGCATTGCTATAATAGTATATTCCAACTTGCTGTATATATATATATATATATATATATATATATATATATATATATATATGCTATCTCACCCTCAAGAAGCCATTTCAATGTTTATTTCACAGTGATCATGCAACTAACCTTTACTGACACACATAGACTGCCCCCTCAAAAAACAACTGCTTTTGGTGATCATCTTTGATGTGTGTTTGTAATGAATTGAAGATTTAATGCCCATAGTAATGCATTTTGACTGGCTGTTATCATTTATAGTCACCCACCCTCCCAACCCAATCACCATAATAAATAAGTAAATAATAAACATGACTGGATTGCTGCTGTGGGGCAGTGTGCACTGTTATCACTGCCCATAGACATATCTGCTACTCTGTCGGCATTTATAAATGCAAAGATACCTGCAGTTGAAAAACTATCCCTGAAGACTAGAGCAGCTGATCTTCTTAGTGTCTCTAGTCAAATTATTATAATTCACTAGGTAAGCACTAAGATCCATTGCTGAAAGCAATCAGCCTCAACTACTTACCATACATTGTAACAGAATGTGGATTAGTCCTACTACCATGTGTGGGGTGAGAAGTTATACTAGCATGATTCCACTTTCAGATTCAAATTACCATTCATTTTAATGGGAAACAGTGGAATAATTATGCTACTACTGCAATTAATTTAGTAGCAAAAAACTGCTCATCATGTGAAGAGAGGATGACAATTGTTTTAATGACAAAATTAGATTCTTAATGATTTAAAAATGAAAAAGACGTGTTAAAACCAGGTTATCTCAGGACATAGAGTTTTGACCTTTTACTGAAAGGTAGCGATAACACTGAGACCTATACTTAACAGATTACCTAATTCAAATAGAGAAAATCTAACTCCTGGTGTGTATCTCCTTCTCCCGGACTGCAGCTCAGATTATCTACTGTTTGACACAACATATAACAACTGTGTGCTAATGGCCCTTGATCAATTCATGCTAGAACGTGACCACCCTGCCTCTGAATGTAAGCAGGACACAAGGTATAGTCATGAGCTCGATACCATTTAGAGGGAAGGATGGAATTTGGACTACTAGTGGAGAGGTTCTTGCCTTCAGGAGGACAAATCGGTTCTGGTCCTGCATTACTGATGTGTAAGTCAGAGATTCCCTATAAGAAGGCACTTTTCTTGCTTTGGACAATATTAACAACATTGATCCTACCAGATGAGGCTTCTGAGTAGTGGACATGTTGTGAGCCTGGCCTGGATCAATCACTTAGAAAGGTTCTATTGTGCCTGACTGTATGGCAACCATTCAGTTCTTTTTAGAAAAAGGTAGACTCCAATGTGATATTCCCCCGTTAAGACTTCAAGGAGCCTGCAGTCATGTTCATGACATGGAATATTTAATTTAACTGTCAAAGAATGAGTTTCATTACGATGAATTCCTAGACTTCATGAGCTTGTACGCATGTCCATGACTCTTATCCTGTCGACTAGGTACTGGACCTGCCAAGCTGTTTCTTTCTTGCTGATATATCTTTGATCCTGTTGTATTCATTGGTTCTATTGTGTTCAGGACTAGGAGGTCCTGTTTCCAATGTAGGATATTTCCACAACATTTCTATCAGTCTTAAAGGTAAGTTTAGTTAACCCAGTTCTCAAAACAGTCATATTTATACACAGGTATCCTTGAAAAGTTCAAGCTTAGCTCTTATGTTACTGAATGGGCAAGTTTATTGAGAATGTGGTAAGTAAAGAGGTTGAACTTATTCTTGAAACTCATAGACTTTTTAACACTCATATCAAAACCAAATACAAGATTATGCAAACTATTAAAATATCTGTACAAATGAGATTCTGAATGTAAGTTTATAGAGAGTAAAGCCTCTCCTCAGAATATCAATCATTTAAGTCGTTTTGTGGGGAAATTCTTACTAAGGGTGGTATTTATAGTCATTATGTGAATGTATTAAGGCTATGCTCACTCTCAGAGGAAAAAGTGCAGCAAAGCAGTGATTCATCACTTATACTAATGCTCAAAGATCTTAAACGGGCATAGGTAATGTAGTGATAATGAGACCCAAATGAGAAATGATGTAAAATGGAGCATGCTAATGAAACCATGTCATGCCTACTTGTGATTCATAGTCAGTCTTTTCATGTTTTCACAACGTCCACACATTTGTTATAAAAGGCAAAAGCATGCCTTTTCTATCTACTTTTCAATCTGCAATGATGCCGTCTGGCCAAGAAGGATGAGATCAAGGCAGAGGATAATTCACTATAATTTTGACAATCAGGAGATATTTGGTAGGCTCAGAGTGGACAGGGATATTGTTAATGGTCTTTGTGAGTATGTATGGCCCCAAAAGGGGCACTGGAAGGATGCATAGATTTATTATCCCTGTGGATTCAAAGGTATATATAGTGGTCACTACACTTGCCACTGGGTTCTTCCAGAGGCAGACTGGGGGTACATTGAATATCTCACAGCTGTTTACTTTGAATTTCCTGGATTTACTCTTGACACGTGGATCAGTGTGTGGATCAATGCATCTATTTGTCACCTCAGGACCGAGCCTGGACTATGCCTGCCTGTTATGGGATAGCATGTATTCCTAAGGTATTCAGTGTGATAGATGGCACCAATGTTGCAATTAGGGCTCCATCTGGTACACAGAGGGAGTGGTACTGCAACAGGAAAGACTGCCATTCCATTAGCTGCCATGTAGTGTGTGATACATAGGGGTGCATCACCAATGTCTCTGCCCAGCATCCTAGCAGTGTACATGATTTCCATATCTGTCACAGTAGCTCACTCTACTGCCTCTTCCTGCATGGTAGGCTGCTCAGTTGTCATCTTGGTGAATGCAAAAAATATATTTTTTCTATTTTATTTAATTAGTTATTCATAGTAAAATGTATTGCTAAATACTAAAGCACTTTTCCTTTGTTTTGTCTCCCCCCTTCTCTCTCTCTGTCTCTCTCTCTCTCTTTTTCTTTCAGGCGATGCTGGATAACCAATGGAGCCATGGCTCATGACACCAGTGAAAAATCCAAGTGGAGATGCAGAAGACAACTTTACAGCCTTGTCCTAGACACATAGTGTCATTGAGAGGGTATTTGGCCTCTTGAATAGTCATTTTTGCTGCCTGGATGAGTCTGTAGGTGCCATTCAGTATGATCCAGCTACTGCATGCAGGATGTTTACTGCATGTTGCATTCGGCACAATATGATCATGCATCAGTCTGGTCAAGCGAAGTGACCCATGCTGTCATTGAAGCTCTCAGTTTCAACGTTATTATGATTAATGTTGACCAGCTGATAGCAATAGTAAGGGACCCCATGCATCAGGTTTGTGCATAGCATATAGCTGTGCAGGTAAAGAGGTGGCATCTAGTCCAGAACTATGGACTTTGACATTCACTTTAATGTTTTCTTTGTTGTAAGTAACACATTGAGTATAATTAATGCATGCAACGTTAACTGTGGGCTATGTTGTGTGGTGCATGGCCTACTGTTAGTGTTCATCAGACATTCCTTCTCATCTTTAAATAATTCATTTTTTATATCAGAACAGGTATTCATATTCCTGTTTTTTAAACACCTTTATTGAATTATCACTTGTGACATAGGCAAACTTACATTTATATAAAAGTAAACAGACCATATTAACAAGTTCACATTTACAATCATTATACATCACATATACTCTTCTATACAATATAATCCATCCAACATTACATAAATTGTTCCATTCCTGCCTTTTTTAAACCTAATTCCTCCTCCAAATCATTTTTCTGCATGCACTGTTCCCACAATTTCATTTTTTTCTATGTAATTTGCTCCTACCTTTTTCTAAAGATCCTACTTCCTGTTCTTTTATCTTTGTACAATATTCACTACTTCAAGTACAGTTGGTTTAGACTTTGATTTCCATTTTCTAGTAATTGCTTTTTGGCAGTCACCAGAATTAAACTTAATAAAGCCTTACTATGTCTAGGCAATTCAGATCCTGTGTTCCAGCTCATAACAATCATTTTCTTAGTTACACTCATTTGCTCGCCCAGTATTCTTGACAGAGAACTACTCTGTAGGGAATTTTTTTTAGTCTGCCAACTCATTACACTCCAAAAACATGCTCCCATGCACTTCTTTCTTTCCCATCACACCTCCAACATTTTCCTTCTACCTGACAACAAATTATTTGGGTTCTGCTTGGGGTATAAAAGTACCTATGAAAACATTTTCAAGCAAAAATCCTAAATCTTCTAGACTTTGTTGCATATTTGGGAGCTATACGTTTGTCACCCCATTTTTTCTTTGTGAATTGGATATCTAATTTGTCTCCCCAATCTTTTCTGACCTCTTCTGACTGATTCCTATAGTTATTGTGCCATATTTTAAATGTTCTACTAATTATCCCTTTTTATTAGCAGTTTCTGTGCTAGATTCAACTAAAACTCAACCAATGCAGGTCTTTCCTTAGGATTCCCCTATTCTTTCTCTTTGCCTATACTCTGATATCAATCCCTGATAGGGAAGGCAATCTCTACCCTGCAGTCCAACTGTCTTCTTGGCCTCTTCCCATTCTGTTAATTGTCACTGTATAATTATTTGTTCCCAATACCTTGGTTCCTTTGCCAGCTTTCTCCAGTAAATTTCAGCCCCATCTTGCCCATTCTCAGTGCCACTAATTGCAGTCATTCTTAACAGCATAATCCCCTTTCTCATTCCTGTATTGGCTTAGTTCTTAATGTACTCTGTGCTGCTTCATGAATATAATATTATGTTTGACTGTTGTTATTCTCGTTAAGGATCTGCATCCAAAATCCAACTGTCTGCTTTTTGTTGAATCCTGCCCCTCCCCCACTGATTCATCATCAATATTCCTTTCTACTTTGAACTGTAGCTTTCTGCTTGTGTTATATATGAAAGGCTTAACTGTGTAGCTCTAAAATATCCCTTCAAATTGGGTAATCCTAAAGCACCTTGTTCTATTAGAAGACTCAATTTATTTATTTATTAATTTATTTATTTGTCTCTGTTGACTGGAAAACGTCCAACTGGGTGAAACCTATTTTCAGTGGAGATCTGGGGAGAAAAGCTCCACATTTAAGTTACACATCAAGCACATTTATAATTGCAGGGTAAAAACATCTATATATGAGCTTATTTGCATGATTTTTAAATATTTCTTAAATGAACATATCATTTTAACAAAAAAAGAAAAGAGAGACATTAGCAAAAATTGGCTAATTATTGAATAGAAGAATAAAATTCAATAACAGTTAATATATTTATAGCATGATAGCTACAGGAAAAAGATAAAATTGGGGTGGTTTTGAGGTTAGTAAAATTTACAGACAGACAAGTAGTAATGTAGCTTAAAATTTATGATAAGTGGGTTATAGGTTCATAGGTTCATAGGTTGGTACTAGGCTACCAGCCCTAGGGCCTATACAAGCCTAGCCATAACAATTCCCTGGCTATTTCTTCCCACATTATTTACTTTCCTGGACCCCTGTCTAGCAGGGCGACTGACGTGATCCCTGGGGTGGATTTCCTTTCTCCCATCGAATCGTCAAGGTTCCTCTTGAAGAGGTCCAAAGAGGCACTCTGCTTGACATGTATGGGCAATCTATTCCAGAGTCTGGGGAGTCTCTGGGTCAGGAACCTATCCCTCCAGCATGTTTTGTTTATTGTGATGACAAGGTTTAGATCCCTGGAGCGTGTAGCTCTGAGGGATTGGGATTTCTTTAAGTGTAGCATGTCCAACAGCTCTGGGTTTGACATGGCCTTGTATGTTAAGCAGAGATCGCCTCTGAGTAGACGATATGCGACAGAGTATAGCTGGAGTTTTTTAAGGCGGTCAGCGTAGGGCATCTGTTTTAGGCCTGTGATTCTTTTAGTGAGGTATTTCTGAGGCCTTTCCAGTTGTTGCAGATGTCTTGAGAGGTACATACCAAATGGGGCATTGTATTCTATAATGGGTCTAATGAGGGATGAGTACAGTGGGACAATGACCTCCTTTTTTCTGGATGAAAAGCCCTTCGTGATGAGGTGTGCCACATAGAAGGATTTCCTGACTGTTGCGGCGATGTGGTTATCGAAGGTGAGACCGCTGTCCACCTGTGTCCCTAAGTCTCTTATCACACTTTCTGTGTTTAGTGTACTGCCACCTATATGGTAATTCATAGATACATGTTTTTTCCCAAAGGGATAACAATACATTTCTTGGCATTGAGCTTGAGCCCATGGCTCTGGCACCAAGCATCTGTTTCTGTAAGGCCCTTTTGTAGAGTATCCACATCATTTGGGGATTCAATAATGGCTCCCAGTTTGCAGTCATCTGCAAACTTTGTTAGCCAGAGTCCCTTAGTGTTGACCTGTACTTCAGAGAAGTAGATGCCAAACAAGAGCGGCCCCAGGACTGAACCCTGAGGTACTCCACTTGTCACTTGTCTGGAACTGGATTTGGAGTCGGCTACTTTTACAGTGTGGGTTCTATCAGTAAGCCATTTAGCAACCCATTGGGTGACATAGGGATTAATGCCCAACTTAGTAAGTTTATCTATGATTCCAGAGTGGGGGATGGTGTCAAAGGCCTTGGCAAGGTCTAGATAGGCTGTGTGGACCACCTTACCCTTATCCATGGCTCTGGAGACTGATTCAAAAAAGTCAATCAGGTTCAGGAGACAAGATCGGCCCTTCACAAACCCAAACCGGGTGGGGTCCAGTGTTTGAAGGTTGCCAATGTCTTTGTTTATAAGTTCCATGATAATACGCTCCATGGCCTTGCAGATAAGGCTTGTCAGACTGATGGGACGGTAGTTTCCGGGATCCAAGGTGGATCCCCCCTTGTGGATTGGCATAACTGTAGCTCTGCGCCACTCAGTGGGCACGAAACCTGAGGTGAGGCTATGATTAAACATGACACTTAGGTGAGGTGCCAGTTCATATTGTAGTTCATGTAGTACACAGCCCGGGATGTCATCTGGTCCCATGGATGCTGTATTCTTGGCTTTAGAGAGTGCGTTTTGTACCTGTGTGGCTGTTATTACTGGAATTTGGCAATCTTCCGGTATTGAGATGGGCCATTTAGGGGGTGAGATGGGGGTGAAATTGGCACTGAATCTATCTGCCAGAATATTGGCAATATCCTTCGGATCAGTATATTTAATGCCATTCTGTTTTAGCTCAGAGCAGATCTGAGCATTGCCATTTAAATTCTTGACATAGTTATAGAATGCTTTGTGGTTGTCTTTGGAATCTTTGGCAATTTTATTTTCGTAACTAGCTTTGGAGGATTTTATGAGGCATCTCAGTTTCTTACTGAGGCTAGTAAGGGAGTTTTTTGCATCCTGGGATTTTCCTCTTTTCTGCAAAAGTTTCTTCCTTTTGTTGTAAAGTTTGTTTATGGCAGGGGACCACCAGATTGGCTTCCTTTTTTTGGATGAGAGCATTTTGGTTCTATTTGGGATGTGCTCGTACAGTGCCTTAGTGTAGGATTCAGCAGTTGAACTTTCAGTTCCCGTCTGCATGGGTGTCATGAAGTTTGTCACTTCTGACTTGAGTAGCATGAAGTTGGCTTTGGAGAAGTTTTTTATGGTGGTTTCTTTACTGGGGGTGGGGGTGGGATGTGGATGTTAAGGGTGATTAGCTTATGGTCAGACCTGACTAATAAGGGGGTGACCATAGGTATGGAGCATTGATTTCCCATGTTGGTAATGACCAGGTCTAGGATATTGGAGCCCCTGGTGGGACTATGGATTAGTTGATCCAGGGCGTTGGAATTTATGAATTCAGAAATTATGAAAATGCAAGAAGATAAATGGACAGAGGCAACATAGGAGTTACTGGTGAGGTGTGAGAGAATGAGGAAGAGTAAGAGATTATGAAATTAGTGTAGTATGAGGAGAAGTGATAAGGTACAAAATACTGGGAAACAAAATGGCTGTAAGAGTTGGAGAAAAGGAATCTGAGTAAAGCTAGCCAGGTGAGCAGGAAGAACAGAACCACCTTTGGCAAAGGTGCTCTTTAAGCAAAGGTTTGAAACTTATCTCACTTGATTCTTGCCCTCTTTCCCTCTCAGATGAAATAATTTACCTATTCATAGGTTCATAGGTTCATTCTAGGCTATCTGCCCTAGGGCATTTATAAGCCTAGCCAGAGTGTGTTTGGCTTTTGCCACCCATTTTAAATGAATTTTGCTATGCCCTTTTTCGAGGTTAGTATACTGTGCCTGTGTCTAACAGTGACACAGAAGTGATACCTGGGGTAAACCTATGATCTCCCATCCACTTATCAAGATTCCTCTTGAAGAGAGTCAATGAGGGACTCTGCCTAACCTGGACTGGGATTTTATTCCAGAGTGAAGGGAGCCTCTGGGTTATGAATCTGTCCCTCCAGCATGTCCTATTTATTTCAGTGCTGAGGTTCAAGTCTCTCAAGCACGTAGCTCGATGGGATTTGGATTTTCTGAGGTGCAGCATGTCCATTAATTCCGGGTTGGACATGGCTTTATATGTCAGGCACAGATCGCCTCTGAGCAGGTGGTATGCCACTGAGTAGAGCTGGAGTTTCTTTAACTGGGCAGCATATGGCATCTGTTTGAGCCCTTTGATCCTCTTGGTGAGGTACTTTTGGGGTCTTTCCAGTTGCTGCAGGTGTCTGGTAAGGTACATCCCAAAAGGGGCATTGAACTCAATTATGGGCCTGATGAGGGATGAGTAAAGAGGCACGATGACCTCCCCTGATCTAGATGTGAATCCCTTCATGATTAGGTGGGCTATATAAAATGTTTTTCTAACCACTTTGGCCACGTGGTTGTCAAATGAGAGATTGCTATCAACTTTGGTCCCCAGGTCCCTAATTACTTCTTCCATACTTAATGGATTACCACCTATGTGGTAATTTGTGGGCACTTTGTTTTTGCCAAAGGGGATGACTATACACTTTTTGGCGTTTAGCTAGAGGCCATGGCTCTGGCACCAGTTGTCTGTTTCTATGAGGCCCTTTTGTAGGATGCTTGTGTCGGCTGGAGAGTCTATTATGGTGCCCAGTTTGCAGTCATCTGCGAACTTGGTCAGCTACAGTCCTTCCATGTTAGCCTGTACCTCTGAGAAATATATACCGAACAAGAGAGGTCCCAGGACTGAGCCTTGTGGGATGCCACTTGTAACTGGTTTGGAGTCTGACATGGCTCCAGCAATTCTAATCATGTGGATTCTGTCCTTGAGCTAGTTTGTAACCCATCTAGTGACATAGGGGTTTATATTTAAGCTGGTGAGCTTATCTATAATGCCCGAGTGGGGTATTGTATTGAAGGCTTTTGCAAGGTCCAGGTAGGCTGTGTGGACCACCTTCCCCTCATCAATGGCCTTGGTGACTGTTTCAAAGAAATCGACCAGGTTTAAGAGGCAGGATCTGCCCTTAACAAAGCTGAGCTGGGTAGGATCCAGTGTCTGTAGGTCCCCAATATCTTTATTTATGAGGTCCATGATGATCCTTTCCATAGCTTTGCAGACCAAACTAGTCAAGCTTATGGGGCGATAGTTTCCAGGATCCATTGAGGCACCACCTTTGTGGAGAGGGACCACTGTTGCTGTACGCCACTCTTTGGGTACATATCCTGTAGTAAGGCTGATATTGAACAGTAGTTTTATGTTTGGGTTTAGTTCTTCTTGGAGTTCATGTAGGACGCAGCCCGGGACACCATCTGGTCTCATTGATGCTGTGTTTTTTGCTTTGGAGAGGGCGGCTCTTACCTGAGCATCTGAGATGTCAGGGGGGCAGCACTCTGCTGGGATAGATATTTGTCCTTTTGGTGGGGAAGGGGGGGGAGAAGTTTGCACTGAACCTGTCAGCTAGGATGTTGGCAATGTCTGTGAGTTTGGTGTATTTTTTGTCATTTTGGACTAATTCTGAGCATATCTGGGAATTCCCACCCAGATTCCTAACATAACTAAAGAAAGCCTTGTGATTATCCTTAGTGTCCTGTGCAGTTTTTCTCTCTAAGCTGGCCTTAGACGATTTTATGAGTGCCCGAAGTTTTTTGCTAATACTGATCAGAGATGCCTTCCCTTTTTGGGATTTTGCTCTATCATGTAGTAGCTTCCTCCTTCTATTGTATAGTTTGTTTATGGCTGGGGTCCACCAGACAGGACGCCTAACTTTGGAGGATTGGGTCTTGGTTTTATTTGGGATTGCATGATCCATGCATTCCTGAAGGTGTTCATAGAATGCGTTTATAAAGGATTCTGCGGTATGGGCCGTATTTTCCACAGGCCCGGGGGCTTTGAAGAATTCCACCTCGATTTTGAGGAGTGTGAAATTTGCTTTAGAGAAGTTTTTCACTGTGGTTTTCTGGGCAGGGGCTGGGGTCGGGATGTGAATATCTAGTGAGATTAGTTTATGGTCTGATCTTACCAGTGAGGGATACACTTCTGGTCTGGAGCATAGAGTCCCCATGTTGGTGATTATCAGGTCCAGTATGTTTTCCACTCTTGTGGGAGTGGCAACAAGTTGTTCCATAGCATTTGAGTTTATAAATTCTAGGACCCTTTGGGCTAGGGTGTTGGAGCTAGAGTAATGCTCCCAGTCTATGTTAGGGTAGTTGAAGTCACCCAATATAATGGTGTTTGGAGAGACCTTCATATTTTCCAGTGTTCTCAGGAAGGCCGAGTGGGGTTCCTTGGTTTGGGAGGGTGGTCTGTAGCAGGCTATAAACTGGAAGGCAGTTTTACCCACTGTTAGTTGCACATGGATAGTCTCTGATGCTTCGTGCTGTGCCACCAACCTGGAGGTGTGGGTATTTTTGACGAATATTGATACTCCCCCTCCTTTTGTGGTTCGGTCCAAGTTTTGGGGCCGAAAAACATGGTATGAGGTAGTGCTGGAGTGCTCTCGGGAACCTTGAACCAGGTTTCTGTTACTGCACAGATATCGATGTTCTCCATGCTAAGGAGAGTTTCGAGTGTGTGCATCTTGAGGTTTAGACTTCTGGCATTGAGTAGCATTACTCTTAGTTTCTTATCCCTTGTGATACCTATGGAGGTGGGTTTGTCTTTTGAGCCTTGCCTAAAAAAGGCACTATGGGGGTGGCAAGAGCCTTTGCCAATATCCAAAAGCCCAGGGGTGACAGTTGCAAGCCGTCCCTAGCGAAGCATCATGGCTTGTCGAGCATGTCATCCCAGGCAGACAGGCATTGGATCCCCTTTGAATGACACCAATACTTAAGCCAATTGTTGAAATTGATCATCTTGTCTTCATATTGTGGCATCATTCTTGGTGAGGGTAAGATGCTACTCAAGGTCAGGGTCATACCGGCCTGAGCTACATGCTCAGAGAGCTCCTCTATGTCTCTTTTCATGTAGTCCAGGGAGGTACATCTCAGGTCATTCACACCAGCATGGACAATGACTGAGTCATATTTGTACTTGCCTTGGAGTGACCTGAGTGCTTGTGTTATGTGGCGGATCCTAGCGCCCGACAGGCAGCTCACCGTGACCTTCTCCTTGTTCAGCCTGGTGAGTGGGACGTCAGTGTGCCTGACGATAGAGTCACCTATTACAAGTGTATCAGGTGTGTTGTTTAGCCTTAAGGGCTGTGACTGTTTGGCACACTGGCTTTGTGAGCTATGTGTTGCATGTGTTTTGTTTTGGGGTAGCGGTTGCTTGGGTGTCTGCTTTGGAGGTCTCTGCTGCTTAGGCAGATTTTTATTTAGAGCCTCCGAGTATGTTTTTGTGTGTTTATGTGTTTGGTTTGCTGTCGTGGTAGGTCTATGTGAGACTGGAATTGTAGTGAGTGTGGTTCTCCTACTGACTGGTTATGCCAGTACTGAATTGAGCAAGCTTAGCCTCCAGTTTGGCTATATGGTTGCATCTCTCATATGTGTTGGAATTTGTTGGGAGGAGGAGAGGGTTGTCTGTGTACATGAGGCAGTTGTAACATCGCCTCAAGATTCCCAGATTCACCAGCTGGACCGGAGAGGAGATTGACAACTGACCTTTGGACATGCTAGAATAGTATTGGGAATTCCTTTATAATTGAAAAAAAGGGCCAATGGGGAACTTTAATTTTTTAGTGCTGACTTTTATTTATTAATTACTTTCCACTACTTCTCCTCTGGTTGATAAAAATATGCCTGATCTGTGTATAAAACTAAAGGGACTAAAATATATATTTACTGATGGTAACTTGCTATCCACATCCATAGGCAAAAGCTTCCACTTTCTCAGTTTTTGTGTTATCTATTGTTTGGTCTGTTACCATATGTCCTTAGCTGCCATAGCAGAATATTTTTAACTCCTACTCCTAAATACTGTATTTTATTATGTCCCCATAACTATGGGTATTGTTCAACCAATTCATGTGTTGGTACATAGTTTACAGTTATAGACTGCTTTATTTTAATTTTTTTATATCCCCCCCAAAAAATGTGGAACTCTGTCAGAATGTTCCACAACACTGAGATGTCCTTTTCTTGTTTAGAAAATACAAAATAATATTGTCTGCAAATAAAGTCAACTTTTCTTGACTACCATACCAATTTTATCCTTGAATTTCTGAGTCAACTTATTTTCTTTGCCAATGGTTCTGAATATAATACAAATAACAAAGGGGAAAGAGGATACCCCTGCCTGGGAGGGTTCCTCTCTGACAAGTTGTGTCTGAAGAGAGGAACTGTCCCACTTTGATTTTTGACTCTGAGCTATCATATATCCTCCTAATTGCACATTACTGATTGTATCTTGTTATCCATATCCATAGGCAAGAACTTCCTGTTTCTCACATTATAGCAGGACATCAAATTTCCTGTTAGACTGGATTTTAGTATCAGACCATAGCAAATACACCACCACAGGTACAATGTCAGACTCTCAGTGATCATCTCCCAATCTATACAATTAGAAATCTCACACATCCAGTTATGTTTATAAAGCAACACACAATTTTTCCAAGTTTAACCTAGAAATATTCACTACCTATCATCTATTAAATGGAACTTCCTTAAAAATCCTCCCCTTAGAGAATAGTCTAAATTAGTTCAATAGAACTTGCATGAATATCCTAAATAGCCTTGTACCTCCTATAAGGAAGAGACTAAAAAACAAGTAATGAAATTTGGCTAGCCAAAAGAGTAGAATGCAGGATAGAGAAAAAGCATGGAAAGTTTGGTAAAAATATAAAACACCACAATATCTTGAAAACTTCAGAATGTCTTGCAATCATACTAAAAAGCAAATAAACTAAGACAAATATATATATCAAGAACAGCCATTAAAATATCTTGCATCCGAGGCAAAAATTCAACCCTAACCCCTCTGCCAGTAACTCACCATTTGAAACCACAATACAGTTCAACTTATGTTTCATAGATAATATAGCTCCTCTAACCAAGGATTCCCCAACATCTAATTCCATCCCTGCCCAACAGCCACATATCACCACAGCCACTTTCACCTTCAAACCTGTGCCCACATCCTATATAAAACTACTCTTTTAACAAACTCAAAACATGCTCACCACCAGCTGATAACCGTTCAAGTGAGTACCTTAAAATAGAAGTCAATAGCATTACCTATTCTGTCTCAATCCTTATAAATAGGTCAGTTCAGGAATCCCAAGTTTCCTTTCTCTGGAAAAGGTCATATATTATCCCTGTGCACAAAGGAGGTAATCCAACAGAGATTACTAACTTTAGACCTATAGCAATCTTTTCCTTCCTCTCCAAAATACTTGAAAAATGTATTCAAAAACAATTGCTAAACTATCTCCTGCAATAAGAACTTCTATCCCTCACACAACATGGATTCCATGGTTCCCATAGTAATAACACTTATATACTACAGAGATACTGTCAATACAGCTACTGATAATGGCAAACTAGTCTCCTCCTTTTTTCTAGACACGTTTAAAGCCTTTGATGCAGTTTATCACAGAAAACATCTACTTCATATGTCCTTATTTGGTCTTACTCAGCCCACCCTTCTATGGATCGAAAAGCTACCTGTCCAATAGGTCTCTACCAGTAAAATGGCATTCCACCCTCTCTCCATACCTCACAGTCACTACCAGTATACCACACTGCTCTAAACTTGGTCCCCTCCTCCTTAACATTCTCTCTAACATCCCTCGCTCATCCAAACAATAGGCCTCCCTAATACAGTACATAGATGACTCCACACTCATTTGCACATCTGAGAACATGGCACACCTCAAAAAGATTACTATGGAATCTGTAACAGCCATTGAAACATGGCTTTGTAACTCACAACTCATGCTGAACTAAAAAAAAAACAAAAAAAAAACCTACTACTTTTTTTCCGTAAATCCCTCTCTCATGAAAAAACTAAATTTATCTCTCTTGATAATACAACCATTAAAATCACTTCTAATAGAAAATTATTAGAAATGATAGTGGATAATAATCTTAAACTCAGCCTGCATATACAAACTTGCATGAGAAAAACTCATCAAAAATCAAGGATGCTTTAGAGAGCCAAAAACTTTCTCACCAATGCAACTAAAGCTACACTTGCCATTCATACCTCTCAACCTGGAAACATCAAAAATCTGGACAAAGGCCCATGAAAATAGGTACAAATCTGTACACTGATTAACATAAAATCTGCATACATAATTATGTAACCCAGCCCACTACAATGGAATTGTGGGATACTAACTTTCAAACTCAAACTGAAGAACAGACAACCAAAATATGGCCCCAGACCCTGTAGTAAATGTTAACCATTTTTTGAAATGTGTAGCAATGATGTTCACTGGGAATGGAGAAGATGATGAACCTTAGGATTTTGTTTTTGGTGACTTGCAGTATGTGAATTTTCTTGAAAATGTAGGGCATTTAATAGTAGGCAATATTTTAGTCTTAGCAAAAGAATATTATAGTTTGCTAGGACCACTAAAAGTCATACTCCAGGGCCTACTGATCAGTGGCATAGCTAGAGTTTGTGCCGCCTAGGTCTGTCTTTGAGTTTGCCGCCCTTCCACACTCACAAAATCATGGTCGAATGGGGCCCCATACACAGCCCTTATCCCTGCAGCCATTCCAATGTCCCATTACTTGGCTATTTCACCTCATTTACCATAAACGCTGTAATGTGCATACTGCTTTACTTCTACAGTGATTTGAATTTTATTTAAAACTTTTATTTTACATTTTATAGCACAAACACTGATAGACATCTGCTAAGCAAAGCAATACAGCCTCCCAATGAAAATAGACTTGGCATTAAATCTTCTCTGCCCTTGAAACTCACATTCATTGAAGCAATATTGAAACCCACATTCAAAGAAAATGTGAAAGTCATCCAAATAATTCCACGTTAAAGTGATCTGTAACTAATGAAGAGGTTGCTGCTAGCAAAGAAATTTATATTTCATTGTTTCATCTACAAATAAAATGCCTGCTGTTGCCCTTGAAGAATAAATTGCTTATGTTACATTAAAAATGTTTTAGCTCTCTACACGTTAACATTTTTTAGCTAAGTCATTTATTCAAATTATGTCATTATATTGTGTTATTGGTGAGAGGTTAGTGTACTATAAATGGCATTGTTTATAAATAAAACTTATACTGTTGTGTGAAGGCTTTTTTTAAGGCTATGACAAGTCAAAGAGCTAAAAGATATGCAAATAAAGTGTTTGCCTTGGTGCTGTGGACTTATTTTATTGTTTCTGTCATATTATTTTAACAAGTGTTTTTGGTAATAACCACATGCTCCTCTGCTATTCACTCTAATTGGTTCATATCTTAATCAACTGTCCACATCATTGACCCATGTAATAAAACAACTATCAACCATATAACTCCCATACTATTACACTTATAGTCCCCCATCCCTCATCATCCCTCATATCCTATTTCCATTTACTAATAACAACATGTTCTTCAAAACATCTAATGCCTAAAAAGTTAAAAAGACAATAAAGTTATGCTTAGTACAGATCCCTTACTCATTGCTTAAAATGTATAGGTACACTTCTCATATACCCGTATTTTATAATTAATTTCATTTCTGGATATACCCTGATGTTAAAGATGCAAGTTACTTGAAAACAAATGAAAGATTATACATTTTTTGATGTTTTAGTTTCACTGTTGACATAGTTTTTCCTTATGAACACAGTAACACACCCACAAAATGATGTCAGTTTAGGTATTGCCAATAGTTTACATACTTCAGCAAAGAATGGGTAATCAAAACACCATACTGGTTTAGGGTAGCAACTATCTATTTTCATTATGGTTTTACTATTAATTTTCAAAGATGGGTGTTCCACCTGTGAAAAAGCTAAATGCAAAGACGAGCACAGTTTCAGTTTAAATGCAAAAGACATTTGTTTCCAGCAGTTTCAGCTATGCAAAAGATGTTCATTTCCAGCTTCAAAAGAACGGCCAGCTTAAATGTAAACGCACACATTAAATAAATGCAAAAGACGTGTTTCCAGCTATGCAAAAGATGTTCATTTCCAGCACACACTGAATTCAACTGAACAGCCAGTTTAAATGTAAAAGCACACACTAAATAAATGCAAAAGACCATAGTTTCAACTAAATGCAAAGACCAGCCCAGTTTCAGCTTAAATGCAAAAGACATTTGTTTCCAGCACACACTGAATTCAACTGAACGGCCAGCTTAAATTTAAAAGCACACAGTAAATAAATGGAAAAGACCACAGTTTCAGCTAAATGCAAAGAAGACCACACAGTTTCAGCTTAATTGCAAAAGACATTCTTTTCC
This sequence comes from Protopterus annectens, assembly GCF_019279795.1. Lineage (NCBI taxonomy): Eukaryota > Metazoa > Chordata > Ceratodontiformes > Protopteridae > Protopterus > Protopterus annectens. The sequence goes on along the minus strand of NC_056735.1, from coordinate 619,198,535 downwards.
AGCACAGTTTCAGCTATGCAAAATATGTTTGTTTCCCCTGTCTGCCAGCACACACTGAATTCAACTGAACGGCCAGCTTAAATGTATATACTCTTACTTGAATTCAGCACAGTTTCAGCTATGCAAAAGTCATTTGTTTCCAGCACAGTTCTAGCTTAAAGGTAAACACATTCACACAACTGAAAATGACCACGGACCAGAAGAAAAGCTTAAATGTAAAAGCACACACTAACACTTACTTGAAGATGACCAGAGACCAGAAAAAATTAAGTAAAGTTACTAAATAAATGCAAAAGACCATAGTTTCAGCTAAATGCAAAGACCAGCACAGTTTCAGCTTAAATTCTAGCACAGTTCTAACTTAAATGCAAACACACTCACACTTACTTCAAATGAAAATGACTGTGGACCAGAAAAAAAGCTTAAATATAAAAGTACAGATACACACTTACTTGAATTCAACTGAAGATGACCGCAGACTGGAAGAAAAGCTTAAATGTAAAAGCACTCACTCACACTTACTTGAAGATGACTGCAGACCAGAAAAAAATGAGAGAAAGTTACTCTGTTTATAATAGTCCATTTTTCCTCCTTTTTCATTACCTGAAGGAGCCAGGGAAACTCTGCTGCTGCCTGTGAAAGGGTTGGGGTAGATGGCATCATCACAGCACGCCTGAAATCTGAAAACAAAAAAGCTGGGAAAATTGGGAATAAAGGAGGCCACTCAGGAATTCGTAGCACCCCATTATTTAGACCTCAAAACTGGTAAATTCTGTGGAATTTGGTATGGTTGAGAGGTATGTTGCCATTACTTATCACCTTCTCACAGTTCTTTATGGTGCTCCCATCCTTACTAAGCTCTAGGTATTGCAAAAATCAAAACTTGAACATTGCTATAACAAAGTCATTAAATTTGCAGCAAATACCCCTTTCATAACATACCACTGTATAGCACTTAAAGGCCCAACCTGGTTGGATCTACCCCATCAACTAACATATACATAGCTTTTTACCACCAATAGAAGTATCCAGCATTCATCTGTTTGCCTGACACTTAATGCCATTCTGCACAACTATGTATCCAGTTGGTCGCACAACTATGTATCCAGTTGGTCAATATGATCCAATGACCAAAAACTTATGTTAGCTCACAAACTTTTCAAATATGCTGGGCATTTTCTGCAGTTGTACCATGCTGCCAAGGCCTGGAACTCCTTACCTGTATCCATCATGTCTGTACCCTCCCTGCCATCATTCAAAAACATTCTGAAAGACTTCCTAGCCAAAAACTGGCTCTGCTTTTGCTCAATACCAGGATAAACTATATTCCTAAATGTGAACAAGCACCTCTTCATACCTTATACCTCCCTACTCTCCCATCTTCACTCACTTCCTTACTTCTATTAATTTCTCCTGGCCTTCATTCTAAATATATCATAAGCCTGATTTTCCTCTTACTTCATATTACAATTACTGTTGGCATTATACTAAGTTAGCTTTAATTTCTGCATAAAATAACTAAAATTTCTCTAGATATTAACTTGTATCTATTCTTAACAATTGTTTTCATATTATGTCTAATTTGGTATAGTTATTTAAACTGTATTTGTTTTTGTATATTGTTCTTAAAATGTTTTGTAATGCTTTGGGGGTTATCTCCCTGGGCTTCCACTAAAAATGGCTTCTACTCAGTCAGATTTTTCTGGAAATCAAATGTCAATAACTAAATAACTAAATAAATAAACAAACAATCATTATTGTATCATGGAATGCAAATGCTTTCATTGCCCTATTCATATAATCCCAGCTTTCTCTGCATGAAGACCCATCAGCAATGCTATTTTTTTACATTTACTTCCCTCGGGATCCTCATTGTTCTGTTAACGTTGTTAAATTGTTTGCCTCGTCTCCACAGAACCGCACTGATCCATATATCAATTTTGGCAATGCCTTTGCCATTGTTTTAGTCATTATTGACATACAAAAATGTATAACCATGGTTTAAAATTGAAATGGGCCTATATGAAGCTGGATCTGATGGGTTTTTACCATCTTTAGGTTTTATGGCAATTGCAGCTTTTTTCCAGGATGTTGTGCTTCTTCCCTTTTAAAATACTGTTAAACAAAACCTTCCAGATCTTTATCACTTTCTTCACTCCTGGTTTTCAAACTTCCACTGGGATACTATCTATTACTGGAAACCTTTCTGCTGATTGGTTATACATCACCATTTTTATCCCATATTCTCCCATGTTGACTGTTAATAGTTGAGCCTCATCTACTTGCAACATTGGCATATTTAAGTATTCGATAGATGTTTCCATGTATACCTTTCTTTATTCCCCCATTTTTCTGTTTTATACAAGTTTTCATAACATTTGTAAAATATCTCTAATACCTCTACAAGATTTCTGCTTATTTTTATTGTTATAGGTTCACTGTGTTTAGCAACAACCCTTTATATTTTTTGTTGCCTAAGTTGTTGTGCTAAAAGTTTTTGTGTTGTGGAGTTATTATCAAAAGTAAATGTTTAACAGCAATCTTTCTAATCTCATGCATATTATCCAGGAACTCCATCATTTTCTCTTTAGCACTCTGCAGTTGTACCTCTTCTTGTTCTATGAGATTCCCCTTATTTTGCAATATTTTAACCTTTGTCAGCCCCTCTAAATAATTCTTGTTATTTCTTAACCATACCTCTTTTTTATTTATTTCTACCCTATTTTGAAACTCCACTTTCATTTTATCCCACTCACTAAATATAACTTCTGGAGTACTTTCTATTTTCTATAACTACTTCCAAATAATTTTTACTACCTGTTTCTTAAATTATTCTCTTTTTAACAGGTAAGCAGGGAAGTGCCAGTGTCTAATTTTTACTTCATTACCTTGCATTGTTATCTTAGTTATTACTGGCACATGATATGAAATAGTTATTGGATATATGTCAAAGCTCTCAATTAAATACACATGTTCTTGCGAAATATAATTTCTACCTACTCTAGTCCCTCAAACTAAAGAAAAAAACAAACACCCCTCAGAATCTGGTAACTTAATGCAAACATGCAAAACTATGTACATCTTCAAATAATGATGTTTAACCCTCCAAATAGGAAAAATTGTCCGTAACAAACATATGCAAACATAAGCCTTATCTGACCTAAAGCTGAAGTTATCCATGCTAAGATGCATGTTACTGCCTGTGTTCTTACTTACACTATTTGATGTTTTTCTCTCTCTCTTCCTCTCCCATAAGTGAAAAACAACTTGTATGGTTTCAGAAAAGATTAACTTTTAGGCTGAAGAAACTAGTGCTTTTTGCCCTATAATCAGCTTGTCTCTGTAGAAATGTAAATAAAAAATGTACCTCTCAGCTGCAGGCTTTTAAAGACAAGCTGAAACATTTCTTGCTAAAGGAAAACTTTTCATTACATGCCGTGTTCTCTTATTTACTTGTTTCCACATAAAACTTATTCTTATATTAATAAAGTATCTTAATCAATATGTTTACCTATGGAAAAGTAAGAGAAAACATATTAGCTGTACAGGTGCCATATATGATCTTTGTACCGTTGCACCTCATCCCCCACCTCAACAACCTAAGATTACAGCCTATTAACTTAAACATGCTTTTGTCTAGCTTTTTTTCTCTTTTTGCATTGCAATGCCTAAACTTCTTAATATTAAGAAAGAAGAATGAAAGAAAAAAGGTATTTGTTTACTTTAGTATCTTTATCACATGCTGCAATTATTAAAAAATATTTTAGTGTAAAACATGCGATTTATGTAATGAAAAGTTTTATAGAAATATTTTCAAGCACAGAAATTGTTTTACAGTTAACATTTTCCTTCCACTTCCCTTCCCCTTAGTGTCCTTCCAAACATTAATGACATGAAGTAAGGCAAATGCCTTTCAGTTCACCACAAGTTTAACAAAAGTCCACTATTTCCTCATTTTCTTCTACAGCCATATTTCACAAATGCAATCGATGCTTTGTAATCTCACATTTATTCTCTAATTTCCGTGCTGCTGGTCTTCTTCCTGTTCACCTCCATCTCCCAATTCCAGACTCTGGTTTAATTCTAAGGTACTCCTGATTCTTCTAGTCAACTCCTATGCTTTTCTATGCCTCTCAAGCATTTTTCTTTGGAACAATGGAAAAGCTTTCACTGGCAAAGCATCTACATGTGCTTTAATATCAGAAAAATGAGAAGCAGCGCCCCTTCTATTTATGACTCACTTTTTGTTGGACAAACTTTGTAATTCCTCCTTAGCTGACATGAAAAAATGACTTATCCTTCAGGAAAACATCTTGTGAAGACAGATGGATACTGCTGCTTGAATTTTACACCTGCCTTTCAACATTCCCTGACTACTGGAATAAATTTGTTTCTCTTCTGCCTGGTGTACAGTGAATAATCATTTTCTACAAACACTCTACTCTCTCCAACTTTTAACACTTTGCTGTTCTGCTAGTTTTATCAGGATAAAAGTATGTTCTGATAGGATTGCATCTTTACTAATACAGGTCTTGGCTGCTTTCTCATTGCCAGGTTTGGAGCATACACACAATGTGTCCTTTCAATAAACAAATATTGCTGTGAAATACCAGTACAGTTACTTGCTTGTGCTTTCCTAAAATTAATACAGTCTATTCCTTCCAGTTTCTCTGGTATAGCAGAAAATCTCAGGTTTTCTCTGATTGCTCTGTCTTCTAATTCCACTATTTTTTGAAACATCTCTGCTTGAGCAGTATCATCATTTCATCCTCTGATTTTTGCACCTTTTTCAGCTCATCTTAATTTCTGTTTAAAGCTTCTTCTACTTTTCCAGCCTTTTGTTGCTAGAGTTGACAGTCCTTCAGTATTTCATTTATTTTAATCAGCTCTGACCACATTTGATTTTTTTCCCGCTAGATTAGAAGAAGCTATGTCTTGCACCAAAGCTGGAAGTTGAACTGCTTTTTGCTAAACAGCTGGAGAATTCTTCACAGTGTTTTCTCTTCATTCTTCTTTTAGGCTGTCTTAGTTTTTTCTTTACTGGCATCCAGGTGGTGTAGTTACTAGCCAGTTACTGAATTTACTAGAAGTGACAGAGTTCCTGGCCCTTGTCTTTCAGTTTCTTTTTTCACACTGGGAGAGGTGAAGTTAAGCTGTTGATCAGTGTGCAGCCATCTTGGAAAACTGTACTCATATTATTGTTGGTAAAAGACATGCCTGACTACTCACCGACACCTGTTCATTGATGTTGTAAGGCATCATATAATGAATAATCGCATTTTTAATTGTTTTGCACAATAAATTCTGCTGAGATGGTGTATCTAACTGAATGTCCTGAAGTGGTACAATTAGTAAGAAGAGATATTTTGTTATTTAACATGAGTTCACAACCTGCATATGAATAAAAATATTGTTCTTCATGGTACATAATGTTTCCTCAGTTTGAACTGTTTGTTGAGGTGCTGCACATAAGATAATTTCATTTTGCCATGCACAATCATTTGTGATCTCAGGGACAAAAACACCATCATGTGTGCAGTGGTGAGGGTGACGTTACAGGAATGTTTATTTACGTAGCAGGGCACTCATTTTAATCATAGTTTTCTCATGTTTTCCCAGAATAGTTGTGTATTACTACTTTTAAGTTTTAGTAATTGCCAGCTGTAACAATTGCAAGGCAATCTTATGTTATGACATACAGCTTTCTTTCTACAGTTCCATACATTTTTAAGCAGTAACATTACAGGAATGAAATGAATATAGCTGTAAAGAGTTCATCTCTCTTCCACTTTTTTCTGTTTTACTATTTTTTGTTTTAGTAAGCAATTCCCCTTTAAGGTAAACATCATCACATGTGTGTTTGTGTGTGTGTGTGTGTGTGTGTGTGTGTGTGTGTGTGTGTGTGTGTGTGTGTGTGTGTGTGTATGTGTGTGTGAAACCAAATTGTAAGTGACAGAAATGTCACAGTTTATCACAGTAGGTCAAGGTCAAATGTGTCATACACATCTCCTAAAGATAGGCTATGGGATGGTACAAGTCATTTTGAACAGGGCAGTCATGATAGCTGAACTATGAGTGGGTCTTATGTTGTGACCTACTTGACATGCTCTGACAGTGCTGCACAACTGGGACCTTGAATGAGCAGTTCTGTTAAGTATAGATGCATGCTGCCATGGACTACGTGAAATCTGTTGTGCTTTTGTATGACTAATTACATTTCTTTCTTGAGAAGCACTTGCAGTGATATATGATCTATCCCCCATGTGTCTGGACAGTACCCTGTCCTCTTCCTCTTCTAAGAGTGGTCCTACTTGAGTCTAGTTAGTCCTAACTAGTGCACAAATGGAGGCAGCCAAGGCACCTTTGTGTGCCAACATACTATGCATCGGTGTGATAATGGCATTACCCATACTCTGTGCCAATTCCATGTACTGCTGGAAATCCTCACATATGCCCTGCGGGACTGCAGAATTCTGACCATTTCCAGCTGACTCTCTATGACAGTGCTGTGAGCTCTAACAATGTCACTACACATTTACTACTCTGCAGCAAATCCTTTACATGTTGCCTGGGCATGCTATAAAAAATCCCTGCTTCTGGCTCTCCTTTGTAAAGGTGTCACCGTGGACTCAGTTATTTGTGAATTTCTGCCATCATCCTGAAGCTGTTTGTTACTGGTATAGAGGAGAATGTTTTTTTCCCTGTACAAGTGTGAGTGCAATGTCAGCATGTGCTTGACTTTGTGATGCACTATAACTTCCTGCAAAGTTACTAGCATGTTGTGGAGTGTGAGATCCTACCATTAATCATGGGGACTGCATGCCACTTTCATCAGGCTGCCTCATAGGTTCATAGGATCATACGTTGTTACTAGGATAATGACATCTAGGACCATTACAAGCCAAACTGTGCACCACAAACTATTTGGGTCCCAAATAGAGTGGGTTTCTATATGGGAGGGGCATGTTAGTAGGGAGGCAGTTAATGGATTTGTAGGAGGCTTTTGTTTAGGATAATACATTTCTTATTGATGGCTAATGTCCATAAGGGACATGGGGGCCAGACCAGGAATAAATTTATGATTTCCCATCCAGTTGTCAAAGTTTCATTTAAATAGGGTCATAAATTAACTCTGTTTTACATGGAAGGTTAGCCTACTCTTCAGAGAGGGGATCCTTTGGGACTCATATCCATCTCTCTAGCATGTTCTGTTTATTTATTTATTTTACACTTGTTTACCGGGATGGTCCAACTGGGACAGTGCTCATTTTCAGCAGAGGCCAAGGGAGAAAAGCTCCAGTCATAGCTTACATAAAATTGTCACAGAATAATAAAAAATAACAGAATAATGTAAAAAAATGGTAACATAATAATGTAAAAAATAAACACAATAATCTAACAGAACATGGTATAAAACACTGGGTAATGAAAATATTACATAGTTTAACTCATGTGTGTGGAAGAGCATAAGATTAGTTAATAAGTTAGGTTGGCAAAGTGATTCACCTAAACAAGTAGAGCATAGTTAATAATACTTCAGTGGTGAAAGATGCAGGTAAGAATCTAATTATTTATAGAGGAGTAGCAGTGCTACAAGAGATAGGTTAATAGAATTAAATATGCGTAGCAGAATTATATAAATAATGATTATATAAGTATTTAACCTGGAATATTACATGTGCAAAGCCAAGATTTATACAGGTGTCTTTTGAGAGATATTTTGAATTGATTAAGTTTGTTTATGGATCTAATACTATGAGGAAGGATATTCCAGTTCTTTGCAACAAAGTTAGAGTAAAGAGAGTTACTTGCTGTATTGGATGCTTTGGTAACTTGGAGTAAGTCTTTGTTAGATGATCGAAGAATACAATTATTAGAGTAGGGTTGTAGAAGATTTTTTAGGGAAGGTATATTTTCAGGATTATGCATTATTTTGAGAACTATTATTAATTGGTTATAATACAGAACATGGGGTAGTTCCAACCAAGAAAGATTTTTAGACAATGAAAGTGCTGAGTTGAATGTGTGGAATCTGTTGTAAATTTGGCAATCTTCTTATAACACATGTCCAGTTTGCTTAGTTCTGATTTTATGAGGTTGGTGATTATAGGGGAGACATTTAGAAGTGAAGAGAGAAGGTGAGTTCTATCTATAGCTTTCCTTACAGTGTCTGTTAAGAATTTTTTGTTTCTATATAGTGTCCCCATTTTCTTATGAACTTTTTTGATTGTGTTTGAAATGTGTATGTCGAATTTTAGTCTATTGTCAATTATGATGCCTAATAGTTTTGTTTTATATTCTGGGAAAATCCTACTATTATTACTGGCAATGATATAAAAGATAGGTGGGAGGCTAACAGGTTTAGATGGATGGAAGATCATAAGTTTGGTTTTATTAGGGTTGAGAATGAGTTGTGTGTTTGCTAGCCAAGTTTCAATATCAGAGAAGGCCTTTTGTGTAACTATATGAAGTTGATTTATTGTGGATGCCACACATATGAGGGTTGAATTGTCTGCATATTGTATGATAGATGCTTGAGTGGAGGCAGCATTAAGTCCATTTATGAAAATGCTGAAGAGGAGGGGCCCCAGGATTGAACTTTGAGGGACTCCATGTGTGACTGGAAAGAGTGGGGATAGATCTTGCTTCCATTTCACAGCTTGCTAGCGACTAGATAGATTACTTTGAAACCAGTTAACAGCATTGGAGCTGATGTTAAGATTTTTTAGAGTGGACAGTAACTTAGGATGGGAAACTGTATCAGATGCATTAGACATGTCTAAAAATTTTTATTTATTTTATTTATTTTACATTTGTTAACCGGGAAATTCCGACTGGACCAGATCCATTTTCAGCGGAGGCCTGGGGAGAAAAGCTCCAACATCAAGTTATACAAATACAGTACATCCAGCATAATACACAAAACAGGTTACATCATGTATGCTGAGCATAGTAATATAACAACAATTAATAAAAACACTCCAAGTAAAAGATATAGAACATGGGTAAAAAGACAATGTCAGTCATACTTTGGTAAGAAAAGAAAATATATCAAGTAAGATTCTACAGTTAAAAGTACCCTTTCAGATGACCAAGCCTACAGGGGATCAGAGCTCCAGCATGTGATCAGAGAGGAATTTGGGGAGTTAATAGTAGTATGGGTAGGGTTATGTGATACAAGGGCATAACCATGTACTAAGAAGGTGCGATTTGAGGGAGTTTTTGAATATGGATGTGGAGGGGGCAGTGGACACAGATAGGGGAAGAGAGTTCCAATTTCTGGCAACAGTGTGGGAGTAGAGCGCTTTCCCTGCATTATTGTTAGCCTTGGTGATGGAGAAGAGAGATTTTTCACTGGATCTTAGGTATCGGTTTGTAGTATAGATAGTAAGTAGGTTGGATAATGAGGGTTTTTTCAGGATATTTGAGAATATTGTAGGCTGTGCCCAGCTGGTGATAGTTAAGTAGCTGTGGTAGCTCAAGCCATTTTAGTTCTTTTAGTGCAGCACAGTGATGGGTTCTATAGGTTCAGTTAGTAGCAAACTTGGCTATTTTATTGTAGCATGACTCTAGTTTGTCTAGGTCACATTGTCTGATTTGGGTAAAGATTGGTGCTGCGTATAATAGAGTTGAGAGGAGGTGGCTTTGTGCAAGAGTGACTATTGCTTTTTGTGAGAGAAAGGACTTATGCCTGTATAGGGAGCCTAGTTTTTTGTGTACTAGTTTTATGGTATGTGAGATGTGAACATCAAAGTGGAGATTATTGTCTATTTCAATGCCCAGAAGTTTGGTGTGGTTAGAAGGGAGATGGTGGTGCCGTCCTTAGATGTTATGGTAAAGGAGAGGTTTTTTTTATCTATTAGGGGTAAATAGTAGCAGTTTTGTCTTTTTGGGATTTAGAATTAGTTGGATCCCAGATATCCATTTTTCTACTGAGATAAAGGTATCTTGAGTGAGTGTATGTAGGGTGGTGGGAGATGAGGCGGAGCAGATCAGAGTTGAATCATCTGCATATTGTATGAGTGTGGCATGTTGTGTAGAGCATTTGAGGTTATTTGTGAAAATAGAGAAAAACAGCGGGCCCAGTATAGAGCCCTGTGGGACTCCTATGTTGGTTGGAAGTTGTGTAGACAGAGTTCCTTTCCACTGGACTGACTGTTGCCTGTCAGACAAGTAGCTTCTGAACCAGGCTATAGTAGAGGAGGTGAAGGATAATGATGTTAGTGAGTCTAGTAGAATGGAGTGGGAGACCATATCAAATGCTTTTGAGAGGTCTAGGAAAATGGCTGATACATATTGGTTATCATTCCTGTGAAGGTTTATATAATTAGTGAAAGATAGAAGGGCTGTGGTAGTGCTGTGATGTGGACGGAAACCATGTTGTGTGGTAGATAGTAGATTGTGTGTGTTAAGAAATGTCATCACTTGCAAGTGGATGAATTTCTCAAGAATTTTGGATAAGGGGCAAAGGATGGCAATAGGTCGGTAGTTGGAGAATTCATAAGAATTACCTCCTTTATGGAGAGGAATGATGCGAGATACTTTCCATAGTTTGGGTATGTAGGATTCTAGTATGGAGCAGTTGATAAGGATGGAGACAGGATATGATAAGGAGTCACTAGCCATTTTTAGGTATGCAGCAGGTATGTTATCAGCTGCTAGTGTGGTTGGCTTTAGTTTTAGGAGGAAATTTTTTATAGTTGAGGTGGGCACTGGTGATAGGCTGAAAGAGGGGGTGGTGTGGAATAGGTTAGATTGTGACTGAGGTAGACTGTTTTTGGTTATTTGACTGGACAGGGCTAAGATGGATTTAGTAAAATGGTTATTAAATTGAGAAGCTATGTCTAGGGTATTGTTAGTAGAGATGGGTGCTGGGGTTGTGGTTTTGCCTGGCTTTAGTAGGGAGTTAATGGCATGCCAGAATTTTTGTGGACTATTTGAATATTTCCTTTGGGCGCTAAGAAAATAGTTTTGTTTGTTTATTTTGGATTCAGCCTTGGCCTTGTTTCTAAGCTGTTGATAGTATTGTCTGGAGCTAGGGGTTTTGTCAGTTTTCCAGATTTTCCAGGCTTTATCTCTAGCTTTTAGTAAGGCTCTGGTGTCCCTATTTAGCCAGGGTGCATAGTTGGGTTTAACTCTGATCTTTCTGCTGGGAGATAGACTATTAAGGATGTTAGAGAAGGTAGTATTGAAGTAGTCTACTGCCTGGTCTAACCCGAGTGTCCGTAGTGGTTCCCAGTTGCAGTGGCTTAGGACAGTATTTAGGTATCGTGGGGTAAGGTTACAGTCATCTCGTACAAATTTGTAGACTACTGGTTTGGGGTGATTGGAGTGTTTCTGGAGTAGGAAGGTGGGGAGATGATCACTTAAGTCATCTGGGAGGCAGCCTACTGTATAGTTTTGTTTGTGATAGTTGGTTAGTGTCCAGTCCAGTATGGATTCTCTCTTTGTTTTCTCATCTATTCTAGTTGGTTCTTTAATTAGTTGAGAGAACCCATATAGATTGATATGTGTAGAGGGGCTGCTGGAGTTACAGGTTGCCCAGTCAGTGTTAAGGTCTCCTAGTAGGATCATTTCCTGAGGTAGATTGTCCTTTGTCCAGTGTAGGATGTTTTCTATTATGAGCGAGTTGTTGCCTGGAGGTATGTAGCAGCATATTATATTGATCTTCTTGGTGTTTCTTATGGATAGGACAGAAAACAGGACTTCAGCAGTTTGAAAAGTGGGTGGTGTGGTGTGCAGGAGCTGGAGGTTAAGGGTGTTTTTAAAGAGAATGGCTACTCCTCCTCCTTTCCTGTTTGTTCTATCAGATCTAAGTGTATTATACCCTGGGGGAAGAAAGACTTCATCTTGGATACTGGGCTTAAGCCAGGTTTCTGTAATGGCGAGTATATCAGGGTTGTAGTGGGCTATGAATGCATGTAGGTCTGTTAGCTTGTTGGTAATACTTCTTATGTTGAGATTTAGGATTAGCAGGTCAGATGTTTGTCTAGCCGAGAGGGGACCTGGATTTGGGTGAATGTCACCAGAGGTTAGCAGAATTTGTAGGAGTGTCAGTATGTGTTTTTTAATATTAATTGTTTCCGAGCTTGGTCTATGAGAGTTTTTCTTAGTGTGATGAGATGGTGTAATTTTTGTTAGTGAGTAATATGTAGTTGTAAGATTTATGATTGTAGGGCAGATGTAGAAGTCTGAGTGGGTTTGAGAGGGTGGGCTAGTGTGGGTAGTGTGATAGCAGTTGTGCAGCGGTAGATCTGTTTGTAAGGAAGTTAGGAAGGTTAGCGATAGTAGAGCTAGTGATAGAGATGTGAGTGTGGGTAACATGATACTCCTTTGAGTGAGAAGTACAACTAGGATTCCTGGTTGGTTGTGTGTGAGGGTAGAGTTGTGTTGTCTGAGAATGTGTTTTGGGAGTGGGATCAGTGTGGGATGTAATTGGATTGGGGGTGTGGGGAGGTAGGATGAGTGGGTTGGGCTAGTTGTTAGGGAATTAGGGGTTGGACTACTGGTCAGGTGATTAGGGGTTAGAGTAAAAGTAGAAGTAGTGGGGGCGGGTGAGAATAAGGGGCAAGGAGGGGAGCGGAGCAAGCCCGAGCGCAGCAAGGGCGAGCGAAGCGGGCTAACACCGACTCTAAGTGTTTCTTTAGGCTTTGGCACTATTTTGCCACCATCTCTGAATTTATTTATAGTGTTTGTGAAATTTAGAAGAGCTGTAGTAGTGCTGTGATGTGGTCGAAAAGCATGCTGTGATGATGAGAGGAAATTATTATTTAAAAAGTGTTTAAGAAGTTGGAAGTGAATACATGTTTCCAGAATTTTGGAGAATGGTGAAAGTATAGCAATGGGTCAGTAGTCTGTTAATTCTGTTGAATTACCTTCTTTGTGTAATGGTGTAATTTATGCAATTTTCCAAATAGCTGGGACATACTGTTCTGTTATAGAGCGGTTTATAAGTCTTGACACAGGGAAGGCAATAGCCTCTGCTGTTAATTTTAGGTATTCTGTGGGCAAGTTATCTGCTGCCAGAGGTTGGGTTTCAACTTCTTTATTAGTTTGGCAATAGTTTGTTTTGGGACTGCTTGAAATGAAAATGAGTCAGTCAGTAATATTGTTTGGTGTGCTGGGCATTTGTAATATGGGTGATTTGTTATTCTTTGTCAGAGCTAATACACTTTCAGTGAAAAAGATGTTAACTTGTTCAGCAATATTGCTAGTATTATCTGGTAAGTTGGGGGGTTGTGGTTTGTCCAGGGTGAAATATGTTATTGATTGTGTTCCAAAATTTTTGTGGATTTATTCTATGTTTCCATTGTAAGTTAGAATAGTAGTGTTGTTTGTCTAATTTAATTTGTTGTTTGACACTATTTCTAAGTTGTTGGTAAACTATATGGTTTTGGAGGTTTTTATTTGTAGCCCAAGTTTTCCATGCTTTATCCCTTTGTTTTAGGAGGGCTTGTGTCTCATAGGTTAGCCATGGAATAGTTAGTCTTAACATGAACCGTTCTTTGAGGTGCAAGTCTGTTTAGAATAGTAAGGAAGGTGTCATTGAAGTGTTGTACAACAGCATCTAGGGGTAGTTGCTTAACAGGGGTCCAGTCATTTTCTCAAGAATATTAAGTAGAACCTGTAAGTTAAAAATGTTCTTGTTATGGACTTGGCAATAGTTGATTAGTTTAGCAGGGTTACTGTGATTTCACAGTAGGTAGGTCCCAAGGTGACTACTTAAGTGATCTGGTAGACACCCAGCTATTTGGTAATACTGGGGTTTATTAGTTAAGAACCAGTCCAAAATAGATTGCTGATTTGTTCTCTTGTCAGTTCTTGTATCTTGAATCACTTGAGAAAAGCCATGGAGGTTTAAGTAGTTATTAGGGTTGTCTGAGTTGCATGTCATCCAGTCTATGTTAAAGTCTCCTGCAATAATGGTTTTCTGTGATATGGTGCTTGCAATATTTTGAAAAAATGATTTTGATTGTAGAGGAATTGCTTCCTGGAGGGATGTAGATGACTGGCTATTTCATATATATATATATATATATATATATATATATATATATATATATATATATATATATATATATATATATATATATATATATATATATGTTTCTTTTGGTTTAGTTGGAGTCTGGTTAGGAGTAGTTCTGCATTGTTTATGTTAGTGATACTTATGTTTACAGGTTGTATGTTGAGTGAATTCTTGGAGTATTGCCACACCACCACCCTTCTTTTCTAGTCTATTGGCCCTAAAAATATTGTAACCAGGGGTGGTTATTTCTGTGTCTGGTATATATGGTTTCAACCAGGTTTTGGTAAGTATTGTAATGTCAGGGTTATAAAGAGAGAGAGTAGCATGGAGTTCTTGTATTTTATTGAGTATAACTTTAAGATTTAGGTTTAGTGGGAGTATTTCAGAGCTTTTATGTGGAATAGGTAGTTTGATTTATGTCACAAGCAAAGTTCAGATTCCTGGATCTAGACTTTCTGTTGTTGTTTATTTAGTGTATGTAGAACAGATCCATCAGGGCTGGGTTTGAGGAAGCCCTGTAAGCCAGGCAAAGATTCCCATGGAACTTGAGTTGATAGTTACCCAAATAGCATTATAATGCATTTTGTATCATTGAGTTTTAGGCCATGGTTTTGGCACTAGTCATTTATCTGTGTTAAACCCGATTGCAAGATTTTGGCACCTTGGGGGAAATCTATAATAGCTCCAAATTTACAGTCATCTGCAACCATGGTAAGCCACAGGCCTTGAATGTTAGCCTTGAGTTCTGAGAAGTACATGCCAAGCAGGAGTGGATCCTGCACAGAGACCTGGGGTACTCCACTGGTGACAGGTCTCTTGGTGGTGGTGGTCACCCTGATCCTGATATCTTGGATTCTGTCTTCGTGCCAGCTGGCAATCCAGCAAGCTACATATGGAGTTATGCTTAGCTCAGAGAGCTTGTCAAATACATGAGTGGGGTATTGTGTCAAATGCCTTGGCCAGGTCAAGATACACAATATACTCTGTTTTACCCTCATCCATTACCTTGGTGATCCTCTCAAAGAAGTCAACCAGGTTAAGTAGACACTGCCTTCCCTTAACAAAGCCAAACTGGGATGGGTCCAGTGACTATAGATTGCCAATGCACTTGTTTATCAAGTCCATGATAAATCATTCCATGACTTGGCAATATTAGTCTTGTTAGACAGATGTGTCTGTAGTTCCCTGGTTTGGTTGATGACTGACCCTTGTGGAGGGGATGACTGTTGTGGTCCCCCATTCTCTTGGAATGTAGCCTGTTTTGAGGCTGTAGTTGAAGAGTGCTTAGAATGGTATGAATAGATCATGTTTTAGACTGTTCAGGAGGCAACCGGGGATGTTGTCAGGACCCATATTGGTGGTGGTGTTCTTGGCTTTAGCAAGTGCTGCCAGCACCTAGTCCCTGATAATAGCTGGGCAAAGTGCATTGGAGGGGATCTCATCTGGTGGAATTGGGGGAGGAGTGGGGGTGAAGTTCGAGCTGAATTTATCTGCCAGTAGATTTGCTATGTCACCCTGACTGGTAAAGGTGGAACCACTCACTACCAGTTCAGCACACTGCTGTGTGTTACCTTTAAGGTTCTGGGCAGAGCATTTGTCATTAAGAAAGTTGCTTTTCCTGATTTTGGCCACAAGTTTTTTTCTTTTATTATATACCCTGTTTAGGTGAGGATCCCATTAGTGAGGTTTGTTTTTAGTGTTTGTTTTTAGTGTTTATGTTTGGTTAACTTCTGGTAGGTATGACAGCCTCTATATAGCCATTCACAAGTTTGTATAGGCACTCTTTGAATAATTCTGCATAGGTAGCTGTTTCTTCAGGGTTGAATGGAGCCAACCTGTATTAGTTTAGCTGGGTTGTCCTGGCTGTTTTTTATTTCTTCAAAGCAGACAGCTTTGTGATCTGACATCACTAGGAGGATGTGACACTGCGGGTGGGAATCAGTACCAGATCCAGCATGTTTGATCCTCTGGTAGGACTGTGCACAGTCTGTTCCAGCATTTGCCTATGAGCTTGAGGCAGTGGCAGTGCACATTTCCCAGTCTATAGAGGGGGTAGTTAAAGTCAACTATGAATAGGGTATTTGGTTTGATGGTAAGCATTTCTAGTAAGTGTAGGTAAGACTCTTGAGACTCTAGGGGCATAGATGGTAAACTGTGAACTGTACCTATGATATAGCGAGGGACCTTATGTATGGTGACTTGCACATGGATGAGCTCCATGGTATCATCCTGTTTAACCATTCTGGAGGTATGTTTGTTGCTAATGTCGATTGCAATATGTCCACCTTTGACCCCAGTCTATGCTATTATTGGTCTAAATGTGTAGAAGGCACTATAGCTTTCACTGCCAGAGTTCTTTCTATGGCTTTAAACCAAGTCTCTGTCATGGCATAGATGTCTATATTCTCCAGAGTGAGGAGGGCTTGAAGGGTATGGAGTTTTTTTTTTTGTTTAGCCTCCTTGCATTGAGCAGTAACATCTTAAGGTTGCTTGCAGACTTTTTCACTATATCAGTAATTTTTATTTTTGGAATTGCTTAAAAAAGGCTACAAGGGCATGTTTAAAGTTTTAGCCACTATCTGAAAGCCAAGGGTGGACAGGTGCATCCCATTCTTGGCAAAGCAACATGGTCTGCTGACCATGCCTTCCCATGATGACAGATATTAGATCCCCTTGGAGTAACACCAAAATCTAAACCAATTATTAAAATCAATCATTTTATGTTCATACTGTGGTATCTTCCTTGGTGAAGGTACAATGCTGCTCACTGCAAGGCACATACCGGTCTGTGACACATATTCTGAAAGTTGCATTATGTCTCTTAGGTTCATCGGTAGGTTCAAAGGTAGATACTATGCTATCTGCCCTAGGGCATTTATAAGCCTAGCCAGAGTGTATTTGGCTTCCGCCTCCCTATTAGATTAGCCTACTGTGCCTCTGTAAAGTAGGTCACAGAAGGTACCCTTTTAAGATTAGTTTACTGTGTCTCTGTCTAGCAGGGGCACAGAAGAGATCCCAGGGGTGAATTTGCGATTTCCCATCCACGCGTCCAGATTTCGCTTGAAGAGGGTCAGCGAGGGGCTATGTCTAACATGAACTGGGATTCTATTCCAGAGTGAGGGGAGCCTCTGGGAAATGAATCGGTCCCTCCAGCATGTCCTATTTATTTTTGTGCTGAGGTTTAGGTCCCTGGAGCGTGTAGCTCTAAGGGACTTGGATTTTTTGAGATGGAGCATGTCCATTAATTCTGGGTTTGACATGGCTTTGTACGTCAGGCATAGATCACCTCTGAGTAGGCAGTAAGCAACTGAGTAGAGCTGGAGTTTCTTTAGTCGAGCTGCATAGGACATCTGTTTGTAGCCCATGATCCTCTTGGTGAGGTACTTTTGGGGTCTCTCCAGTTGCTGCAGGTGTCGGGTAAGGTACATCCCAAAAGGGGCATTGTATTCAATTATGGGCCTGATGAGTGATGAGTAGAGGGGCACAATGACCTCTCTTGATCTAGATGTGAACCCTTTCGTGATAAGGTGGGCTATATAGAAGGTCTTTCTAACCACTTTGGCAACATGATTATCAAAGGAGAGATTACTATCTACGTTGGTCCCCAAATCTCTAATTACTTCTTCCGTACTTAATGGATTACCACCTATGTGGTAATTTGTGGGCACCTTGTTTTTCCCAAAGGGGATGACTATCCACTTTTTAGCATTTAGCTTGAGGCTGTGGCTCTGACACCAAGCATCCATCTCTGTGAGACCCTTTTGGAGGATGCTTGTGTCAGCTGGAGATTCGATTATGGCCCCCAGTTTGCAGTCATCTGCGAACTTTGTCAGCCATAATCCCCCCGTGTTAGCCTGAACCTCAGAGAAGTATATACCAAACAAGAGAGGTCCCAGAACTGAGCCCTGTGGGACGCCACTTGTAACTGGTTTGGATTCGGACATGGCACCTGCGATTCTGACCATGTGGGTTCTATCTCTGAGCCAGTTTGCAACCCATCTTGTGATATAGGGGTTGATATTTAAGCTGGTAAGCTTATTTATGATGCCCGAGTGGGGTATTGTGTCGAAGGCTTTTGTGAGGTCCAGGTAGGCTGTGTGGACTACCTTGCCCTCATCTATGGCTTTCGTAACTGTTTCAAAGAAATCAACTAGGTTTAAGAGGCAAGATCTGCCCTTAACAAAGCCGAATTGGGTAGGGTCCAGTGTCTGGAGGCTCCCAATGTCTTTGTTTATGAGTTCCATGATAATACGCTCCATAGCTTTACAGACCAGACTAGTCAGGCTTATAGGGCAATAGTTTCCGGGGTCCATTGTGGCACCACCTTTGTGGAGTGGGACCACTGTAGCTGTATGCCATTCTTTGGGTACATATCCTGTAGTAAGGCTAAGTTTGAACAGTGACTTAATGTGAGGGTTCAGTTCTTCTTGGAGCTCGTGTAAGACACAGCCTGGGACACTGTCTGGTCCCATAGATGCTGTGTTTTTTGCTTTGGAGAGGGCAGCTTTCACCTGTGCATCTGTGATGTCAGGGAGGTTACATTCAGTTGGGATAGGCATTTGCTCCTTTGGGGGGGAAGGGGGGAGGTTTGCGCTGAATCTGTCTGCCAGGATGTTGGCTATGTCTGTAGGTTCGGTATATTTTGCACCATTATGCAACAATTCAGAGCATATCTGGGAGTTTCCGTCCATGTTCCTGACATAACTAAAGAAGGCCTTGTGATTATCTTTAGTGTGTAGGGCAATTTTTCTTTCGAAACTGGCCTTTGATGATTTTATGAGGGATCGAAGTTTCTTGCTAATACTGATCAGAGATGCCTTCCCTTTTTGGGATTTTGCTCTGTCATGTAGTAGCTTCCTCCTTCTGTTGTATAGCTTATTTATGGCCGGGGTCCACCAGACCGGTCTCCTGTTTTTGGAGGAGTGAGTCTTGGTTTTATTTGGGATAGCATGATCCATGCATTCCTGCAGGTGCTCATAGAATGCATTTGTAAAGGATTCTGCGGATTGGGCTGTATTATCCTCTGGCCCAGGGGCTTTGAAGGATTCCACCTCAGTCTTGAGAAGTGCAAAGTTGGCTTTTGAGAAATTCCTTACAGTGATTTCCTTGGCTGGGGGTGGGGACGGGATATGGATGTCCAGGGAAATTTGTTTATGGTCTGATCTTACCAGTGAGGGGTTTACCTCTGGTGTGGAACATAGAGTCCCTGTGTTGGTGATGACCAGGTCCAATATGTTGTTCCCTCTTGTGGGAGTGGTGACCAGTTGTTCCATTGCGTTAGAGTTTATAAATTCAAGGAACCGTTGGGCGAGGTAGTTTGGGCTTGAGTAGTTTTCCCAGTCAATGTTTGGGTAATTGAAGTCACCCAATAACATAGTGTTTGGAGAGATCTTCATATTCTCCAGTGTTCTCAGGAATGCCAAGTGGGGTTCCTGTAATAGGGAGGGTGTTCTGTAGCAGGCTACAAACTGAAAGGCAGTTTTGCCCGCTGTTAGTTGCACATGGATGGTTTCTGATGGTTCGTGCAGTGCC
Organism: Protopterus annectens; assembly: GCF_019279795.1. Taxonomy (NCBI): domain Eukaryota; kingdom Metazoa; phylum Chordata; order Ceratodontiformes; family Protopteridae; genus Protopterus; species Protopterus annectens. The sequence continues at coordinate 619,178,974 of NC_056735.1, read as the reverse complement.
ACTAACCTGGAGGTGTAGATATCTTTGATGAATATAGATACTCCCCCTACTTTTGTGCTTCGGTCCGAGTTTTGGGGCCGAAACGCATGGTATGAGTTATAACCTGGTAGTGCTGGGGTGCTCTCAGGAGCCTTGAACCAGGTTTCTGTTACTGCACAGACATCGATTTTCTCCATACTGAGGAGAGCCTTGAGTGAGTGCATCTTGAGGTTTAGACTTCTGGGATTGAGTAGCATTACCTTTAGTGTTTTTATCCTTGAGTTGTCTATGGAAGTGGGTTTGTCCTTTGTGCCTTGCCTAAAAAAGGCACTCTGGGGTTGGCAAGGGCCTTGGCCAGTATACGAAAGCCTAAGAATGACAGGTGCAAGCCATCTCTAGCAAAGCAACGTGGCTTGTCGAGCATATCATCCCAGGCTGACAGACACTGGATCCCCTTTGAATGACACCAATACTTTAGCCAATTGTTGAAACTGATTATTTTGTCTTTATACTGTGGCATCATTCTTGGTGAGGGCAAGATGCTACTCAAGGTCAGGGTCATACCAGCCTGGGCTACATGGTCAGAGAGATCCTCTATGTCTCTTTTCATGTAGTCCAGGGAGGTACGTCTCAGGTCATTCACACCAGCATGGACAATGACGGAGTCATACTTGTACTTGCTTTGGAGTGACCTGAGTGCTTGCGTTATGTGGCGGATCCTGGCACCCGACAGGCAGCTTACAGTGACCTTCTCCTTGTTCAGTCTGGTGAGCGGGACGTCAGTGTGCCGGACAATAGAGTCCCCTATAACAAGTGTATTTGGTGTGTTGTTTGGCCTTAAGGGCTGTGACTGTGAGGCACACTGATTTTGTGAGATATGTGCTTCGTGGGTATTGTTGAGGGGTGGCTGTTGCTTGGATATCTGCTTAGGAGATCTTTGCTGTTTAGGCAGATTTTTATTTAGAGCCTCCTCTTTTCACATAGTCCAGTGAGGTATGTCTCAAGTAATTTACACCCACACGGAGTATGATAGAATCATATCGGTACCTGATACCTGCAGTGACTTGAGTGCATGTGTGATATTGCTGATCCTCACTCCAGATAGGCAATTAAGTGTTAGCTTTTCCTTGTCTAATCTTTGTGAGTTGGGTGTGTCACATAATACAGTCCTCAGTGACAAGAGTATTAAGTAAAGTATATGTTTGTGTTATGGGCTTCACTACTGATGGACTGTTGGGATGTAGGCTTGTGAGATGTTTGGTGTTGCTTTTGGTGTGTCCTTTAGTGATTTCTGAGGAGCAGTGTTGCCATTAACTGGCTTTGGAAGTCTTTGATATTTGGGAAGGTTTCTTTTAAACACCTCAGCATAAGACAATGTGTGTGTGTGTGTGTGTGTGTGTGTGTGTGTGTGTGTGTGTGTGTGTGTGTGTGTGTGTGTGTGTGTGTGGGTGGTGAGCAGTGTGTGTGAGGGATCTAGTGTGGGTATTCTCAACAATCTCATTTGTATGTGAAATTTTTGCCTCCAAGGCAATTGTGTATTTACATCTCTTGCATATTGTATTTTCTTTAATGATTAATTGGTTGTCTGAGAATATGAGAAAATTGCTAAATTGCATTAGGATGCCCAAATCTACCATGCTGGCTACAGAGATTTGGAAATTGTGTATATATGTTATTTGGTCCTGTGGTAGGGTGGGCTGTTTGGCATTAAGGACTGGGTTTTAACAGAGGTCTCCTAGGGTAGTTTTTGGGGTTAAAGGAAATATGTTATGTAGTGCTAGGATGTGCTAGTGTTATTTGATGCACAAACCTGTTTCTGGGGTTAAGGTAATCATTTTATATGGTGCTAAGATATGGCAGTACTATTTGATGTGCAAGATAGGTGCTCTAAGCTTAATTTATGCAATGCCTCCATGTTTAACAGGTTTCAGACCTAATCCTAACTTTATAAAGAAGTTTTACCTTCTAGGTATTTGCTGCTATATAAGATACTGCTTGCAGCACAAACTTTCCTGATTTATAGCATTCTGGCTGAATTCTGAAGATGTCCTAATGTCAACAGGATGAAAGTGCTCAATTCTGTGTTTTTTTATAAAGTATTGTGATTTTAAAGTCCAAGTGGTAGACTACAAGTTATATTCTTCTGTTGTTGTTTAGTAGTTTTTTTTTACTATCACTATCATCACTGTATTTCTGATTTGTAGCACTGAAAAAAAGCTTGAAAACTGACTCCTATGACTTCTAGACTATAAACAAGCACACTTTGAGCTCCGTGGAGTACTTCCTAATTCAAATAAAGCAGGTAAACAACTTCTGACAGAAGATGGATGATCCTGGAATTTCTTAATGTAAAAGCACAGCAAAAGTAGTTCTCAAGTGCTGATTAAAAAACAAAAAAACACCAAACAACTAAATTCCTGGTTAATTTGTCCTTCTGCCTGACAATTTGGAGGCAAACAGAACTGGAAAAGCCAATAAACCAAGAAATTACTATTTTGCCACAGACGTAATTAAATGTTTTAAAACTACTCAAAACAGTAGTGATCACAGTATAAAGTATGTACAAGTGCAGTAAATCATGAACATATTCTTATCTTAGCCAGGATTGCTCTGGATAAAGTAGAAACACTTGAAAACCATTGGTGATATCTGTATAAGTGAGCAAAGAGCCTTGCAGACTTGCCTAATTTAGAGCAAAGGAAAAAAGCTTGAAAACTGACCTCTATGCCCTCAAACCAATAGACAACAATACTTTGAGCTCCCCGGAGTGCTTCCCAACCCAGAAAAGCCAGGAAAACACCTTCTGCTACAAGATGGGTGATCCTGGAATTTTTTAATGAAAAAGCACAGCAACAGTAGCTTTCGTGTGAAGATCAAACAACAAACAACTACCAAACAACTAAGTCCGTGGCTAATTCACCCTTCTACAAGGCAATTTGTAGGCAAACAGAACAAAAGAAGCCAACAAACAGAGAAATAACTTTTCTTCCACATATTTAAATACATGCTATAAAAATGCCCAAAACAATTGTGATTACAGTATAAACCAAGTACGAGTGCAGTAAATCAAGAAAATATTTTTATATTAGCCAGGATTATACTAGATGCAGTTGAAACATCGGAAAAGTGTTGCTGAACTGTATAAGTGAGCACAATGGTTTGCAAACTTACTCAATTTATAGCAAAGAAAAAAATGCTTGGAAACTGACTCTTATGCCCTCTAGCCAATAAACAACCATGCTTTGAGCTCCCTGGAATGCTTCCCAACTCAGTGAAACTAGGAAAATAACTTCTCCCAGAAGATGGACGAGCCTGGAAATTCTTAATGTGAAAGTACAGCAAAAGTAGTTCTCAAGTGCAGCTTAAACAACAGACAACTACCAAAAACTAAATCCCTGGCTAATTTACCCTTCTACAAGGGTAAACTGGAAAAGCCAACAAACAGCAAAAATTACTATTTTTGCCACAAAAATGAAATAAATGCTTTAAAATGCTCAAAAACAGCAGTGATCAGTGTATAAGGCAAACAGAAGTTAGTATATCAAGAAAATATTCTTAACGTAGCCAAGATAGCTCTGGATGAAATTAAAACCCTTGAAAAACATTTGCTGAACTCTGTGTAAATGAGCCTTACATAAATATAGCTATGTATCACCATCATCATCTTCAATAAGCATTCTGATGTGGATATCTTCTAAATGTATTGGTATAGTAGAACTGTTTGTTTCCACTGTTTACCCTGAAAAAATAATGTGAAAACATTTCCAATAGGAAAGTAACATACACTACTATATGATGAGTAAGGAGGTATGCAGAACACTTACCACACACACTGGTTTTAGTGTCATTCTGTGCAGATGTGGAAGATTCAGTTGTTAATAGTAATTGTTGTATATTTAATGTAGTCATTCCATGTCAGCTTTTAATTCTGTATATAAACATATGTTAATGCTTTTTAAACCAGCCTTTCTGAGCAGATGGTTGTTGCTGCTGCAGACATTGGTAACAGCCAATGTCCACACCATCTTTGATTATTCCATTCCCATCATCTTCCATATCTCAGTCATTCCCATGAATGGAGATGATGTAGTCAACATCTGGTGTTAAAAGAATAAATGTTGGAGGCCCTCCCGTACTGATCTTTGGCTTTACCATATCCTACCATATCATTTGCCCTCTTGCACTATGTTAATGTGTATTTCCTTTCACTGACTGCATTAATGTTCATTGCAAGCTGATTCTAGGCTTTTGCCCACTAAGCTTGATTCTGCCCATCAGTTTACCAAACAAATGTTTGCCATATGTTCTGAGGTCTGTCATTAGGATATAATTTTTCCTCATGACTAAAATTGCCTTTTCTCTGCTTTGATCCCTTGTTTTGCATCATTACTGCACCTAAAACAAAATGCAATAGTCGTACACAAAAAACTTTTGATGTAATCATCAGTCAAACAACACAATAATGAAAGCATGCATGCTATCCTCAGAAAAAAAGCAATGTTTGCACCATAATAAAAATATGCACAATAGTAAGGCTAGCAGTCTGTTAACAGATCAGTCCATCCCCTAGCCCCTACCACTTTCTTGTATTCATAATACTATAATTTTTCATTCAGCAGTGACACTCAGAAATCTCACAGTAAAGACATGTATATCGAATGAACATCCTTGCCACTTTAGTACTTGAGAATTAAATCACTGCATTTCTACTATGTATGTACAATTGCTAAATGACACCAAAATAAATGATTTTTTCAGTGATCATTAATCATTTACACTGCTACTGTAATGATTTTCCATGCACTAATGACATCTTTACAGTATTCACTAAAACCATTGTATTATTCCCATCATATGATTAAAACAAAACATTTCTTGAAGTGAACTCAGTAATCAATCTTACTTATTTTTTAACTGTTTCTTACTAATTTGCAATATTTCTATTATTTTTTCTTACTTTAAAATGTTTGCAGTTTCCTAAGTAAACATATGTCAATATGGTGGTGTTAAACCTATTCATGTATGTTCAAGGTAATTTATGCAGTTTGCATGCAAATTGGGCTCTCTTATACTTAGCTTTATGAATTACAGTAATATGCAAATGTGTACACCAATTTATTCACATAAGTAGTTCTCGGCTACATGTGAATGCAGTCTTGGGTTCATGCAAACACTCTAAGGATAATGGTGGAGTCTGTAGTAGTCCCCAGCATGCCACAGGAATGCATGGATAGCCTCAGTTATGCTCAAATCTGACTATGTTTAGAAAAAGCAAAATAGAGTGATTGGAATGTGAGTTTACATAACCATGAAGTATAATCCCTACCAAATTACATCATCTGGTACACCTCATCATCTCAAAGCAATTATCATTTACTAAGAATTGGTACTCAGACACATTGAAATACTTATTTCTGAAGAAAAGCACCCCCCAAAAAAACTAATACTGGCATTATATCAACTTAAATCTATGTTTTACATGTAATTTTGTTATGTGTACAATTAGCTGGTGAATTTTAGCACTGTATATATTAGGGTTTTATACAAACCCAAATACACCTTTTAATTACATTTTCATCCATTTTTTACAGATTTGATGTTTTTAATTGTCATTCGCTAAATTAGTAGAAAGTGATGTCATTGTAAGTCATGTGTTTTTTAAGTGCACTATTCTGATGAAGTCAGAGTTGCTGACAAAAGCACTTAATCGGATTGGTTAATACATTTGTGTGTAGATCATTTATCTCGTGGTGGACTTGGATTTCCTTCTTCATTTTTCATAGAGCTACAGTTATCCCAATCCACAAGGGGGGGATCCACCTTGGATCATGCGAACTACCATGAAGTATAATCCCTACCAAATTACATCATCTGGTACACCTCATCATCTCAAAGCAATTATCATTTACTAAGAATTGGTACTCAGACACATTGAAATACTTATTTCTGAAGAAAAGCACCCCTCTGACGAGCCTGATCTGCAAGGCCATGGAATGTATTATCATGGAACTTATAAACAAAGACATTGGCAACCATCAAACACTAGACCCCACCCAGTTTGGGTTCATGATGGGCCAATCTTGTCTCCTGAACCTGATTGACTTCTTCAAATCAGTCTCCAGAGCTGTGGATGAGGGTAAGGCAGTCCACACAGCCTATCTGGACCTCTCCAAGGCCTTTGACACCATCCCCCACTCTGGAATCATAGATAAACTTACTAAGCTGGGCATTAATCCCTACGCCACTTGATGGGTTGCCAACTTGGCTTACTGACAGAACCCACACTGTAAAAGTGGCTGACTCCAAATCCAGCTCCAGACAAGTGACATTTGGAGTACCTCAGGGTTCAGTCCTGGGACCGCTCTTGTTTGGCATCTACTTCTCTGAAGTACAGGCCAACACTAAGGGACTCTGGCTAACAAAGTTCGCAGAGGACTGCAAACTGGGAGCCATTACTGAATCCCCAAATTATGTGGATATTCTACAAAAGGGCCTTACAGAAACAGATGCTTGGTGTCAGAGCCATGGGCTCAAGCTCAATGCCAAGAAATGTATAATTATCCCCTTTGGGAAAAAGACATGTACCCATGAATTACCACATAGGTGGCAGTACACTAAACACTAAAGGTGTGATAAGAGACTTAGGGACACAGGTGGACAGTGGTCTCACCTTCGATAACCACATTGCCACAACAGTCAGGAAATCCTTCTATGTGGCACATCTCATCACTAAGGACTTTTCATCCAGAAAAAAGGAGGTCATTGTCCCACTGTACTCATTCCTCATTAGACCCATTATAGAATACAACACCCTGTTTGGTATGTACCTCTCAAGACATCTGCAACAACTGTAAAGGCCGCAGAAATACCTCATTAAAAAAATCACAGGCCTAAAGCAGATTCCCTATGCTGACCATCTAAAAAAACTCTAGCTATACTCTGTTGCATATCGTCTACTCAGAGGCGATCTCTGCTTAACATACAAGGCCATGTCAAGCCCAGAGCTGTTGGACATGCTACACTTAAAGAAATCCCAATCCCTCAGAGCCACATGCTCTAGGGATCTAAACCTTGTCATCACAATGAACAAAATATGCTGGCGGGATAGGTTCCTGAAATGACAGATTGATTTAAGCAGAGTGGAACCAGCTGCCTCAGAACTGTTTGAATTCTGTCAGATCAGGAAGTTCTGTTACTTACTATGTGCACTACTGCTTGATTGTCAGAAACAAACACAATTCTTTTATTTGTAAGATCGTCTCTCAGGACATACAAAACTGCCCAAATAAGAAATAGCAATAAAATGTTATGTCTTTTAGCCCTGCACCAGACCATGAATCTGGCCAAGGTACAGTGAATCACTTACCCCTAAAAAGCCTCTCATACCTACACCCACAGCCATGTCTGCAAACAGCCTCTCATACATACATCCACAGCCATGTCTGTGAACAGCTGGAAAGCATTTGAAATTACTCACTCACTCACTTTGCCAGGGAGATACCCCATTGAACTTTTGCAAAAATATTTTTCACCACCTCAAATCATATTTAACTCCCTTTGGGGGAGGGACCCAGTAATTATTCCTTTTACCCCACTCTCAATAGGTTTGCTAAGGCTCTTGTAAATGCCTTACCTGGCTGAATTGCTCTGCAAGCAAAACTGAGGGAGCCTAAAAGTTACATAACTTGACTTACTCTGATTTTTTCTTGGGTATGAAAACTTTCAACTCTGCCTTTAACTTCTTAATTTTATAAGTTGGAAGCCTGAAGGCTCTGTTAGTTACGTCGGTTTCAATACCCAGAAAGGTCATTCACTGAGAAGGACTTGACATCTTCTCTGAAGCCAATGGCACATCCATTTCACTGCACAGAGCAACGAAGGCTTGGTGGACTCTTCTCTTTCACCTATAATCAAGAAATCATCAAAATAATGTATCATTAGTGTCTTGGTGACTCTGCATGCAAAGCACCATTGTAAAGCTGAGCTAAATGTTTCAAAAGTAGCACAAGCCATGGAACTGCCATTGGCATGGCTGTGTCAAAATATAGATGATCTTTGTGAGAGAACCTTAACCTAGGCCAGTCTTATTTCCTAATGGGTAAAAACCTAAATGCTGCTTTTATACCTAGCTTGGCTAACCATGGGTCTTGGAATGTTCTAATGATGCTGGCAGATTCATCAAACATGATGTATTTTACTTTGGCATTCAGTTTGTTGACGAAATGATTAACTGAGAGACCTGATGGGTGAGAGAGATGGTAAACTGATCTGAAATTCCCTATTTTTCCTTAGGAATTAACTCAGTAGGGGAAGTCATGAATTGCTCCCCAAGGCAAGGAGAGATTGAGACAATTAGCCTACCCAGCTGAATCTCTTCCTTAATGATGTTGTCAACATATCATATTTTCCCAGGGTGAACTTCAAATTTTTTACTACTGTGTTATTAAAAGGAGAAGTGGATTGCAAAACCCTTGGATTAACAAATCATCTGCAGTGTGGTTGTTAGAGTGGCTTTCAGCAATTCAACATTGATAGGAGAATGCATGGGTCTATATCAGAACATCGAAAATTTAAAACTTCAAATGTTCTAATATTGACCTCTATTCAGCAAAAGCTAAAAATATCGAAGCTGCAGAACACCAAATTTTTTCCTAGGGAAAGAATTTGGTTGGTTGTTTCTGTGGCTTCGCTATTTTCAGTGCTGTGGTGGGAAGTTTATTTATTTATTTATTTATTTAACATTTGTTGACCGGGAATGTCCGACTAGGTTCCACAGATCCTGTTTTCAGCAGAGGCCCGGGGAGAAATGCTCCAGAAGAATGTCTTTTAAGTTACGGGTCAGGTTCAGGTAAGTGTGCGTTTGTGTGGACGTTAGGGTTAGGGCACTGGTTAGGTGAGTTAGGGTTAGGGCGTGGGTTAGGTGAGTTAGGGATAGGGGTGGGTTGTGAGTTAGGGTTAGGGCGCGGGTCAGGTGAGTGTGTGATAGTGACAGACTTTAGGGTTAGGGTTTGAGTCAAGGTAAGTAGATAGATAGTAGTGTATGTACAGTTTAGTGTAGGGTTAGATGTAGGATTTTAAGTGTATGCATGTGGATTGCTGTTTGTTTGGTGTGCTTGTGTTGTGTGTATGTGTTTCAGAATAGCAATTTTTTTCCATGGGGAAAAAATTTGTTGTTTTGAATGTTTGATATTTTGTGGTTTAGATATTTTAGGTTTGATGAAATAGCGTCGCTATTTTCATCTTTCGATAGCATGATATAAATGCAAATGCATTGCCATGGGCACCTCTGAGTTGGCTGAAGCCTCTTAACCCATGAAAGGAGCCCCTCTCATGACCTGTTGTTATCAGTTTTTCTTGTAGCTCAGAGCTGATGCCTGAGATTGTAGATTTTGCCTGGCTTAATTTCTGACAGCAGTTGAAAGCTGGATGGGGTTTATTGCAGTGTTAGCATATGTGGAGAAAGTGACAATTAGACCAGAAACAGTGTCCACTGTTAAAAGCCCAACATGATTTTTGTTCTTACAACCCTTGTACTGATCTTGGGTGATTTAAAGTGGCCTTCTCTAACACAGCACTTGACCAGATGTCCGGATGCTTTTGATCCCATCTAATGACTTTATTTGCAGCCTTACATTTTTTGATTTTCTGATTGTATACTAACCAGGTGCTTCCCCACCTTGCATGGTGGGCCTCTCTGATGGTCAAAAGATATCAAATAAGTGGTAAAAAGAGGAGGGGGTGCTTTCTCCAATAAGACTGTTGCATATAATAAAAAATAGTGACCAATTATCCCAGGTTTTAGGAATACTTTTATGATTATTCACTTTTCCTAAAGCCACAAGAACTGCTGTTAAATCCTTGGCCCCTGATTTTTCAGTATATACTATTCTCCATATGCCATCTGCATGAGTTATTTCAAAAACATCTATGTATTGACCTTTTTAAAATCTTCTCTTTGACTGATTTAGGGATATGAGCTATCAAGTGACAACTACCCAGATTATTGCCCACACTGGGTAAATCTGACTGATTACCTGTTGAATACAGACGAGATAAGGTTCAAAACGTCAAAGTCAAAGTAAACTTTATTGTCACTTAGCCTACAGAAGTGCAGTTTAAACAAAATTGTGTGCATCAGGCTCGAATTGAGAAGACATATACATGCATAGAATAGCACATACGACAGACATATGCATGATACATAGACAGATCCTCACCAGGAGTGATTGACTGTCCCCAAAATGTGTTGGATAGATTAGATAGGAAAACAAGAAGGATGTAACTCCATACGAATTACAGAAGGAGTCAATACTGAGCACATTGCAGGTGCTGCAAAGAGCACTAATGGCTGATATCAAAGAGTAAAACAATACTAATTTCATGGACTTTAATCGTACTTTGATTTAGGAATGGGGTCCATTCCCATCATGGTTTTAGAAACCCAAACGATTTGGAGAAATTAAAAAGTGAGCAGACATATATTCATCATTTCACATTAGACAGGTTATTCTACCTTCATATTACCACAGTTTATCTTATCTATAATTTTCAGCAGCTGAATGAGTTCTTTTTGCACAAGTTCCTATTACACTGTGTGATTCTCAAACTGAAAAAGAGTACCTAGTTAGTATATAGTATTGCCCATTCATTGTCGTCTATGTATTGTTAATGTTTAGAATCCAAACTGTTTCTCATTTATTTACACCAAGAGTTGGCTGTCCCACATCTTATCAGTGTCTAGCTTCCCTGAGATTATTGCCAGAGTTCAAGAGTCTCACTGCCTGAGGGAAGAAGCTGTTTCTGAAACTAGACGTTTTACAGTGCACACTGTGGTATCTTCTGCCAGACAACAAGCATGTGTAGGTCTCCTTTCATCTGAGCTTATCTCAGTTTGTTCCCCTGGTGCTTGAGCTGTGTTTTGTTGTCCTACTGACCTATCACTACTCCTATCATTGGTTTCATCCTCTATGAATCTATCATCCCAAAAAATAGAGGAAGGACCAAAACCTTTTTCTAAAACTAAGTAAAAAAAATCTCCCTCTGCTGACAACCTATAAAGATTCTAAAAATCCATTTAAATATTCATCTTGAGTTTGGATCACTACTATTGTAGTGATGCAGTTTTCTGTTTCTCTTCTCACTCTATTATCTGCTGCTTCTTCTGTTGGAAATGGACTGCTTCCCTCATTATCACACTCTATATTGGACATATTTGTGCTTCCTTTCCAGGCTCTTGTCCTACTTTTCTTACCTGGTGTTTTGGAGGTTTGCAGAATGTCTAGCTTTACTGCTGTATGACTTCTTTTGGTTCCTGAGAGAGGTTTAGAGTCATCAGCCCCAAATCTGTGGAAAAACTCTTCTACCTTTGCCATTATTTTGACCCATCTAGCCTTTAGTCGCTGCAGTGTTGTGGGACCTACGATGAAAGAAAAACTTCAGTTTCTAGGGATAAAACACAAAAACTTAGAGTATAACATTTACATCACTCCTTTTCCAACACTTTGCCTTGATAATATCCAATTCAGACCTGTCGATGCTAAACTTTTCTATTAAAATAGATCATATTATTATCTTATTAATATATATTTATGTACATGATTATGATTGCTATTTAATTTTATTTTTATATATTTTTTTACTTTTGTTTGAAAAGTGATTTAATTATTATAACCATCGATTTTATTATATATATTTATTTTCTATTAATTAACATTTTTTAAACAAAACATGAAACTGTAAACCTGTGTTAAGTCTTGCAATGGGGACCAAGCCCTGCTTCATATGACTGTAATGAAGAACTTAACCACTTGTCAAAACACTGATTGTTGTGTTGTCCTAGAGTGGGGTTTCAGCAATTGTTCAATGCTGCATTTAGCCATCAGGTGGTTAACCTCAATGGATTTTTTTCCAATATGTGTGTTCTACTAACTTATGTAAAAATACACACACACACACACACACACACACACACACACACACACACACACACACATACGTGTGTGTGTATATATATATATATATATATATATATATATATATATAAAATCATTGTTTTTATTTTTTTATTTCATATATATATATATATATATATATATATATATATATATATATATATATAGTCCAAGGAATTAGGGCCAACTGATGCATGTCAGTTGTGCTGTAGTGTGGCTGGTATAGGCCTTGCCTGTGGTACCATCAATGTCAGAGCAGGACTGAGACATCAGCTTTGTGGCTGAGGACAAACTAAAACAACAAGCACTTTTTTATTTTGTAAGCCCAGCCCATGAAACAGCCCTCCCAGTAGGTGTTCCTTTTCCTCTATCTTGACACAGCCTGACACAGTTCTGTCACCTTTCTTTGAAATGAGTTCAGGGGAAAAAATGGGGCATTTGAATCAACTACTGAAAATGTATAAACCTGAACCTTGTGTTGTGAGGTAAATGACTTGAACTTTAAGCCAACCTTTAACCCTGAGTCCCCCAAACAACCATGTGTTAGAAACCTCTCCTGTCGTAGCCTGCCACCTCATCTGTCATTCAATTTTCCTCCTATATTATTGGTTTTAATGTATGAATATAATTAATAAATTATTTTATCTGTCTATTTATTTATTTATTTTTAAACAAATATATTCCAATGTAGCCATTCTCAACAACGAAAAGCAGAGAATCTGTCTTTCAAATAATTCAAATGAAGAAAGCCCAACTACCATTCTTAAATTACTCCCTTCCTGATTGCTTGTGATCAGGGTTGAATCCATCACCTGAGAAGAGAAATTTATTGAACAAGCCAGTTGCTGAACTGAGTGATAGTCTGAGAGAAAATATTCTTAAAAAGAGTGCTAGCAATTTGTGAATACTTACAAAGTCATATGAAGCCTACAGCTTTCACCTGGTCTGTTGTATATTCTTAATGAGTATCTTCATGGGCTTTATGCTTTTGCCATAAACAGGCATGTTTTTCAAAACACCTTAGAATTTCCTTAGTCTGTGTGAATTCCCAGGACTAGGTTTATTTGCATATACTTGCAGTGGCACTCTTTGGGGATACCCACTACACAACTACAACATCCTGGATTATGAATACCACCCTAAGTTTGAAACTGCTTCTCAGAGAGTGTTTTATCGGGTGCTGTTTCCAAGTCTGACAGTGACATCAAAATAAAAATACCTGTGACATGAGTGTTTTGTTGTCATGCACAATACTACCCTATCTGTAAATCACCAATTAGTATGTTAGATAGTATAGCAGGTTATTTATTTTTATTTTTATTCTTATTTTTATTTTTATATATTTTTATATATATAGTATTTTATGTATGTTCTTTGTATGTTTCTTTTACATCATATTATATGCTGTTTTTTTATATACCTTGAATTAAATTTTGTGCTTTTTGAGTATATTTGCATTTTGAATGTACTTGTTCTTTTAACTCATCTAACTAATTAATTGGTCATAGTCATGTGACACAGGATTCAAGGCTTTTAAAGTTTGGGATGATGTCTTTTTGTAATCTTTGGTCTGAGGAAGCAACCAGGGCTGGTTGTGAAAGTGCTTAGCTACAATAAAGAGCATTGGATTTATACTGGATTTTACAGTGGTTTTTGCTCCTTCAGTGTGGTTTTAGCAGTATTAGGAGTTTACATTTTTTCTGGATGTTTAACATGTTTTAAGTGCAAGGTATATCATACAGATACATGGATGCCGCTGCTATCTTTAGGAGGAACAGACAGGATGACATCAAAGCCTCCTTCTGCTATAATATTAGCAGTAGTCTCCTTGGGATGCAGAAACTCATCAGATTTGCAGAGTTCAGCTTGTGTATGGAGTCTACAAATGGGGGTGGGTGGGATGTGGTGTGTCACATAAGTACACTGTTTTTCACAGGATTATTTCACATGCTTGGGTGTCTGTGGCAGTAAGCTTTGATGGAGCATTTATATCTCACGTAATATGCTCCTTCGGTTGAACACAGTATTACTCTCAATGCAGAAAAAAGTGGTAGGGGCCCACATATGGACTAGAACATAGACAAGCTCTGAGATGTGCTGTGTGAAGTCATTCAGATTTAGGAGTTCATTTTTAAGAAGCAGTTTTAGATTCAGGTCCCTTAGATGTAAAGGAGAGCAAGCCTCATGTCTGTTTTGAGTGCCTTTTTAAAGTTTAGTCATTTAGCTGTTGCAATTTTTTGGGGGGTAAATGTAACTGCCCTATAAACAGCATATCTGCACTCCTTTTTTCTGATAAGAGTGACAGGGAACAGAAAAAAAGTGTTTAAACGCACAAAAAGAGTATGGCCATTTCTTCTACTTCTATTGCTATGTAATGTTAGCTCTTAAATTTTGATTACTATTCTGTATCCGTATAACATGTATCAAGGGTATATTTTGAATTAGACAAATTAAAAAAAAAGTTTTGTGTGATTTCACATACTTGCTCATAGCTTTCATATTTAGATTGCTGTTTGCTACTGATACTGCAACATGCTTTAAAGAAAGATGTTACAAGTTACTGCATCCGTCTGAGCATTAAAGAGCTCTCTATATATGCATCAGTTTGTATATCAGCCAAAGCTGCTTAGAAATTCATGTTAATATTAGTTTTACACTTAATACTTGCAAGACTTGTTAACAAGCTGATTCTTGTGGTGCAGGTTCTTCAGTTTCCATTAGTCTACTGTGTGACTCTAAGTAAGCCACTCAATGCTTGGAGGAAACTGGGACAGTGGACTGGGCTTCAAATGGTCTGCTGGAATGCGTGCCTAGTAACTACCTATGAACCCCTGAAAAGTAGAGACACAAGTTGTATTGACTCTAGAAGTCATAGCTTCATAAACAGTACTTCATCAAAGGATACTTGTGATAAAATTCCACATACAGATGGACTTGGAACCACTATTAAACTTAGCTTTTATTTATATTTTAAAATAACTAGTGCTTCAACTTGCAAATGTGTAAGCTGAGACCCCAGTTATTTAAAAATAAAATAAAAATAACATTTTAATGGTGGTCCCAGGTTTGTCTGTATCTGACTTTAGAAGTCATAATGGAGGCAATTCAGAGCCACTGCCTTTTCATTTTGGCTAAGGAAGGCATTGAGTTGCTAGTTAGGTGACTGTTTCTGGTCTGGAATCCACTACTACAGGCTTTGTGTATAATACAAGTATGTTGAAATAGCTAATGCAAATTTGGAATTACACAGTTATTTACTGAGTTAAAAGAAGGGGGCATTGTTTCCTGACAAGACTCTTTGAAGAAGCTTGAATAGTAAAGATATTTTGGTTGTCCCAGATTTAGAATAATGAAAATGACAGCTAGAGTAAGATTTATCAACTGAAACACAATATTTTTGTAAATAACCATACATGAGTAAAACTATCAGTTTTAGGAGAAGTTTGGAAGTATGTGCATGCCTATTATACATCAGTGTCATGCCACTGGATATCAGTACTGATGTCAGCATGAGACCAGTATTGTTTCAGGCAAGGAGGAGGACAGCTACAGTGAAGACCCCCAAACTAATTTCTGTTAAGATGACCACATTATTGTCAAGTCACAGGCTAACTACATACTTTGACAATTCACATACACTTACTGTAACCCCGAAACAATTCACCTTGTAAACCAGGCAGAACAGTCATCTCAGTATAACATTCTACATACCTTTCACGTTTTTTTCCCATGGTCTTTGAGGCCCAGTAGAATCCCAGTGAAAAAGGCATTTTATCACTCAACATAAATTCATCTCACTTAGTTATCAAGTAATAACAATGCCCCTATAATTACAAATGTCTCACTGGATAAAATAAATTACCTAATTTGCATCATAAAGGCAAATAAGGCATCCAGATCTTACTGTCTTCCAGCTGTGCTATATAAAAACGTTTGCTTTGATGTGTTAAATACCTGTGCACAGGTGTGTCAACAGGCTATGTATTTCTGATAAGTTCCAACTCTTGGATGCAGGTGCACCAGATATCATGCTAAAATACATGCTCTAATGCACTTCTTAACAAGCACATATTTGCTGATTACTAACTACAAACATTTATGCATGTTTGTATAGGTCAGTAGACTTATACATATATTACCTTCATCCACCATGGATGATGAAAGTGAATTTATCTTAAATATAAAGCAGACAGGATAACATAAAATTATTGTATTTGTTGAAGCATGCGTATGTTTTATTCCTGTTCTTACACTTCCAATACATATTTGTTAAGCTACAATGCTCACATCTATTCAAAGCCATTTCTAATTCTAACTTGCTGGAGAAAAAGCATATTTATCTCTTATGCATTCTATGTATATGGGATCCAGTGTTTGTTGGAATAAGCTTAAGCCTTTCAGATTTAAATATTCAAATACTTACTCTAGGCAAAGGTCTTATTTTCTTAGCCATCAAACCAATGGCCTAGACAAATAGGTAAACCTTCTTCCATTTAGGGATTAGAAAGGTAAAGGAAATAATTTCAAGTTGTTCCTTTTAAGTGATGACTTGCAAGTGTGTATAAACAATCTAGAACTGTCCCTTCCATGTTTATATCATGGAGTCTTAGTCAGAAACTCACTTGAAAATGTAACGTGGCACAACTGAATGGTGATAACAATATAATTTCCATAACGTGTTTGACAGAAAGGGGACTATCAGTGTCTCTGTGGGTCTGAAGATGCACTATGTCTCTTAATACCTGCCTGCAGTCCATTTTCCATGGTATTAAATATCTTCCTCCAGTGTATCATTCCAAACTCTCTAGGAAGTTACAAATGACAGGAACTGTAACTAGTTGGCTTTGTAGACATGATTACTTAAAACACCTTCATATGCTTCCTGACTCATACTCACCCATGATGGTGTTCAGCAGAAATCCCAGACTGCGGACTCAGGCACATAGTAAGAAGTAAGCTGTCCTCTCACACCAGGAGACTATTCCTCTTCTGATGGCTAGCAATAGAATGTAGTACTAAATATCTGCTCTATTGTAAATAAATAAATCAAAAAATAAATGACTAAATAAATAGTATTCTGGCACCAGTTCCCCAAATAAGAAATTGTAGTCTTAGACAATGAGGCATAAAGACAATATCCCTTACCAGGCAAGATGTTTTTCACTTTTTAATGAAGTAGCTAATTTTCTGCAGCAGCAGCAGTCCCAGACTCTTGGAATCTCCACAAGCTTTCATTAGAGTTATATGACTTATGAGTCCTTCATTATGTACCAAAGTATTTCCTAACCAAGCATTTCAAGTACATGGTTGTCCTCATGAGATATCCTGTCACTTTTTGGATGTCTTGGAAAATGTTGTTGAGGACCTTAATTTCTAATTAGTTCAGCTAGTGATATCCTTTTCTTGGTGCAAAGACAAAACAAAATAAAAACAAAAACAAAACAAAAAAAAAAAAACATTTCTCACCACTTTGGAGAATCTGCTCCCATAAAATCTTTCATAAATGCTCCCAATGTAAGACAAGTTGACCCATGCCTAGTAACTACCAAAGAACCTTCACACTACTCTTACAGATATGGCCATCCTGAGATGGACAGTTGGAAACACATAGTAGTTAAATGGAGAAACTGCCCTTTAGTTTGTATGGAATTCTGAGCTGTGTAGCACCTCTGTTCTCCTCTTAGTTTCACTTTGAAGATATGGTACCAGCAAGAAGTCTTACTAGATTTACTATTTACATAAGAACATTTAAGAACTTTTAATTGTATCTGCTCAAAGGAGTGTTTGATTAAGCATCTTAAGGTTCCTGTAATAACTTCCCTAATATTGTTCCTAAGTTTCTAGGTGCCTATAATGTGTTAGCATGGAAGTATGTAACAATGAAATGGATAACATTACTGGGTCCCTCTTGGTTACACCATATGAATAAATGAAATAAATGTATGTTATGGAGTTGCAGCTGGCTGAGATTTGAAAATCCATATAAGTATGAGTATCTGGTTAAGGAATATACTTGGATTCAAATTCTAAAGGTAAGATATTTTGTATGACTTTAGGTTATTAGTTCCCACTATTAATGGACTGCTACTACCCCTTCACTTTCTTCATGGCATGTCCTATAGTTATACACTACAAACTATCTGACCAGTCCATCAGTTATTTCCAGATATAGTACCTAAAATGGCATGTTCACTAAACTTTAGATTCTGTCACTTTTCTCATTCATTGTGGATATACAGTGCACATGTAATTTGTTGCAATAACTGGTCGGGGTAATCACTTGTAATTGGCAGTACAGGGTTTCTGCTCCTTCCTATTCTTAGGGTAGTATTTCAGTACTTCTAGAGGGAGATTTCAAAGAGTCAAGGTGTCAGCTAGTAGACCACCAGGGAAGCCTTACAGTTAGACAGATACTAGACTACTGGGAGCAGAAACTACATAGTCAGAGAGAAAGGAATGAAATGCCAGGTCTCAGTCACAAGACCATCATGAGAAAGGAAAGCCATTCTAGACAACTGGAAACTATCTGGGACAGAAGATGTGGATAAGAAAATGTATGGATATGAATTGTCAAGATTTTATGTAATATAAAATATATAGCTATCCTGTGTTTCCTCAAAAAGTGATCTCTTGGAAATTGCTTGAGCCAAAGCAGTGGTTCACTGTGACCACTACACAGTAGGGTAGTTTCTCCATTTCCAGTGTTGTGCAAATGTACAGTTTATACATACATAAGTTTAAGGGGATGGCATGCCCCCATGTGGTGGTTGCAGATGACACACATGTATGTACATGCATGCGTACTCACATGTGTACATACATGCATATATATAATCATATATACACAAATTTACACAAATGGATACACACAATCACAGACACATATAAACACGCAGACACACAAATACATACACACACACACACACACACACACACACACACACACACACACACACACACACACACATACATGCATATACATACAGTGGATATAAAAAGTGTACACATCCCTGTTAATAGAAATAAAATCAATAATAAATCATTTCAAACTTTTCCCACCTTTAATGTGACCTATAACCTGTACAATTCAATTGAAAAACAAACAAATTTGTTAGGGGAAAAAATATAAAAAAATAAAAAACGTACAATAAGCTGGTTGCATAAGTGTGCACACCCTTAAACTAATACGTTGTTGAAGCACCTTTTGATATATATATATATATATATATATATATATATGTGTGTGTGTGTGTGTGTGTGTGTGTGTGTGTTTTTGTGTGTGTGTGTGTGTGTGTGTGTGTGTGTGTGTGTGTGTGTGTGTGTGTGTGTGTGTGTGTGTGTGTGTGTGTGTACACAAACACATGTAACCATGCTCACACATACATACGTATATATAACTCCCCCTGCTATCACTACAGAGCAAGTCCTTAATGCTCTCTCTAAGGCCAAGAACACTGCATCAATGGGCCCAGACAATATCCCAGGATGCATTCAAAATAGCATAAAACATGACCTATTAGGGCCTCTGGAATTGCTATTTAACTATAGCCTCCAAACAGGCTTCATGCCTCATGAATGGAGAACAGCAACAGTCATCCCTCTGCACAAAGTTGGGCCGTCTACAGACCCTGGAAACTACAGACCCATAAGTCTCACTAGTCTTATATGTAAAGCCATGGGAAAGAATTATCATGGAAATATTCAGAAGTGATATAGTAAACCTCCAGACACTGGACCCAACCCAGTTTGGTTTCGTCAAGGGCAGATCATACCTACTCACCCTGGTGGACTTCTTTGAGAAGGTCACCAAAGCAATGGATGAAGGCAAAATGGTTTACATTACCTACCTTGAGCTGGTCAAGGCATCTAACACAATACCCCACTCAGGCATTGTTGACAAACTCAAGAGATTAGGTATAAACCTTTATGTAACCTGGTGGATAGCCAACTGGCTCACAGACAGGACCTAGGAAATTAGAATTGAGGATTCCACCTCTACAAAGAGGCCAGTCACAAGTGGAGTCCCTCAGGGATCAGTTCTTGTTTCGCTCCTTTTTCACATTTACTTCTCTGAAGTCAAGGCCAATGTCAGTGGTCCCTAATTTGCAGATGATTGCAAATTAGGAGCTGTCATTGAATCCCACACTGACACAAATGTTCTTTAGGAAGGGCTGACACAGACAAACAAATGGTGTCAGAGCCATGGACTGAAGCTAAATGCCAAGAAATGCATAATAGTATCCTTTGGGAAGTCATCCATACCTGGTAACTATCATATTGACAACACACCCCTTAGAGTTGACCCAGTAGTCAGGGACTTAGGGACACATATAGATAGCAATCTAGCCTTTGACCATCACATGTCTACAGTAGTGAGAAAATTCTTCTATGTTGCGCAACTTATAAACAAAGATATGGCATCTAAGTCCAAGAAAGTCATTGTTCCACTGTATTCGGCATTCATCAGACCTGTCATTGAATACAGTGCCCTCTTTGGTATGTACCTAACCAGGCATATTCAACAATTGGAATGTCTACATATGTTCCTCACTAAAAGAATATAGGACTTAAGTAAAATGTCCTATGCACATCGCTTCAAGGCTCTATCCCTGTATTCTGTCTCCTACAGGCTTTTGAGGAGAGATCTATGCCTGACAAACAGGGCATTGTCAGACCCCACTCTGGTGGACCTCTTTATATCTACAAAACAAACCGCACCAGAATTACTTGTTCTAAGGACTTAAACCTTGCCTGTGATATAAATAGGACCTGCAGGAGAGACAGGTATGTATCCCAGAGATTACACATTAGATGTGCGTTGCAATTAACTGATGACAACTGGAATAAAGCAAAGAGTCTGTGAAATAAAATGGCTTGCATTAGGCATTTTGTTTATGAAAATCTTCTCTTACCTTACAGCAAATGAAGCAGAGATCCTCCCTAACCCAAGTCAAGTGCAACCTGGACAATTGGATGGGAACAGGAAATTCATCCCTGGTTTGGCACCTATGTCTCTAATGGACAGGGGCAATCTGTAAATGGTTCATCTCCCAGGCCCTAGCCTGTAAACATTTCATCTCCCAAGCCCCTGCTTACACTTATTAAGGGTATCAGAACTTGTCTGAGATTTGGGATGCATGGCTAGGCTTAAAAAGACCCTTATGGTCATTAGCCTTGTAAACACATATGAACCTACAAACCTATGTAAATATCACACATGCAAGTACACAAATACATTGAGACACATGAACACATGCTTGCATATATAAAAACAAACATGACATATAAAAATATATAGCTAGGTATACACTATGTATGGCATGGCAAACACTTTGCATTTATTTCTTTATTTCTGTTTGTTAGCAGGTGTGTACATTGGTCACATGATCATTATCAGTCATGATCTGCAGGGTCAAAAGGCAGAGGAATATACATGCTACATAGATTTAAAGAAACAGTGCAATGTGCTAGGTATTGGCAGTGTATAGACATTGTGTGCATACATTTTACAGGGACAAAAGAGGAATAACATTTACAAATATTGCTGAAGTAACATGAATATGCAACTGAAGTAAGAGGAAGTATTATAGTTTGCTATCAGTTAATGGATTAATAACATAGTCAGGCATCAATGTATTTTGGTCAGTAAAGTGTACTAGAATATAAATTAAACAATTCCTGTCATCTTTCCTATACTGTTACTTTAATGTTATCAGTGTTGCTTTTTTCTTCACAATGCCATGCTTATTGTTTTTTTTTTTCGTGTGTGTGTGTGTGTGTGTGTGTGTGTGTGTGTGTGTGTGTGTGTGGGGGGTTGTGTGTTTTTGGTTTAAACTTATCATTTTAGGATATTGTTACAATACTGAAAAGGTATGCTGTTCAGAAACATGCACTCTCTGATGTAAGGGGTGCTGCATTTGAAGGGGAGCTACAGTATGAAAGCTGGGGTACAAATGTAAAACTACTAGCTAGGCCCCCATATATACACAAATGTGCATGACTGCACTCACACAAGCACACACGTGTACACATGCACTCACACACACACACACACACACACACACACACACACACACACACACACACACACACACACACACACACACACAGATATGGACTTACGTACACAGACTTGCATATATGCAGTTTTGCACAACCTAAGACAAGAATGACGCTCAGCTAAAATTATTAGAGGCCATTTTCATTTATGTTCTTTATTGTTTGAGCTGATGCAAAAATACTCCCTTACTCCTTCCCTTCACCATTGCATTTTGGAGACTCCTCTAAGGCACTACATGATATGAAGTGGCTGCTCAATGCATTGCATTATGTGTTCCTTTAGGTAAATAAAGAAGTTTGGCTGCAAATTGGATTCGGATTTGCTCCAAGATTACTATTTTCCTTCTTAGATGCTCAGGGATGTAGCAAAATAAAGTTTGTGCAACAAGTATTCATTTCAATAAATAACATACTGCAAACACACAAAGAAGCTACAGAGGTTTTCTGATTGTCAATCTCTTTTTTTTTAGGTCTGAAGGAAGGGCTCGTCTGTCAACCTCTACTCATCTCCTCACCCAGTAAAAATGTGTAGATGATGAATCTAACTTTTTATGATGACTAATCCCCTCCCTCCTACCATCAGTAGTTCAAATAAATGAAGAACAATTGTTTTGGTGCTTTACAGAAGCCAAGACAATGCAACAGCAAGAAGACAGAGATGCAAGCATTTTGACTAGAACTCACTGTTCAATAATGTGAACCACAGGTGTGCAACCACTGCTCCACCCTTTTATGTATTTACATTTCTCACGACATAATATCTTAGTTCAAAATGGACTGAGCAACACTGCATAATTCACCATTGTCATATGTAAGTGAAAGAACAAGAAAAATTCTCTCAAAGAAATCATTACACATTAGATGTGCGTTGCAATTAACTGATGACAACTGGAATAAAGCAAAGAGTCTGTGAAATAAAATGACTTGCATTAGGCATTTTGTTTATGAAAATCTTCTCTTACCTTACAGCAAATGAGGAGAAAATGCTGCTGCCGCCTTTGAATCGTACAGTCTATTTTCCCACAAATGAAGACATCAATAACTATTAAAGACATTACTGGACAATAACTCAAAGTATGGCAGACTGCATTACTTAGTGCTGCCCTTGATATCATCTGCCTGTCCTAAGGAAAAGATAAATGAGGGCATAATGAACTTGAAAAGCAATTGTGCGATAACAAAGACAGCTGTGGAAACCATTATTATGGCGATGAAATGATTCCCTTCTCTCTCTGTTTGCATTTTGATTACCCTCCTTACTCAGTGAAAGAAAAGCTTTATTTATATTTACATGGAGAGATATGTGACACTTGGAATGCTAATATGCCATGGCCATTCAGCATTTTATTCATTGTGCACTGAAAAACAGATGGCTAAATGAAATAAATTGTTTCATAACAAGTGCAGTCTATATGAGGACTGAAGTTTGTTAGACTTTACCACAGTTATCTTAAAACCCACTTTCAATGTATTACCTTACTTTGCCTTTTCCTTCTTAAAGAATTATATCATCAAATGTAAGTGATATAATGAAAATAATTATTTTACAATCACAAGGGCAAAAATACAAAAAACAAAACAGTGTGCAGGACAATAGAGTTAGGTTTTGGTCAAGACAGGTCAGGCTTAGGAGGAAGACAGTCTGAAAGAGACTATATCAGCCCTAACACTGACCTTCAGTCTAACCCAAATGTAGTAAGGTTAGAGTTAAGGTATAACTGGATACCGTTCATGCTGGATTAAGTGCAGACAGGGACCTATACAGTAGTAGGCTGTTACCTTCTGACTATATATATAGTTAGGGGTAGTTAGTCACACCTTTAAAGGCCATGGTTTAACAAGTGTCAGTCTGTTGTACCTAAAGTGCAACTCAAGAAAGAAGGCCACCCTGATTTAAACATAAAGACTGACTTTAGCAGCTTGGCTTGTTTTCAAAGGTTTGTTTTAGAAATATACAACTTGTGTCATTTGGTATGTTAAAGTGAGTGGAAGCACAGCAGCCTGATTTGTGTCAATGAAATCAATGGAAAGTCCGGCCTGAGATGATCTGTATCACTGCTCACCTCTTCTATAATCTCACCCAAGGGTCGTAGAACAGCAGATAGCCTCTCCTTTCAGGTGCCCTTTATTATGTTTTTTTCTTCTGTTACCCTTCTCAGAGTCACATCAAGTTGCACACTGATGAGCTTCTCGAGTGGATGGAAGCAGTGCATCAGCATGGACCCACCACCATATTTCACATAAAAGACGATACAGATTTCAACAAGGCAGAAACGCTCATTACAGGAAAAACCTTCTGTACCTGAATCAGCTGTGACTTTCATGGCTATCCTTGACTGCTGAACAGCAAAATATTGTGTTATTGACAAACCAAATGTAGAAGAATATGATAACAAAATTCACGTAATAGGATATGCTCTTTTTCTGTAATAGCCTGACCTTAGAAGAGAAATATATATGTAGGGTAGCATTGCCCCCCCCCCCCCCACACACACACTCTGGTAAATGCAGAGAGGCTTGTCCCCTCCCAGCAGAAGATGTATTTTTTTTAAGTTTTGCTAGTTAAGTAAATTTCACTTTCTTAAATCTGTGACTGATTATAATGATGTTTTGCAGATATAACTTAAATTAGAACTGTTTTTTTTTTTACAATGGCTAAAGTAAGTTAACTGTGTAAATAGAAGTCATTTTCATCATGCTCATTTCAATAGATTAAATCTTTCTAAAAAAGTTACTAATGTTAATTTGTTCTTTTCTTCATAGAACTCAAAGTTACTGTAACATAGTGGAGATTTTCTCCTCTGGCATCTTCTGAAAATGGATTCAGTCCAGTAGGACATCCTCAGTTAACAAAGCCAATAAATGAATTAAATAATAAAGCATTATACACTGGTCATTTCATTCAATCCTAGCTCTTTTACAGTGTCTGAAACCTGGCTATCCCATCTGTGAGTGAGGTCATTCACCACTGATTTTACACCCTTTGCCAATCTTGCATCTCCATTCTGATCCCAGGGCTCCACTATTGGAGCACACCCTATGTCTTTTCATCGGGAGGGTCTTGTCTCTCCAGACTGGAACAAACTTACAACTTTTTTGCCTGAATAATGCAGCTGGCTGCTGGGTTGGTATAGATTACCTGTAGCACTACCATCCAGGATGAGTTAGCTTATGCACAGCTACAGATGGAAATGTCATCAGTTATGGCCAGCAAGAATACCCCACCTCTACAGTGATGTGCACACCACTAATCCTCACTCGCATGCTTTGCCTGAAGATTGCCAGTTTCCTAAATCTCAGACTCTACTGGCAGTAGGCAGTGATGACCTTCTTCATCATGTTTTCTCTTTTCCCCTCCATGAGAGAAGCAAACAGGCCTTAACCTCATCATTTTTTTCTCTTCTCCTCAAATAACTGCCACCACATACTCAGGTTTTCAGTTAAACACAGTCATCTGGGTCATTTTCAGTGCTACATCCCACTATACCATGGAGGCAATGATGTGCTATCACAAACATTTTAAACATGACACATAAGCTGTTGTTAGGAGCATTGTGGTTGAGGTTAATCTAATGGTCAGTGATGTTGTCTCCCCAATGGCATGCTGCATCATTTTCCCAATTAAATCATTTGGATCCTCACCCACACTTCTTTGAATAGCTGTATATATGTGGGATAGCATAGATATATACATTTGAGTACACTTCTTGTGACTGCAGGTGCATTATTTAAAAATTTCACTCATTTATTCATTCACTTTTCTATGCCATTTGTCCTTGTGAAGGTCATGGTAATAGCAAGCAGAAAAGTGTAGACTAGAACTCTCCAGCCACAAAAAAAATTTCTAGCTCATCTCGTGGGATCCCCATACATTCCTAGGCAAGTTGAGAGATACAATCCATCTATCATTTCCTGGATCTGCTCAGGGTCTTTTCCAAGTAGACTTATTAAATAAAATAAAATTTCAATACACAGGAGGTTCAGGTTAAAAAGTTTACTAGTGTACACCAGGAGGCAAAAAACATACAAGTACAGAATTTTGTCTGACATGAAACAGGAATCACACAATTTTATATAGGTTTAACATTTAAGCTATGCCCACCTTACTGACGTGATATGTCACAGGGCATCTACATCACTTTTGCTTACAGTTCTTTATTCATTAAATCTGCTGATGCTGTATATTTTAAAAAACTTTTCCTCTAGATACAATACGGCCTTGCTATCCAGCTGGTCAGACATAATGTCTTTCTGTAAAGTTACTACTTCAAGGTTTCATATAAGTTTGAATACAATAGCAGCTTCAGTCTTTTAATACACGTCTTTGTTCTCTGTTACACTTTCTCACACAGCTGCGTGATATCTCAGTAACACATATACAAGGCCAAATCATTCCAACAGGAAAGAGCAGAAGATTTCATTATTTCACACACTTAATTTCCTGACCCAGCAGATAATCACTTGTGAAAAGCATAAACATTAAAACTTGCTAAGCTAGCATTCTGTCAGGGTCAGAGATCAGCTTTGCTTCAAGCCACACTGCAGTTTCAAAACTACTTACATTTACACATGAATTAATCTGCACTGTTATATGATTAATATAATAAAATGCATTATATACTACTTTGCTTTTAAACTAGCATTTCTCATATATTCAAATACACATTTTTCTAACATTTTCCCCCCTATTAATACTTTTTATTCTATTTTGAAGTATGCATAGTGTCATTTCATCTCCTAGCCTTTTCCACTTAGGATTTTCAGCTAGGTGAGTCATTCAATCTATACTTCAGAAAAAGCGTCATCTGAGATCAATCTTTCAATCTCGATATCTTGGTAAAAAGTTTCAGTAACAGATACATCAATAAAATCTTTGATTAATCTTTTCATGCAGGGAATTCCACAGCAAACACATGCTCCTATTAGGAGTATACCCACACAAATGGCAATCAGAATATTCATTAGGATGGAACCCCACCCCCCAAATAGATTCTGGAAAAAGTCCGTCAGTGGGTTTGGGTCTGGTTCAGTCATGGCTGATACTTGCTGAATTACCTCTAGGTGGTTATTGATCTCATGACGATTGTCAGGAATATAAGCACAGCATTCTTCTTTGATAAGCGCGCACGTACCACCTCTCGCCGCTAGGGTGAAGTCAAGAGCCATTCGATTTTGTAGTACAACAGTTCTCATTGCATTTAGTTCACCAGTCACCAGTTCTAGGGCGGAAAAAGTTGCATTACTCATTACTTCGAGAAGTTTAGACAACTTCCTCAGCTCCCAGATCGATTTGACTGCTCCATAGGCTGGGAATATTCCTGCCCAGGATATAACACTGTCACTCAAGTCCATATGAGTCAATTCGCTTTTGTCTTTTACTGAATTGTGGTCTTTCCAGCCAGCCTCGATCTTTCCAACTGGATTCACAGGTTTTTCAACTGGACCTTCGGGTTTCCGGGCTGCTTCTCTCACGTTTCGTATCTTACCCAAAGGTAATTCTGCAGTATGTCTTATTGCCGGAACCAAATAACCCAAAAAACAACTGCCGGACCAATTCTCAGGTAACCATTTATATGCCTTTTTCCCACAAATAAAATAACAGTTTTCTACTTTAGTACTAATACGCATCAGCCCTGCATGAAACATTTTCTGATCTATAACTGACAATTGTTTAAACAAAACTGGATTTTTGCGAATGTCATTCATAGTTGTTTTCAATGAGTTCAAATACGAGTCATAATTAGTATTGCAAAAAGTATTGCCGTTGCCATTCTTAATATAACATCGGTAAGATATGGTTATATTACAATTGCTCCAGCCCACCTGGAGGGTATCATTTTTATAGAAACATACAACTCCTTTTTGTGTGACAGGTAAAAATAAAGCTATTTTGTCCTGTGATCTCACAGTTCCTGTATCGAAAAGTAAATTCTCCCAAGTCTCATTTATTCCCAAAGGGACAATGGACATTATCAGTCCTCCATATGCTGTTGGTATGGCTGTACAAACCCAGCAATTTGAAATATTCATAGTCTCTGCATATACACGTTTCATGGCTAGGTATGTGTTAAAATTTGGATGCCAGTCTATAGACGTTTCATCACGCCTTCCCACTTTCACTTGTGTGGTTGTGTGTAGGATAAACCACAACAAGAGGAAAATTGTCACAATTACAGTCAATAAATGTACACTCAACAAAATGATTATGCAACATCTCTGGGGTTAATCTAAATTTCTATTCGCTTTGTTTTTGGCCATCTCGGTCTGGTTGTGTATCAGTCACAAAGTTTTTATCAAGTTGAAAGTTCTTTACTGGTTTACAATGTGTCAAATGAACCCAGGACGTCCTCTCGGCCACTCTAACTGCAGTAGGCATTGCCAACAGAACCTGATATGGTCCCTCCCACTTTGGACTCGCCCTATTCTTTCTTTTCATCACTTTCAGCCAGATCCACGACCCTGGAGCCAAGACTGCTTCCACCGGTCTGGTCTGTTCCTTATCTGAAAAAGAGTTAAACTGCAAAACAGATTTATTTGTTAACAGTTTCCTCATATAACTAGCTAATGAACTGTCAGCCTCTTGCTCTGCAGGCATGAAAGCTTTCCACTGAGGCACATAATATGCTCTCCCAAAAACCATTTCAAAGGGAGTCAAACCCTTTACATTTGGAACCATTCTCATGCTCAGCAGTGCTAAAGGCAGACAGTATATCCAATTCTTTTGGGTTTCCTCTACTAGCTTCCTAAGTTTGCTTTTTAGGGTACCATTGTACCTTTCCACCAGTCCTGCTGACTGTGGGTGGTAGGCACAATGGTTCTTTAAGGAGATACCAAAAAAATCTACCAAGTTGGTGGCTTGTCTGGTTTACAAAATGTGTGCCATTGTCACTATAAATCCTTTCCGGAATGCCAAATCTAGGGATTACTTCTTTTATCAGGGCTTTCGCCACTGTTGCTGCATCCGGGTTTTTGGTTGGAAAAGCTTCTACTCATTTAGAAAACATGTCTACAATAACTAAACAAAACTTTTTCCGTTCACATTTATTCAATTCTATGAAATCCATACAAATAGTA
Organism: Protopterus annectens; assembly: GCF_019279795.1. NCBI lineage: Eukaryota > Metazoa > Chordata > Ceratodontiformes > Protopteridae > Protopterus > Protopterus annectens. The sequence goes on along the minus strand of NC_056735.1, from coordinate 619,149,911 downwards.
TGGAACGGGTATGGTGGTATAGGAAAACTTTCTTGCTTGGTTTTAAATGCTCCTTGTGCATGGTGCTTGTTACAAGTATGACAAGTTGCACAAAATTTTTTTGTGTAGTTTGTGTATCCGTATGTTTGGAATATTCGGTTTACTAACTGTACCATCCCCCCTGTTGAGACATGGCACTGCCCATGGCTCAACAAAGCTGCATATCTAAATAAATTAGATGGCAATATTGGTTTTCTTTTTTTGGAAATGTACAGTCCATTCTCAAGAATTGCACCTCGTTTTACCCATTTTTGTTTCTCCACTTTTGTAGTAAGTGTCTGCATTGTTTTTAACATGTCGAAATCTAAAATCTCAGAGGGTTGTAATTCCTCATTCAAAAGTAAAGTTTCTGAGTCTGAGGCTGCTTGCTTTGCAGCTGCATCAGCTTGTGCATTGCCTTTTGAAATCTTATTATCCTGCTGTTTTGTATGAGCTACACATTTACAAATAGCTACTTTGGTAGGTAACTGAATAGATTCTAATAACTCCAAAATAAATTGCGCATGATTAACAGGTTTTCCACTGGATGTTATCATTCCTCTATTTTTCCATTGTTGTGCAAATACATGTACTGTAGAAAAAGCATACTGACTATCCGTATATATGTTCACACACTTGTTTTTTGCTAAAGTACATGCCCTCGTCAAAGCTATCAATACTGCTGCTTGTGCAGATAAGTTGTGTGGTAAGGATTGAGCTTCTAAAATTTCAGTGTCTGTAACTACTGCATATCCTACCAGATTCTTCCCTGTAGGACCCCTTCTGCATGAGCCGTCCACGTAATATGTCACCTCGGCATTATCCAAGGGCATATCTGTAAGATCTTGTCTAGGTAAAGCTAACTGTTCAATTTCCTGCAGGCAGCTGTGTGGTGTGCCATCCACAGGAGTTGGGAGTAGGGTTGATGGATTTAATGTCGTACATCGTTCAATTGTCATATGAGGTTGGCTCAGCAGTATAGTCATACACGAAAGATGCCTAGCAGGTGAAAGGTATGCCACTTTTTCTTCCAGTAAAATTATTGCAACTGCATGAGGCACTCTCAATGTGAGAGGGTGGAATAACACCACTGAGGCCGAAGCCTGTACTGCCATTGCAGCTGCAACCACTGCTTGTACACAGTGAGGCAAAGATCGTGCCACTGGGTCTAACTGTGATGAATAATAGGCTATGGGGCATTGCTTATCCCCATGTTGTTGCGTCAATACTGACGTCATATATCCTTGCTTACAATCTACGGTCTGAAAAAACCATTTGTGATAATTTGGAAGTCCTAAAACTAATGAAGAAGCTATCAACTGCTTCAACCTGCAGAAAGCCATTTCTGCTTCGGGTGTCCATTGTAAGATATCTTGTGCTGCCATTGGTGTCTTATATATCAAGCCAGTCAGTGGAGCAGATTCCAAAGCATAATTTGGTATCCAACTCCGACAAAAATTAGTTATACCCAAGAAAGACATCATTTCTTTCTTGGTTGTTGGTTTGGGTGCTTGCAAAATTGCTGTTTTTCTTTCCTCATCTAGTATTCTACCTTCATTGGATATTACATATCCTAGGTATCTAACTTGTTTTTTCCAAAGTTGTAACTTACTTTTGTTTACTTTGGGTCCTTGTGTTGCTAAAAATTTCAATAATGCTACAGTATCCTCCCTGCACTGTTGCTGGGTGGGGGCTGCTAGCAGGATGTCATCTACGTAAAGTAGAATTTGACTACCTCCCGGTGGGGTAAACCCTGCCAGGTTGCTAGCCATTTCTTGTGCAAATATTGTTGGACTCTCACAATATCCCTGTGGTAGTCGAGTATATGTATACCTTTTACCCTGAAATGTAAATGCAAACCAATATTGACTATCAGGATGTATAGGTATTGAAAAGAAAGCATTGCTAATATCTACCACAGAGAAACATTTCTGTTGCGGTTCTAAATCGTTTAACAAAGTATGTGGGTCTGGCACCGTAGGTGCTCTAGGTATTACTGCATTATTTACAGCTTGTAAATCTTGTACCATCCGCCATTCCCCGCTTGCTTTTTAACAGGAAATAGGGGTGTATTACATGGTGAATCAGGAGATTCTACCAGTACTCCTTCTTTGAGTAATGCTGCTATTATAGGCTTAATTCCTATTTCTGCATCCTTTCTCAAAGGGTATTGTCTTTTCTGTGGTCTAAAAGCTGACTTTGGGGTAATTGTAACTGGTCCTGCTGTTCGAATAAGTCCTACATCTGACTTGCCTGTTGACCAAAGAGTTGTTGGAATTTCACATAAAGCCTTTTCTTTTTCTTCTAATAAGAACACTAATCAGCTGTCCTCGCTAGATTGCAAGTGTACAGCTGGATGTGTCTGTTTCAACCAATTCAGTTTTTGCTTTTGTATCCCTTGTTCTGATAGTTCTAAATCAGTCTGTTTCTCCCATCTTGTTACTTTTTTTCCTAAGTCTGCCCATTTGACACTTTTGTTCTTTGTCAAGCTGACATGTGGTAACCGATTTGATCTATACAATGCAAGCAATTCTTGAGGTAACGAACAGCTAAATACACTGTTCCCCTCAGTATCCCAGTACAAAGTACGCAAAACCAATCTAGTTGCACGATTTCTAAACAATTCTTGCTCATACTCTCTATCAGGTCCTGGTGTAGTACAGTAGTATAGAGTACAGTGTAACAAATGCTGTCAATCAGTGTCAAGGGAGGGGGCTTTACTGATGGCTATGTTCATCAGTTCCTCGGTTACTGCCCCTGGACCAGTCGTGACTAGGTCCTGGCTGTACCAGTAAAAAGTTTCACCCTCTGATCGCACTACAAAGGTATCCATTTGTCTCTGTGCCTCCATACCTTGTACAGTTGGAACTACTGCTATGCCAAATATCTGCATAAGGTCCCTGCCCAATAGGTTTACTGGACACTTTGCAGAGACAACAATTTTACTTCTCTGGGTCATACCTGAAACAGGGTCAGTTATTGCTATATCATGGGAAAGTGGTTCCCTGTATAGCTGTCCATTTGCGGCTTTTACTAGTATATAATCAGGTGATTCGGAATGTTCTGGTAACTTGGAGGGGTGTATCAAAGTCCGTGACGCTCCTGAGTCACACAGGAATTTGACTTCCCTTCCCTCCACCTGAAGTGTAACTTCCGGTTTCGTATCTGCTAAGTAGAGCTCTAGGCTCAATAATGCTAAGTCCAAAATTTCACTTTCTTCATCCTCCATATCTACTTGCACTTCATCTACTCCTTCTATCACATTTACATTCATTTTATGTTTAGTAACTTTTCTTGATGATTTCTGACTTTCACATGATGTATCTTCACTATCATATAGTCAGTCCTCATCTCCCTTATCTTCTGTGATTACCTTTTTGTTTTGCCTACAATCCCTTGCTAGATGTCCCTTTTTCCCGCACTTGAAGCATTCACCTCTCTTTTTCCTCTCTTCAAAATCTTCTGATCATTTGTCAGACTGTTTGTTTCCCTGGGCATTCTTCTTGCCCTTTTTACCTGACTGTAATACAAATACTTCAGCTCCGTCTTCAGCAGTGAAGACTTGCGCCTTCTTTTTCTTTTTACTATTAAAATGTCTTTCAGCATGTCTAGCGTATTCCAGTAAGGCTTGTAGCCTTCCTGTTCGATGGTCTATCATATGCTTCGTAATGAAGCTACTAATAGGTGCAATGCAACCTTTCAAAAATGCATTATTTAATTGTTGTTCATACGGGGAATCATTTGTTTCTTTCTCAGGAACCGACATACCGCTATGATTATTAAAACATTCTAATAATCTAGCATAGTACCCATCTATTGTCTCATTTTCCTGTTGTATGCATTGATTAATGCAAGTCCAGTCTGCTCTAGGTTTCCATTTCTCAGAGATTCGGTCTGTCAGACCTTTCACTCTGTTGTCTAACTCCGCATCACTATGTGGGAGTGGTCTAAGCTCTGCATTACGAGGATTCCAGGTGCCACAAATCATGTGCCAATCTGGACCTATAATTTGTCTTACTACTTTTTCTACTTCTTCCCCATTCAAGTGGTAACTCAACCTCATGCCTTGTAAATCTTCTAAAAATTTTGTAAAATTAACTTTCGGATGGGGGATTCCCTCAGTATCCTTCCGGATATCTTCCGGTGTCCATGGTCTATATACTAAGAGTGTTGGGTCCTGCCCTTCCTGTCCTGCCTGAGGATTTGGAACTTCTGTAAGTGGGCATATTTCTTCCTCACTCTCATCCTGTAGATTTCTCTCTATTTGGTATGATTCTGTGTCCCTATGTGTTTTACGTGTTCGGGACCTAGTTTCAATAGGATCTCTAACAAATGGTTGTGGTCTTGCTGAAACTTCAGGATAACGCGGAGGTGGACCAGCCTGTCCACTCGCTTCATATCCTGAAAAGGGTAAGGGAGGGCCCAAGGGAGGAGGAGGAGGAACTGTTGCTATTACCAAGTTATTATCCTCTTTGTCTAGAAATAATGTTTTTGAATTTTTCAGCTTCTGCTCTCTACGATTTGCTTCCTCAATCCACCTGTGTGCCTGAGGAATGCCTAATTGGCGTTGCCTTTTTGCCTGACCTCCCGCATCAGATTTAAGCTGTTTAAGGAGTTTAACTAGTGAAGTTTTATCTAGTTTACCATCAAATTCATATTTACTAACCCATTTCGTATAATACCTAACGTTATCAGAACGTTGTAATTGCATGTATTTCGCGTCTTCGGTTAGGGGCGGATCTCGCGATGTTTTAGTGCACTGATTACCCATGTCAAAGAAAATGTTACGTAACCCTTTTTTATCACGTGATATCACGTTCTCAGTTCCTGTTCACAGTTTATCTAGAATAACTGCCTACCTTATTCTGTTACCCTGATCTATGACCAAATATACAGTACTTCCTTTTGTCCCTGATCTGCAAAACAAATCTTGACAACAATATACTGTAACCTAGTCCCTGATCTAAAACAGAGAAAAGGCAAATTCTTCCTACCTGAGCCTCTGGTATTGAGAAAGTCCAAGTTCCGCTTTTCCGCCACAGATCAGAAAGTGGCCAGCCTCTTTACACGACAATTCAGTCAGAGGTCTTTTCACTCAAGAAGAACCATTTCGGTAACTTCTCCTGTGCAGTATTCGACCACCGATACGCTCTGATCTGCGGCTTACCAAGGGAATTCCATCTGCGAAGGACCAAACTGTTAAATAAAATAAAATTTCAATACACAGAAGGTTCAGGTTAAAAAGTTTGCTAGTGTACACCAGGAGGCAAAAAACGTACAAGTACAGAATTTTGTCTGACATGAAACAGGAAGCACACAATTTTATATAGGTTTAACAACTGTGCATGTACATCTTTTACTGGAGATGCACAGGGGCATCCTTACAAGGTACTCAAAACATTCTCTCAACACAGGTGCAGTGGCTGCAATCTTTTATCCACATTTGTTAACTGAATAAACCCACTGGACACAATTGCCCATGGGAGCACTGTCTGATTAAATTATTTGCTCAGAGTCACACATAAGACAACTGGAGTTGGAAGGAATCAAACCTTAACAAGTCAGAGCCTTAATCTCTATTCCACCTACCAGACAAGAACTACACTCTTTTACTCTCAGTGAGCTCAACTACCCTGTCAAGGATCCTATTTTATGATACTCGTATCCTTGATCTCATCTTTTCAGTCTCTGCCAAAGTACATAACCCTAAGAGAGTAAGGGATATAGACTAATTGGTAAATTCTGTCAAATTCAATTTCATTTTACTACCACACTCTGGTACACTGCCTGCAGTACAGCTGTCATTGCACATATCCATTATTCACTTCTTGCTCCCCTCTACCCTCAGTTATGAAGTAGAACATAAGAAACTTAAACTCATCCACAGGATATGTCTGTTCCACCATTTCCCACAGAAACAAGCTACTCTTTTAGGAAACAGAGACATGACCTTGAATTTGAATGTGCAGATACCAATCCCAACTACTTCACAGTCAGCAGTGAAAAAAGTCCTGTGCAAGGCTGTGGTCAATACTACATCGGCCTAAGAGGACAACATCATCCGCAAACAACAAGCATGCAAGTTTTGCATCTCTGCACTGGATGCTGCCCAAACCTTGGCTGTATTTGATATTCTGTGCATGAAAATTATAATAAAGACTTTAACCAAGCTAGTTCTATGCATATCCTAAACATGTCTGACTTGTGGAGCAACCCTGGGACCCATACTATTTTAGCATTTTGCACAAGACCTTTTGGGGTGCATAGTCATACTCCTCTTTCACTCATCTGACCCAACTCACTACCATCTCACCTCCAAATGGTTATTTTTATAGCTCAGCATTTGTCTTGACATGAGTCTGCGGAAGTATGATCTCGTATTTGATAAAATAACTACAGGGCCATTCATTGACCTGAAGTATTCTGTTATCGGTAACTCTTATGAGTATCCTTGTTTTTTTTTTAATTGTTTTGTTTTGGAAAATCAATAACTGATACAGAAATCCAATAATAATTCACCACTGAGGTTCCTCTTAATCATGCCTCTCTAAATGTCTCCATCAGTCCTCAAATGGGCACTAATGTGCCCCAGTAAAATTGCAGAATTTATAGATGGTACCCTACTCCTCACTTTACCCTCTACCCCCAGTTTCTAAAGAATACTGAATACTCTGAATGGTTGGCAGGTGCATATGCACAAACAAGTGACAGTTTTGCTTTCTGCATCTTGTAATTACATTGAGACAACACCCTTATTAGTGTTACAAATACAACTGAGTGGTACCTGGTCAGGGGCTTGTAAATATTTTCAGATGTTCACAGTGGAACTTTTAAGGGTCAGCTCCAGAGCAGGATGGGGATCACTTCCTTTATAGAAGTGTTGTTCCACAATCAATGAAAATATAACGGTAAGACCAACTAGATCTAGGTGGTACTTTTCAACTCCTGAAAAAGGTCTTGCTCTTTTCCCAGCAAAGTGGTGATTTCCATATCTCAAGAACTAGTTTCAGTGGCAAGGAATAGTTCACCTTAAATAATCCTAGTTAAAATGTAAACAGATCATCAGAATATTCATCCATACTCTCTGTCTTTGAAGGTATTACTTGCCAGGATGTTGCCCCCCCCCCCACTGCTGTGCTTTCTCTTCATCTCTCACTGCCTTTTTGCTCTTCACATGGAGGCAGCCTCTAAGTGCCATGCCTCTGCTCATCACTGCAGACTGATCTGATCTTGCCATCTTTATCTGCCTCACTACCTCTGCTTTCTCATTGTCACCACTGTAGATTATCATTCACTTTTCTTCTGCCTTCTTACCATTTCTGGCTGGCATCTCTTGCTGCTTGGATATCCTTCAAGATTTGTATATGGCTTTAAACCAAGGTCTACAAGTATGAAGATAAGACATTTTGATATGTGTGTTTTTTATACCAAGTTGTTGCTCCCTTTCTTTCTGCATATACATTAATATTTTGTAATAGAATATTCCTTTATCAGATGTGATAACAATGACATGTCTTGCATTCTCCCCTATAACGCTCAAAAACATTAGGAGTTATTACCCCTCCACTTTTTCCAGCTGTCCTTATTTGAGGACCAGTACCTCTAATCATATGATGGAATTATACAAAACATTATTGTATACTGTAACCATCATTTGCATGCATTCTGTTATCATTACTGCCTTTGCAGATGCCTTACATTTTCCTTACCATCTTCCTAAACATTTTGCCCAATGACTGTAGTTCCTTACACTCTATCTTTCTTCTATTGTTACTCTCCCAAAACTAATTAACATTACAGTTAACTCTTTATCTGTGTATGCATATATATTTATTTTTCCTTAACTGAGTGCTTGTCCTCCAAGATCAATCAGACCATTGTCATCTTCTTGTCAGTTATGCTTTTGCAGGGGAGATTCATTTTGCACATCCACAAGACTCTTCCCTGTTGTTCCCCTATCTGCATTCTTTTGTTTTACATGTCAAAAACCAGGGATCCCTAGGCCAAGCAAAGCTTGGACAGCCTATTTGTTCCTGCCAGTGTAGATTCATCAGCCCTTCCATTCCACAAAAGAGTAGCTGAACTCATCAGTCCTGTGGAATGGCCTATCCACCCACCTGTGGAACCCCCCCTCCCATCATTGCAGCTGTCTATGCTTCACTGTTTGCTGCCTGTCACAGGAAGCACACTTCCATATACTGACCTCCCTGGCTGTGCCCCAGCACAATATCAGCAGGTGTTTAACAGACCCAAACTTCATAGGTGCAACATCCAATACTTCCTTTATGTCATCCAAGTGGTGAGCCAGAGACCTTCCTTCCTACCTACCTAGGATGGGTTAACTGACAATAGCTGTTCACTCCAATCCCCTGTTGCTTGGATCCTGTAGCACTAGAGATGCTGATTGAGCCTTGGTAATCCGACTCATAATTAGGGCTTTAATGTCACAGATCCAGGGGTTTAGGCTACATCCTGTTTTTCAAAATGAATTTAAGTTGCTCAACATAACTCTGAGGCTCCCTCTACAAGATATAACAGAGGGTTGTGTATTTATATAACTTGTTCAGAGAGCAAGTATGAACAAGTGGGAGGTGGAAGGACTCATACCCAAGTCTCTAGTCTTTAGCTCATTGTTTTATCACATTCTGTAATGTTATGGCTTCTAAAACCAGTAAAATTCCACATGGATACAATGAACCTACTCAAACTCCTCCGTCATAATCAGATATGTAAATTTCAGATAGGACACTTGTTCTAAAAGCTTTAATAAGCACAATCTTGGAGTAATGCAGTATGCTTGCTTCCATTCTTTCCCTCCTATCTCAGCAGTTAAGATTTAAACTCTGCACTCTATAGACTTAAGGCAGTGATGACACTGACTATCACATCACTGTCTATGTTCTTGCCAATGTCTTGTTTTGCTTTGTTTGCTTTGCTATTTTTTTTCACCGACTGCCTGCTGTCAGGCTTGCTATCATCAAGTGATCTCCCAAGCAACCCATAGGTGGGGCTCAGTTTTGGAAACCATCAGAAAGACAGATATCAGCGTGTTTTCCTTGTCTCCATACCACCCCACACATGGTCAGTTTTGTACTCTGTAAGTGGACATGTAGTTGATGTCAGTGCTTGGCTATCTCTCACTCCTAAAGGGGCATAAGCCAGCAGGGAAACCTCCATTCACTTACCATGAAGCTCTGGTCCCCACCTGGAAAATCAAGCCTTGTGCCTGCATGCCTCAGGGTGTGCAACCCACCCTCTCCCTGTGTGAAGTAAGTGGATTGTGTCCCTTCTTTCTTCTTTCTCATCCTGCCATCTCAATAAGATACTCTAGAAAGTATTCCAAATTGGGCTGCCTAGCTTCTAATTACTAATTTAACATTACATGCCACCACAGCTAGCTACCATTCCTCATGTGTAATGCATTTCTATTTCAAAATATGCATTTAATATTGTTCTTGGCATTTACAGAACATTGACATTTTACACTGCAGTTATTTAATGTGGCACATAGATAGTCTGCCAGATTGACCAGTCAGAGACATTGTTCACATCATCACCCATATTGGCATTTTAGAAGGTACCTTTCATTAAAAAAGCAGTCTAACCATTTACCAATTAAAGTGAGCCTAACTGTGAAGCAAGAAATGAAGTCATATTTTCTAAACCAGTTTGGGTATGGAGCTTGAACTCTATAAATATAGACATGGTAAAACAAAACCACTACACCACAGCAAGTTTTATTTTTCAAGAGCAGAATCTGCTTTTCCTATCATCTGTGGCAGTATTCTCTGAATCAATGAATCCAAGAGATTTTTAACTATAAATTATAATTCTCGACAAGCAGAGTAGCCTAACAGCCACATTATGTTTCCTCTCCGTCATGCATCTCCAGCTCATGTGGCCCTTCCATTTCATTTAGGGGGTTGTGTTTTTGGACTTTCCAAGTGACATGCTAACCATTGAATGAACCTCATCCTGCTTTGTTTACTTTGGAGTTGGTACCATCTCATTCTTGCTGCAATGAACACCACCGCTGCAATTCAATTTATGGAATGTTGCAGTTTTGCTGGACTGGTGCTTGTCCAGCTGCAAAAAATGGTGGCAGGGCAGTGTGTCCACAAGAATTCATGTCCCTCTGCTTCCCCATTTGTCATTCCTTGATGGGCAGGATATGTAGTTCATGTCAAGTTGTTCCCATTTGCAAAACACAAATCAACTAACTTTTAATTATATTTTTCTTTTTAACTCTGCATAATATTTCCTTGGTTCTGTGATAACTGTCCTAGCATAATCCATAAGGCAGTAGTACATGCCTCATCTGTTTTGCAAGATTCACTGTCTTGTTCAGAATTGTTATAATATTTTTATTATTAGTTCTTATAACATAACTGATGTTCCTCACCCTATTAGAAAACAGTTTATTTATGAATTTAGAAGTCTCAGAATAGACAACTAAGCCTCTGGTTCTGGAGTGATCAGTATATAATCTGTTAATGTATTTTTTCAGCATTTTACTTTTTAACTTTTGCCATCTGTAATTTACTTACAACATTGATTCCTCATATTGCTGTAGGTGTGCAGTGTCATTAACATAGAAATCCTAGCCTTTCATATCATCATAATACTCTTAAGGCTGACAGCTTGGGGATTGAACGTGCTCTGGCAGTATGGCAGGGCAATTCAGTGACATGTCTAAGCTTCACTTTATGACCTCAGTTTAACTGATATCACCATTTCTGCTTCAGCAGATCAGTTTCTGTTGACACAGACTTGCAATCATTATAAAGAAGTTAACTGCCTAAGCCTTGTAAGAATCTGTGAAGGAATCAAAAGCCCTTTTAAACAATTAGTTGCTCAGTAAAAGAATCAATTGCAGTTTTTAAAGTCAAGAGGCAAATGCACCCCTCCACCCTTCAGCTAAGGATTAAAATGTTCTTTCCAAGCTTAGCCTAAAGTTAAACATCTGAATATGTAGACTCAAGTAATCCCTCAGTGACTGTGAACTACAGCACACTGTTTTGACATGATTTGTCAGAGGAAATCTTTAATCAGTTTATCATACAGGTCAGGGCTGGGGAACAGCCAAATGTAACAAATATGATCTGCTTTCAGTGAAATTTTTGACAGAAAATTTCCATAAGTAAAAGTGTTAGACAGCATGTTTTAATAGCATACTATAAGGCATATTTGTATTTAACAAGTACTGAGATGAAAATCATATTGTCTTGTCAATGTATCTTCTTGTATTTTCCTAAATTCTCACATACCGAAACATTAAAATCTTCTCTTTGTATAGTAAAATGGCTATAGCCTCAAAGAAATCCACCTGTTTGCATCTTTATTTTGAAGGGTGTCACAGGCAGTCAAAGCTATAGATCTGTGAAAAGCAGAGGGGTTTGTTTGTGGCACAGGTGCTCTTACCTTGCAGCCTGGCCCTTTTAATTATTTTGTTTTGTGAACAAAAAAACATAGCATAGATAAGGTTGGCAGCTGCAAAATGGATTGTATATTCAGATATTATTAGAAAACTACTGATAGTGTCTTTCAGACTGGTTCAAAGCTGATTTTATCTGTATAAGTAGCATTTCACCACAGTGGTTGACTATCAGGCCAAGAGGTTTCATTATTGAACTAGGTCAATGGAGACCTTGCCATGAAAGAAAGAAAAGGAACAAGTTTGGCATAAGCCATTCTCAAAATGCAGAACTTCTGTTAACCAGTACTAGACAAGTGACAGATCAATAAACCAAGGCATGCTATGCCTGATTCTTGTAGTTTTAACTAATTTCAGTTGATATAATTGTGTTTACCTGAAAAAGGTTTTGTTCAGATAGTTGAATGTCTCTGTGGGTCTATGTAGCATTCTTGTTCTGCACAAAAGTTGAAGTGCAGAGCTGTAAGTTTTCAACTGACAGAAAGTTGGCCTTATTCACTTATTGTCTGGTGGGTGTCTAGATGGAAAATTCATGGATTTATAGGAAAAACGTATGTGTGGTGGCTTTACGCCAATTTTAAATTAAACAGTTAATTACAGATGGAGTCAAACATTCTGTGAGCTGTAAACTACCCCAGAGTTGTTTTAATCCTGTGCAACATTAATTGCTGTATAACACAGTTTAGAAGATTATTTTGACAGTGCTGGCATCAACTCATGAAGAAATTCCCTACTCTTCCTTCCAGGAATAATTTATGGCATGTTACAGATGTTTTGGTGAGACAAAGAGCATTCCATGACAGAGTACCATGTTAAGTGCACATGACAATACAACAAAGCAAACACTATCAAATAGAAATACAAAGAAATAAAACCATTGAGATTCATTAAATGAATTATATGTCTACTTTCATTGAAGTATATTAATGAATGAATGAAAAAAAAAACACTTTGACACCTGTACCCTTCATTTGTGTGTGGGTCTGGGGGGGGGGTGCCCTCAACACACTCTTAATTTATACTACCTAAATTGTCACAAAACTCACAGAAAAGGCTAAATGTCAAGGTTCTGAAAAAAATTGTCTTTAGCCCTGTTCATAGCATTCTTTTACAAAAACACTACAGACTACACCCAGAGTCCCAAATGAGGATGAAAATGGAAAATTTCCTGCTTCTTTATTCCTACAGTCTTCAAACCAAGGGGTGGTGCCATTGACCATACACGTTGACTGGAAAATCTCCACGCATCATATTACTAACACTGGTCATCTCATTTAGTGTTATTCAGTGTGGGTAGTCTAACTACGATGGCCATATGGAAGTAAGGGGACAGACTGTGCATTAATCTTACGAGTTAAGCACAAGTCTTTATAGCAGTTCTATAAACCTCAGAGCAGAATTTAAGTCAATAATTACCTCTTACCACCAAGATGATGTTTATTTTCAGGCTTTTTAATCTGTTCTATGATAAGCAGTTTTGTAAAAAAAAATATTTGAAATAAAAGGAAGCACAGTCATCTGCTGGAATACATGCCAAATAATTTTCAACCTAAAATATCAATTTCTATTTAAATTAGTAAACTTTTAATTAAATTAAGTAACAATTTTGTGGTATGATTCCAGTGTGACCTTGAGCAATAAGGCTGATAGTGATCAGGATTCCTAGAATTTTCTAAACGTAGTTGGAGTTGAGATTGAAATAATTTATTGTGAAACAGAACCTTAAGTTTTTGTATCAAAAGTGTATAGTGCAGGGGGATATGATTTTGCAAATAGTAATACAGGGGAAGTATTGGAACATTTTTTACACATGCATGTATGCGTCTGTGTGTTTGTATGTGTATGCATGTGTAATGTGTATGTGTGTGTGCTCATCTGCATTTGCAAGCGTGTGTGTGTGTGTGTGTGTGTGTGTGTGTGTGTGTGTGTGTGTGTGTGTGTGTGTGTGCAAATGAGCTGTGATGCCCTAGCACAGGCAACACTAATCAAAGAGCCTCAGTCCTCACCACTAGCACCAGCAGGGACATCACATATATTGGACGGCAGTGGTGGGATATCCACATCGCATATATTGGTGGGTAGTGGTGTGGATATTGAATTATTGTAGCCTGTGAACAGTGGTCACTGAAGAAGGTGTATGTATTCTCAATCAGCCACACAGTGAACATTCAGAGTTATATATCACAATAGTTTTATTTATTTTTTTGTTAGCTTAGTTAGTCATGGGGAGCAGGCAAGGATGTCAGCAGAGGAATATGGCAAGCTAACAAGGTTGGTTGAGATGTGCCAAAACAAAGGACTGGTCCATGCCAACTTGACTAAAGCAGAAATGATTGCAGCCTTAGTTACAGCTGCATCACAAACCAGCAACCAGGAGGGCAATCAGACTGGCCTTGGAAATGTACAATTCTCAGAAAATGAACAGTTCAACCTGTCCAGATAGGACTTAAAAATCCATTTGCAGTTAAAGAAACTTGAACTGGAGGCCAGGCTTTTGGAAATAGAATCAGCAGAGAGACTGGTACATCTGGAGGCTGAAGAAAATGAGAAACTGAGGCATTTGGAGATTGAAGAAAAGGAGAAATAGAAACAAATGGAATTAGAATCAGCAGAGAGACTGAGATGTCTGGAAGCTGAAGAAAATGAGAGGAAGAGGCAACATGAGAAGGAGATGCTAACTCTTCACCAGGGTCATGGAGGTAATGGGGAAGGGAGTAACTGAACCCCAGAAGCAACAAAGGGCAGTAAATGTCTTCCACAATTTACAGAGGGTGATAATTTTGATAGTTGCATTCATAGGTTTGAAAGGGTATGTAAACAGTATAATGTTGACCACTGGCTCTGGGTACGGCTCCTGAGCCCCTAACTCCATGGTAAAGCTGTAACTGCTGTTTCTAAATTGTCTGATATTGATTGTTTAAACTATGATAAAGTAAAGAAATGTTTACTTGAATGTTTTAAGTTAACAACTGAAGCTTACAAAGTTTTGTGAGTGTAGATGCAAGGCAGATGAAAGTGTGTGTGAATATTATTATTTTCATAGATGGGTGACTGGGTGTCACATCACCACTTTTGAAGGGTACCAGACTTTGGCTGAAGGAACAAGCCCTTAGCACTTTGCCTGAGGACATGAGAATCTGGTTAGCAGACAGAGAATGTAACACAGCAGATGAGCTGGGGAAAAAGGGGAACCTATACCTAGCAAGGAGGGCATCACTGGACAAGAAACGGATACCCAGTGCTGGTAGGCAGCCTAGACCACCCCAACAGAGTCTGCCAGTAGCAGGGGAAGCTACTAGTTCAGGTACATGGCCAGGAGCAAGGCTTAAATGTTTTAAATGCAACCAGTTGGGCAATGTAGCATATAGATGTTCACGGAGGCAAGGTGGGGAACAAAAGGTTGGTGAGCCAGTAAGTGGGAATGACAGAATGCCAGCAGTAAGTTGTCTGGAGACAACAAGGGCACCAAACTACCACAAGAGGTTATATCATCTCTTAGTAGATTAGTCCAGAATGATCTCCTGCAAGTACTGCAGTGCACAGCTTAAAGAAACAGTAATCCAAAAAACAAAAAGTCAGCACCAAGGTGTATAAAGTGCAACACTTTATACACCTTGGTGCTGGCTTTTTGTTTTTTGGATCTCAGTAGATGGGAAACAGGCCACTGCTAAGAGAGACACAGTCTCTGACCTAACCATTGTGAAGCCTGCAATAGTTACAGAGGAGCACTACTTGCTTGGGCAGTTTAGAACATTAGGAGGGACCCCATTCCAAATACCTTTGGCTAGGGTTCACCTTGACTGGGAGGGTGGAAAAGGAAGCAAGCAAGTAGGGGTGTTTGAGAATATCCCTGCAGATGCCCTTATAGGGAATGATTTTGATAATGCAGTACCTTGTTTGCATGCTGTGACATGCAATTAGGCTTGGAGACAAGCATGTAGGTCTGGTAGCCTCGGGGGGATGCCAGACAGACTGCACACTTGAAGGCAGGACTGGTGAGGTGGTGTTTACTTCAGAAAGGGAGCTCCCCTGTAGCAGTGAGAATGAAGGTGAGCCACAACTCTTGGTGGGTACTGATGTTCTCTTGGACAGAGTGACTGCAAGGGCAGAGATGAGTAGTAGTACCCAGGCTGACAGTGAGGCACTGCTGTCAGAGAATACTAGACTTCCTGTGGAAGGGAAGCTGGGAAGGGTTACAAAGAGAGAGCTAAGACAGTCTCAGCTCTCAGACCCTTCATTACAAGACCTGAGGGAGGTAGCTAGTGAGGCATCTGATTCTCAAGGGAAGGGGGAATCTGTATACTGGGACAAAGGGTTACTATATAGAGAGTGGATCCTTGAGGGGGAGGCTAGAGGGTGAGAGAATACCGCAGTTAGTAGTGCCCAAAGCATACCATCTGGCAATTCTAGCCATAGCTCATAACATTCCCTTTGCAGGTCATATGGGCATAAAGTGTACCAAGAGATGTATTATGCAGAACTTTTATTGGCCTGGGATTTCCAGAGATGTAACAAGGTACTGCAGGACCTGTGAACAGTACCAAGAGGTAGGCAAGGTAGGAGCCAAGGTCAAGGCTCCTTTGATGCATTTGTCTGTGACTGAGGAGCCATTTCAGAGGGTAGCTATGGATATTGTGGGGCCTCTGAGTACCCCAAGTTCCACAGGGAAAAGGTATATCCAGTGGTAGTAGATTATGCTACCAGATAACCTGAGGTGGTGTCTCTGTCCTCCGTTGTGGCAGAAAAGGTGGCAAATGCTTTGTTAGAGATTTTCAGCAGGGTATGTTTCCCAAAAGAAATACTGACTGACAGAGGTGTCAGTTTCATGTCAGTCTGTGGAGGCACTGTGGGGTGAAGCACCTAAAGACCACCCCCTACCATGCCCAGACTAATGGTCTGGTTGAGAGGTTAAATTCTACAGTAAAGACCATGCTATGGATATTTGTAGACCAGTTTAAGAGGGTGTGGGACAAATATTTGCCCCATCTGTTGTTTGCTTACAGAGAGGTGCCCCAGGAATCCACAGGTTTTTCACCCCTTGAGTTGCTGTATGGACACTGGGTGAGAGGACATCTAGATTTGATTTGTGATGAGTGGGAGGGTGAGTGTGAATAACACAAGGAGTCTTTTGTTGCATATGTCTTAATTCTCAGGACAAGGCTCAGGGGACTCATGGGCTTGTCCCAGGAGAACCCAGCAGAATCCCAGCAGGAGAAAAATGTCTGGTATGACAGGAATGATTGAGTTAGAGAGTATGCTGTAGGGCATCAGGTAATTGTTCTCATTCCTGTCAGACACAACAAGCTGCAGGCAGCCTGGGAGGGACCCTTCAAAGTGGTAAGGAAGGTTAGTGATGTTAACTATATGGTAGAATTGGTAGGCAGGCGGCAGGGGCACCAACTATACCATGTTAACATGATGAAACCTTACCATGATAGGGAGGCCTTGGTGCTAAGTATTTGCAGTAAGAGGTAGGAGGAGTCTGAGGGGGATCTATGGCTACAGGGAGCCAGGCAGTAAATCCCAAATTACTATGGTAGAGCCTAGGGTTGCATGCATATAATATGACAGTGCAGCACTGTACTGGGGTTAGCAATACCAAGGCAGCTAGAATCTCAAGACAGGGAATGCGGTAAGGTATTCCCAGATAGGCTTAACCCTCTCAAACAGCGTTTCTCAAAGGTCACTTGAAAAACTAGCTTTAGTCTTTGGGAGGAATGTCACTAAAGGAGATACTTCCAGCCCAGCTATCTGGAATTTTGTAAATAATTATATATCATTTGTGAATATCAACATGATTTATACAGAAGTGTGATAAAGAGTGATACTGCCAGCACAGCTGTCTGGAATTTTGTAACTAATTATATGTCATTTGTGAATATCAACATGATGCATATGCTTGTGTTACAAATGTATTAGAACTGTTATGTTATGTGCATATCAAACTGCTGGTACAGAAATGTGTGTTGAAAATGGTTGTAAAGTAATGAGCTTTAAAAATATATCCACAGTGTACCCTACTGGAACAAAACAGAAATGTACATACACTATTGTAACTGTTTAGATGTATATATTTTAAAAGGGGAAACTGGAATACAGAAGGTTAACTTGCAAAACTTCAGAAAAAAAGTTGAAATTAAATTAATTAATAGCCATGCCATAACAAATTATGTTATCTTACAGTTTCAGTGCAATAGCAGACACAATGTCTAGAACTAGAGGTTCACTGTATTGTCTTGGAAGTGTTTTTATTGTTTTATTACTTTTCAGGATCTGCCTTAGATCTAAGAAAAGCCTTATTTATGCATTTTCACAGGTAGATGTTAAATGCTACCAGCTGCATCAATGGTTGTTTTTCACCTGGGATAGAGTCAGATGACAAGAAGAGATGTCATCCTGTATGCTATTCCAGCAGTAATATTTGAGATATTAATTTAAGAACTCTCTGAAAGAGAGATTGAGTATTCTTTATTTTTCTTTGAGCTGACATCAGTTGGAAGACCCAATCACCACATCTGCCTTGCTTGCTCTGTAAATAAGTTATCTAGGATATAACAATTCTCTAGTTATAGTCAGGAATATAGTAAACCTTAATTTAAAATTTTTTCTTTATTTATTTGAGACTGTCCTGCAATGTTGTTTTAAATATTTCCTGTGATTTTGAACTCTGATGTTATTGTGATTATATACTGAGTATTTTCTTGTTCTTTTATTATTCACAGTAGTGGTGCTGTGGTAGCGTTGACGCCTCACAGCAAGAAGTTGTCCCGTTCGATTCTCAGCTAGAGCGTCTTCTGTGTGGAGGCGTGCGTGAATGAGCATGCCTTCGTTGAAGGTTGTGCATCAGGGCTGG
Source organism: Protopterus annectens (assembly GCF_019279795.1). Taxonomy (NCBI): domain Eukaryota; kingdom Metazoa; phylum Chordata; order Ceratodontiformes; family Protopteridae; genus Protopterus; species Protopterus annectens. The sequence goes on along the minus strand of NC_056735.1, from coordinate 619,131,606 downwards.
TAACTCAGCATGTAAAAATCCACTACCAAAAATTAGCGGACCGGAGTTCTGCTGTGGCAACCCCTAACCAGGATAAGCCGAAGGACACAACAACATTAAATATATTTTAACCTTTCATTGTGATTGATATTTATGAAACAAAGTTCTGAGAGTACTTGCATATTTATTTGGTGACACTGTGGGCCACTCTTAATAGTCTTGCTATTGGCATTTGCATTGATAGTAACATTACACAGTAAGACTGGACACCCTTAGTTAAAGGCCTTAAAGTAACTGATGAGGATGTGGCTGGTGGCAGTAATAACTACCTTATAGTCTGGGCAAAAGGGAGCATAGCTAGTAAACCTGTGCCAGCCTTTCCCAGGTGTGTGTGTATGTGTAAAACAAACCTCAAAGAGTGTGTGTGTCAGCTACCTGGGCATAGACAAAAAGCACTGGTTGGACAGAGAGAGGTTGGTGGTCTTGGCTTGGTCACTCAGCTGAGATCTCACCTCTATAGCTAGGCCAGTGGGGAATCTTATTTAGGATCTGGAGAAAGAGGGAGAAACCAGCCCCAGACTGACTGTGGTTTCTGTGTGCTCTTAAGGGAAACTGCGGTTGATGGAGCGAGCTGCATATGGAAATACTGTGTGTGTGTGCACCTGTTATCCTCCCACTGTACATCCCCCACTGTTGCCAGTGGTGAGGATTGAGGCTCCTTGATTACTGGGCCAGTGTTGGAGTGGCACATGAGTGTGTGTGTGTGTGTGTGTGTGTGTGTGTGTGTGTGTGTGTGTGTGTGTGTGTGTGTGTGTGTGTGTGTGTGTGTGTGCATGTGTGTGTGTGCATGTGTTTGTGTGTATGTATGTGCATGTGTCTGTGCATGACATGCATGTTTGTGTGAGTGTGAGCGCACATGTGTGTGTGCATATGTATGATGGCGTGTGTATCTGAGAGAGTGAAGGTATGTGTCTAAAATGTATTGTGAAGAGGGTACTATTCTGCCTTTTTAAATTTTCCAAATGTTTTTGGGTTTCTAATACTGTGATGGAAAGGACCCGATTCCTAAGTCAGGGTACAATTAGAGTTCATGAAATTGGTATTGTTTCAGTCTTTGATGTTAGCCATGAGTGCTCTTCCCAGCACCCATAATGTACACAGAATTACCTCTGTCTGCAGATTAACATCATAAAAATAGTATAGCACAGATTTCTAATAAGACTGCTGTGTTAACTTAGCAAATATCAAGATGTTCAAATAAGAGAGACTTTTTTTAATTTTAATTATTGTAAACATAAACATCTGGTACAAAGTATCTAGCCTATTCTGTAGGCACTTCTTCTGTATCATTATTTAATATATCTCAGAGACAGTAATATTGTGTGCTAAAGCAAACATTGTCGCTCCATTTGTCTAGAGAGAGAGACAAACTACCATATTAAGGAGTACATCCTAAATTATGTGTTTAGATTTACTATGCATGCCCCATCAGTACCTATCATTCCTCTCTCAGTACTATAGGATGTCAAACTGATGACATTTACTAACAGAACAAGATAAAATAGTTTTCTTACTTACTTTTCACAATTAAGATTTACCGGGTTGGGAGGGTGGCTTAATGGCTAAGGTGTTTGCCTTACAAACACAAGGTGCAGGGTTTGAATCTCACAAGGGATAATTGGCTAGGCTTAAAATGGCTCGCAAGGGCAGTTAGCTTAGTACTAAACTATGAAACTAAGTACTTAGTCTTCTCTTTATGTTGAGTAAGGTGTGTTCTTTAGTCTGGTTAAATAACTTAGAGTCACACAGCATACATTGGGAGGTTGAGGGGAACCCAATGAACTATACAAGTTAGGTAGCAGCTCAAATAAGTAAAATACTTTTCTATGTTGTCCATTTGGTGTTTTTTCAGAGGCGGTAGTTGTGTCACAGTGGACAGATGTGGTCAATGGAAAGTTATGACATCACCAAACATAAATTTAAAAAGATTGCAGAGCACTGGCGTGCATATAATATACTTACAATATTTACACAGTTCACATCATTCTAGCAAAATGAATTTCCTTGGAAGAATTTCTCTTTTTGTTTTAAAAATTAATACATTATCAAATCATTTAAACTGAATTATTATATTTATTTCCTACTTATTTAAGTAAACATAACCAAACCAGACTGTTTTCAATCATGGCTTATGGTATATGCACAAAAGAACAAAATACAAATACTAAAATGTGTAGCTATATCCCAGTAGTGCATATAGACAAAGCCAATACAATTAAGGCTATTCACAGCATCAAGTAAAAAAAAAAACTTATTCTCTAATCTTCATAACACATATTACTGTTTTGCCCCCAATTTCAGTTAAGTGCTGAACCTAGACAAAAAGCTAAATAGTTCATCTGTATCACTAGGATAGTTTACAGCCTATAATATGTAATGGTTCAAGACTGGAAAATAACCCATCACTAGAGTTCTTCAAAGTGGTGAGTCACTTAAGGAAATTCACTTGGAATCTGGAATTTACCAGAGGAATACACTACATGGATGAAACTATGAAATCACCCGCAGTGAGCTATTGAATGAATTGTAGGCAGTCACTCACATTAAGCATTTGCATATAAGAACTCCAAATGCCTGCATATTTTTCTTTTTATCTAAATGGCAACCAGAAAACTCTTTCAGGAGTGACATGATAATATTCTGTACAGGTCCTAAATGTAACACCTCTTTGCAGTTATTTGTATCAAAAAGGTAATCTGCTTATTCACATACTTACTATTGTTGTATTACACTATCAATGAGCTTTTGTTAACTTATTCCTTTTGTTACAGAAAACTGTACCAGCCAGAACTACAAACAGCAAAACTGAAAAAAAACACACTTGGCCGATGACCAGCACAGAAAACATTCAGAACAACAACATGATGGAAAATCTTTAATCACAGAGTATTGTCATAAATAACAGGAGTTAAGCGCTTTCATCCTAAAACTTCAAGGGACTTCATCAGAACTGCCATAATGTTGCACTGCCACTCCTTATAAATAGCAAAAGTTAGCAAACATAAAGATAATTAATAATACAATCAAATCACAATTGGTTAAAAATAAGGAAATTGACTGAAATAAAAACAATCAACTTTAATTAATAAAGTAATTCAGTTATGAAAACCCTTTTTTTAGATGACAAAATTCATGTGGACTAAAGACGTATAAAACATTAAAGGCTTACATCACCTCTCAAAGGCATGTGACAAAATTGACCAATGTGAGTCAACCCCAAGACCTGAAAATTCCTAAAGGACTAATGCATTGCAGGTAAACTGACCCCTAAAAAACTTAACCAAAATCCATTTTAACATTTCATAGCCCTTAGCTTCAATGCACTAGTAATGGAAATGACATAATTTAACCCAGGATTCTCACTGGCATTTAAATGCAACTGCCATAATAATTCTTTGTACTCAGTCAAGGTGCTCCAAAGGCCACCTCTCGGGTTCTGGGGTATTTGTTCTAATACAAAAAAAGTAAATTTTGTACCTTACCTACAGGTTACCTTATGTCTGTACAATGCATTAGCTTAATTGTGATGTTTAACATCATAAAGCTGTTCATATATTCTATTACGGAGGGAGTGTTCAGTCTTCCCCACGTAAAAACAAAAACAAGTATCACAAAAAGCTAAATAAATAATACCAGTGGTACTGCAATTAAAACGTTAATGGAAATGAAAATCATATCCAATGCTGGGTAAATTGATCACCTCCCCCTCATAGATAAAAATCAGTTGTTTGCTAGCACATCTTTTGGTACCCCTATAGCCCCCAAAAGCATTGTTGGTAGGCATTAGCATTCTATTTTCTTTTTTATATAGCTACATCTTTTAAAAGTAACATAAGGAACATCACCCATCATATACTTAATCCCAGGATCACCCACTAATATTTCCCAGTCATTTTTTAACAAGGTTTAAGATGATACTACTTTCCTGAGAATACTTGAATACCAGGTTTCTGGTAAAACTACTCTCCCTTTCTTTATCATTTTTATCAACAGTTAATTCAGATGAAATTTTTGGGATCCCATTGTCTAAAATGGGAAGAAATTTAGAATCCCTTCCTGTCATGATTTCATGATGAATTTCTTCAAGCAAAACTTTGGGGTAACCTCTTTCTCGAAACATTGCTTTCACAGTCTCGAGCTCAGCCATTAAATCAACATCATCTGAAATCATTCTGGCATGCCTTACCATCTGACCTTTAACTAGATTGCATTTTTGTTTGTAAGGGTGACAACTTTGAAAAAGCAAGTAACTGTTAGAATGGGTGGGCTTCCTATACAATCTAGATTTGAACTTCTTCAATAAGTAATCCAAGGGATGAGTAATGGAACCAGCAGCTGCTACAATAGAGCAAAATGGAGGATGCAAAACATTTTTGTGTACTTTTGGTATGCCAAAAATATTAGGCACTACTGGAAAGTCCACTTAAAGAAACTGGTACCCCATCTTGTCTTACCTACACCCCAGTAACAAATTACACAGGAAGGTGTTGATTTTGCTATAAGCTACGTGTATCTCATTCTTAGAGATACTGATGTACTAATTTTCGTTAAGTAAGTTGAACATTTTACTAGAATAATCAATACTTGCCATAATGACCATCCCCCCAGCCTTATCAGATTTCATAAAATGCAAATCTCGATTACCAGTAATCTCTGAAAACAGGGCTGTCTCATTGCTGGTTAAATTAAATTTCAAATGGCAATGCTTCTTAGCATACCATTTATGAATATAACTAATAGAAATTATTTCAAAAAGATGAATGGTAGAGTGCAAAGATGGGTTGAAGGCACTTTTCCTTTGTAAACCAGTGTCCTGGGTCAACAGGCTAGTCTTACCCTTCTGGTTAGCATAAAACACTCCCAGGTTTAATTTCCTAGTAAAAGGTTTTAAGTCTAGAATAACTTCTCTGATGTCCAACTTAAAAGAAGGTACAAAAGAAAAACCTTTTTAAAATAAACTAAAATACCTCTGATCAATGTGAAGAGTGTTGTAATTAAAAATTTTAAAACCTTGAGAGTCATGAATAATACTATCTTCCACAGTGGTCTGCTTCATTTCATAACCAGGGAATAAAGGAGCAACAAGGGGGAAGACACTCATGACATCTATTTCCTCTGTCCCCTGTCCTTTCCCTTTTTCTTCTTGTAGGGGATCACTGCGGTAGCTACAGCCTGTCCCTAATCAAACCCCCCTTTGTCTCTGTGCTATCCCCTGTGACCTCCTCTGGGTGGGGTGAGGACTTCCTAAAAAATTCCTGTCATATCACTATCGGAATCTCTAGACTGCATATTAAAATTAGTATCGTGCTCATAATTATCCCTAAATAAATTAGGTTTAAGGTAAACTGTGCCATTTCAATACTAATTTTCTTTCCTACCTTTCTTTTTACTCTTTCTAAGTCTGACATCCACAACAGTTTTATGTACGTATTTAAAAATATTCAAATACTTTTCATACCAAACATCAAAAATGTAGATCCTGCCTAAGCAGGGTGTCAATCTCATGAATTTCTTTAGACAAACCCTCCAGTAACATCCTGTTATCTTGCACCACTAACCCAATCATTTTTAAGCCACACTCATCAAAAATATCCATTAAGTCTTTGTAAAACCTTTTATCCATTCCATTAGGGGATTTTCACAGCCTGAGCCCTCTCAGTACCCTTTTGACTGCTAAACAATCTTTAAGAAAAGAATTGTTGATTTGAAGACTTTTAAATTTAATCAGTTTCTTCTGAAAAAACTTTCAGAAGAGCCTCAAAAGTTAAAGTACATGTATTGATAGGCTGTGGTATTCAAACAGTATATGGAGAGTCCTGTAACCACTGTTCAAAGTTAAAAGCTGGAGAAGCCTTCTAGTTGTAAACACCAGTGGATGCCTACTGCTCCAAAGCACAGGATTCACCTTGCTGAGTACTGAGAGGTTGAAAAGAATCCTTAGGTGATGTTCTTTCACCAATAGAAATGACCTCACCATCAATTGCAGAACTGTGAGCTATCAGCCCCCATCTCCTGCTCTCCTCACTTCTGTAAATACTCGCAATGTAGTTAGGTCTGTATGGAAGCTCAAGGGAACCAAAAGGCTCAACCATATCATCCCTGCAAGTGCTATGAATATTGCAGTTATGTTCAAGCTCACTAAACAAGATACTCAACCTCTGAGTCAGTAAGTTAATCAACTGGATAAGCTCATCCAAAGCTGTAAACATGGGTCTAATCTCTAAAATGAGTCCTTCAGAGCTGTTATTCCTGACTTCACCACACTCGGTAGATTGAGAAAGTTATCCAGGGCTGGCCATAATACAAAAAGCCAAACTAGTAACAAGATCAGCCAGCTAACAGAAGATGTGGCGCTTGCAAACAAGGCATTTTATCTATGAGCGGGAGGTGATCAATTTACCCAGCACTGGATACGTTTTTCATTTCCATTAAAATTTTAAATGCAGTACCACTGGTATTATTTATTTAACTTTTTGTGATACTTGTTTTTGTTTTTATGTGGGGAAGACTGAACTCCCTCCATAATAGAATATATGAACAGCTTTATGATGTTAAACATCACAATTAAGCTAATGCATTGTACAGACATAAGGTAACCTTTAGGTAAGGTACAAAATTTACTTTTTTTGTGTTAGAACAAATACCCCAGAACCCGAGAGGTGGCCTTTGAAGCACCTTGACTGAATACAAAGAATTATTATGGCAGTTGCATTTAAATGCCAGTGAGAATCCTGGGTTAAACAATGCCATTACCATTACTAGTGCATTGAAGCTAAGGGCTATGAAATTTTAAAATGGATTTTGGTTAGTTTTTTTTTGGGTCAGTTTACTTGTAATGTACTAGTCATTTAGGAATCTTCAGGTCTTGGGGTTGACTCACATTGGTTAATTTTGTCCCATGACTTTGAGGGGTGATTTAAGCATATAATGTTTTATATGTTTTTAGTCCACACGATTTTTGTGATTAAAAAAATGGGTTTTCATGACTGAATTACTTTATTAATTAAAGTTGATTACTTGCATTTCAGTCAATTTCCCTATTTTTAACCAATTATGATTTGATTGTATTATTAATCATCTTTATGTTTGCTGCCTTTTTCTATTTATAATCAATGGCAGTGAATCATTATGGCAGTTCTAATGAAGTCCCTTTAAGTTTTGGGACAAAAGAGCTTAACTTATGTTATCTATTGCAATAAATGACTTTCTACCACTTTGTTTTCTGAATGTTTTCCTTGCTGGTGAATCTAAGTTTCTGGCTAAACACATTAAAGTAAGTGAGGGATTTAGTGAAGGCTGCTATAAGTTTGAACCATTACCCATTCTCGAGTTTGCCATTTTTTATCTGATGATAGAGCAGCAGTCCTATAGTTATGACTGGGCATGCTAAAAGCTGTTATGTGAATATTTATTGTAAAATAGATACTGACTTCTAGAGGCTTGGAGAGAAGAGCCATGTCATTGGAGTAGTTTAAGGAGGTAGATTATATGCACAGCGAATACTTCCTATCCAACAAAATGATTTTCAGATTACTGAGGAAGTAAGTGAGGAACAGATTACTCAGGAAGTCCATGTGATGAATGAATATTCAGAACAACATTAAAACTGTATCTTCCAGAGTTATAGCTATCCAAAGCAACAAGCAGAAAACAACCAGAAAACAGTATGAGGCAAACTTTTAGCAGACCTTGATAGAAATGTAATACAGTTATCCTGCTTGTTGACATGAATAGTATTTAGTAGAAGATGGCATGCTACTTAGAAGGCACTGTAACTTCTCTTTCTTTTGGTCATGGCTGACGGCCTCTATTTATGGATTGATTGTGGTTGAAGGTTGGTCTGTACTTTCATAATAAACAAGAAGTAATGACAATTATCACTTTTATTAGGCCAAAAACATGGCCTCTGTGGGACTGGATAACATCTCAGGTTGCTTACTAAATCTAAAACAAGACATACCGGAATCACTTCGCACTTGCTTTAACCATAGCCAGAGATTGGGCTTTGTTCTGGCAGAGTGGAGAACAGCAACAGTAATCCCTTTGCACAAAGAGGGTCCATCAACCAACCCAAGAAACCATCGACCCATAAGCCTAACCAGCCTTATCTGCAAGGCCATGGAAAGAATCATAATGGACTTATCAATAAGGACAGAGGCAACTTTCAAACTCTTGACCTGATCCAGTTTGATTTCCTCAAGGGTAGATCTTGCTTACAAAACTTGGTGGACTTCTTTGAGAGTATCAGCAAATCCCTGGATGAGGCAAAGCAGTACATAGCACCTATCTTGATTTAGCCAAGGCTTTTGACATAATCCCCCACTCAGGGATCATTGAGAAACTCTCCTAGCTGGAGATGAACCCATATATCGCTAGATGGGTAAATAACTGGCTCACTGACAGAATGCACTGTGGAGGCTGCCCACTAAAGTGTGCTAGCCTGTGTAACTAATTTATTTAGTGGTCCTAGCAGCAAGGAACTCGAAAAAGCGACTACCTTCTGGATTTAAGTATCTTTGCTTTTTTTTCACTGGAAATAGCTTCTGTTGCTTACTTTGAACTAGCCTGAACTGTTTTTTTTACTGATTACTGCATTTATTTTAAAATCTGCACTTAAAGTTACATTTAGTCAAATTTAATTGAAAGTTTGCTTGTTTGTTTGTTTAATTTAACTGTGGAGGCTGCCCACTAAAGTGTGCTAGCCTGTGTAACTAATTTATCACTGTCTCTGCATTTTCTGTGTGGTTCTACAAAAAAAAACAAAAAAACAAAAACATAATCCTTGTTTTCCCGCCTTTCTCGACTAGTTTAGACCAGTATACAGGCATTGCTGTATTCTGGGCTGTGGTGTAGTTCCTGTGTTGTCCATTACCTTACTTGGATAGAAGGAAGTTTCTTTGCTCACCAGTGGGAGTGGGGAGCCTTGAGCAGCCTACCTGTCCTTGGGGGAAGTGACCTCAGCACAAGAAGCTGTAGTAATTGGTTGTTTGGGACCATTCCTAGCTCTTTTGTAGTTCACTGCTTAAAATCCGCATTTGCACGGCTTTGCGCGGTCGTGCGCATAGCGCAATGCCGGATAAACAAGGTTAAACTTGGTTAAACAAGGTTAAACTTTTTCTGGCTCCGCCAAGTCTGCTGTTCAATTTTTCCCTTAGAACTGTTCTACTTGCAATCTAAACAGCCTATACTCTATCTGAAAAGCTCAGTACTTGCTTCTAAAGCATTTTTTACACAGGTAAAGCACTCTTAAACAAAAGAAAGTACTTCATTCACCTAAATTCTGTTGAGTACCCATTTCCCTATAGGTCCTTTCTGACTCAGTTACACAGCAATCTTTTTCACTATTTCTAGCATGTCGAAGGGTCAGTTGCTGGCGTCCTCTCCTGTTCAGCTGGTGAATCTGGGAATCTTGAGGCAATGTTACAATTGCCTCATGTACACAGACAACCCTCTCCTCCTCCCAACAAATACAAATATATGCGAGAGATGCAACTATATAGCCAAACTGGAGGCTGAGCTCTCTCAATTCAGTACTGGCAAGACTAGTCAGGAGGAGAAGGTAACCACGCGCACCACAAACCCAGTCTCACATAGAACTATCACAACTGCAAACCAAACACATAAACACACAAAAACATACTCGGAGGCGCTGATTAAAAATCTACCAAAACAACAGAGGCCTCCAAAGCAGACACCCAAGCAACCACTACCTCAAGACATAGCACATGCAACACATAGTTCACAAAGTCAGTGTGCTAAACAGTCTCAGCCCTTAAGGCCAAACAACATGCCAGACACACTTGTAATAGGTGACTCCATAGTCAGACACACTGACGTCCCACTCACCAGACTGAACAAGAAAAAGGTCACAGTAAGCTGCCTGTCGGGAGCTAGAATCCACCACATAACACAAGCACTCAGGTCACTCCACAGCAAGTACAAATATGACTCAGTCATTGTACATGCCGGTGTGAACGACCCGAGACGTACCTCCCTGGACTACATTAAAAGAGACATAGAGGAGCTCTCTGATTATGTAGCCCAGGCCGGTATGACCCTGACCCTGAGCAGCATCTTACCCTCACCAAGAATGATGCCACAGTACAAAGACAAAATGATCAGTTTTAACAATTGGCTTAATTACTGGTGTCATTCTAAGGGGATCCAATGTCTGTCTGCTTGGGATGACATGCTTGACAAGCCACGCTGCTTCGCAAGGGATGGCTTGCACCTGTCACCCCTGGGCTTCCGGATATTGGCCAAGGCTCTTGCCACCCCCATAGTGCCTTTTTTAGGCAAAGCTCAAATGACAAACCTACCGCCCTAGAAAACACAAGTGGAAAAAAACTAAGGGTAATGCTGCTCAATGCCAGAAGTCTAAACCTCAAGATGCATGCCCTCGAAGCCCTCCTCAGTATGGAGAACATCGATGTCTGTGCAGTGACTGAAACCTGGTTCAAGGCTCCTGAGAGCACCCCAGCACTATCAGGTTTTACCTCATATCATGCTTTCCGGCCCCAAAACTTGGACCGAACCACAAAAGGAGGGGGAGTATCCATTTTCATCAAAGATACCCACACCTCCAGGTTAGTGGGAACGCATGAAGCATCGGAGACTATCCAGATGCAACTAACCATAGGCAAAACTGCCTTACAGTTTGTAGCATGCTACAGACCACCCTCTCAAACTCAGGAACCCCACACAGCCTTCCTGAAGACACTGGAGAGTATGAATGTCTCTCCAAATACCATCATTTTGGGAGACTTCAACTACCCAAACATAGACTGGGAACATTACTCAAGCCCCAACACCCTAGCCCAAAGGTTCCTAGAATTCATAAACTCAAATGCAATGGAACAACTAGTCACCATTCCCACAAGAGGAGACAATATACTAGACCTGATCATCACAAACATGGGGACAAAATGCTCCACACCGCAAGTATATCCCTCTTTGGTAAAATCAGACCATAAATTAATCTCACTGGAAATCCACATCCCGCCCCCACCCCTGCACAAAGACCACAGTGAAGAACTTCTCAAAAGCAAACTTCACACTTCTTAAGACTGAAGTGGTATCCTTCAAGGCCCCTGGGCCAGTGGAAACCACAACCCACACTGCTGAATCCTTTGCAAATGCCTTCTATGGGCACCTTCAAGAATGCATGGATCATGCAATCCCAAATAAAACCAAGACCCATTCCCCAAAGGCAGGCGCCCAGTCTGGTGGACCCCAGCCATAAACAAACTTTACAACAGGAGGAGGAAGCTACTACATGACAGAGCAAAATCCCTAAAAGGGAAGGCATCTCTGATCAGTACTAGCAAAAACTACGATCACTCATAAAATCATCCAAGGCCAACTTTGAGAGAAAAATCGCAAAAGACACAAAAGACAATCACAAGGCCTTCTTTAGCTATGTTAGAAACCTGGGTGGAAACTCCCAGATATGCTCAGAGTTAGTCCAAAATGACACAAAATACACTGAACCCACTGACATTGCCAACATTCTGGCAGACAGGTTCAGTGCAAATTTCTCCCCCCCCCCCAAAAGGAGAAATAACTATCCCAGCAGAGTGTAGCCTCCCTAACATCTCAGATGCCCAGGTGAGAGCCGCCCTCTCTAAAGCTAAAAACACAGCATCAATGAGACCGGATGGTGTCCCGGGCTGTGTGCTACATGAACTCCAAGAGGAACTAAACCCACACATAAGGCTGCTGTTTAATCTTAGCCTTACTACAGGATACGTACCCAAAGAGTGTCGTACGGCAACAGTGGTCCCACTTCACAAGGGCGGTGCTTCTACGGACCCTGGAAATTACCGCCCCATAAGCTTGACGAGCCTGGTCTGCAAAGCTATGGAAAGGATCATTATGGAACTCATAAACAAAGACATTGGGGACCTACAGACATTGGATCCTACCCAATTTGGCTTTGCCAAGGGCAGATCCTGCCTTTTGAACTTGGTCGACTTTTTTGAAACAGTCACTAAGGCCATTAATGAGGGTAAGGCAGTTCACACAGCCTACCCTGACCTTGCAAAAGCCTTTGACACAATACCCCACTCGGGCATCATAGACAAACTCACCAGCTGAAATGTAAACCCATATGTCACAAGATGGGTTGCAAACTGGCTCAAGGACAGAACCCACAGGGTCAGAGTTGCTGGAGCTATGTCAGACTCTAAGCCAGTCGTGTCCCACAGGGCTCAGTCCTGGGACCCCTCTTGTTCGGCATTTATTTTTCCGAGGTACAGGCAAACATAGGAGGATTGTGTCTGACAAAGTTCGCAGATGACTGCAAACTGGGCGCCATAATTGATACTCCAGTGGACACAAACATCCTTCAGAGAGGCCTCATAGAAATGGATAATTGGTGCCAGAGCCATGGCCTTAAGCTGAACGCCAAAAAATGTATAGTCATACCCTTTGGGAAAAACAAGGTACCAACAAATTACCACATAGGTGGTAATCCATTAAGTACGGAAGAGGTAATCAGGGACCTAGGGACCCAGGTTGACAGTAACCTCTCATTTGACACTCACATTGCCAAAGTGGTTAGGAAGACCTTCTATATTGCCCACCTTATCATGAAGGGTTTCACATCTAGATCAAGAGAGGTCATTGTGCCCCTGTACTCTTCTCTTATCAGGCCAATGATTGAGTACAATGCCCCATTTGGGATGTATCTCACCCGACACCTGCAGCAGTTGGAAAGACCCCAAAAGTTCCTCACCAAGAGGATAAAGGGTCTTAAACATATGTCATATGCTGCCCGACTGAAAAAACTCCAGCTCTATTCAGTCGCATACCGCCTACTCAGAGGTGATCTGTGCCTGACGTACAAGGCCATGTCCAATCTGGAATTAATGGACATGCTCCACCTCAGAAAATCCAAATCCATCAGAGCCACGAGAACAAGAGACTTAAATCTCAACACAGAAATAAATAGGACGTGCTGGAGGGACAGATTCATAACCCAGAGGCTCCCTACACTCTGGAACAGAATCCCAGTCCATGTTAGGCAGAGCCCCTCACTGACTCTATTCAAGAGAAATCTCAACGAGTGGATGGGAGATCATAGGTTTACCCCAGGGGTCATCTCTGTGTCACTACTAGACAGAGGCACAGTAAACTAAACCCGAAAAGGGCGTAGTATTCTCATCCTAAGGGGTGGTAAAAGCCACACACACTCTGGCTAGGCTTATAAATGCCCTAGGGCAGATAGCCTAGTACGAACCTATGAACCTATGAACCTAAAGTTTGGGAGTCCTGCACCACCAGTAGACCAGTTACCAGTGGAGTACCACAAGGATCTGTGCTGGGCCCTCTACTGTTTGGAAATTAATTTCTCTGAGTTCCAGGTGAAAGTAGATGGCTTGTGGCTTACCAAATTTGCAGATGACTGCAAACTGGGTGCAGTCATTGAGTCCCTCAATGCTGTAAACATATTACAAAAGGGGCTGCCACAGACAAATGATTGGTTCCAAAGTCAAGGACTAAAACTAAGTGCAAAAAAAAAATGCTCATTATCCCCTTTGGAAGAGAAGAAGTCCCTGCTAGTTATTATATACATAATACCCCTCCAAGCTCAAATCCAGTGGTGTGAGACTTAGGAATACAAGTTGCTAGCAATCTAAACTTTGTCACCATGTATCCATAGTGGCTATGAAACCCTTCTACAATGTGCATTTCATAAATAAGGGGATCACATCCAAGACTAAGGAGGGTATACCTCTACTGTACACAACCCTTATCAGACCATTAATTGAGTACAATGTTCCCTTCTGTATGTGTTTCACCAGGCACCTGCAGCAACTAGAGAGACCACAGAGGTGTCTAACCAAGAGGATCCTTGGCTTGCAAAATGGGACTTACATGAAAAGACTGAAATCCCTGTCACTGTACTCTGTATCATACAGGCTGCTGAGAGGTGATCTGTGCCTAGCCTACAGAGCAGTCTCTGACTTAGCCTTAATGGAAATGATGCACATCCACAAATCAAATGGGACAAGAGTCACTCACGCTAGGGATCTCAACCTAGCCTGTGACATTAATAAAACATGTTGGAGAGACAGATGCATCAAGCATAGACTGCCACTCCTCTGAAATAAGCTCCCACTTCACATGAAGCAGAGCTCCTCAAACACCTTATTTAAGGGCAACCTTGACAATTGGATAGGTGACAGTAAATTCACCCTGGGGGGAGGCACCTACATCCCTCATAGACAGGGGTGATTGGTGCTGATCATAGAATTGCTCTGCTAACAATGACCATCTAACTATGGTCAATTAGAGAACATGTTTTTTTTTACACAGCTAGGCTTGCAAAGGCCCTAGTGCCATTAGCCTAGTAACCTCCTATGAACCTATAAACTCTTTATGAGACAATCAAAATCTGTTAAAGTAGTTAACTTTAAAAACTGCATAGCTTTCCTAAGGTAACAGAGAGCTTTTTTAATGTTGCATACGTGACAGTTATTTTTAATTCTTAGTAATATCATCTCGTTAAATATCTCAGGAAGTTGTTAATCATACACTGAGTGTTAAAAAGATTATTGATGCAGCAGATGATTTTCACAACAATTTCACTCAGGTGAGAAAGGATTTACAAGTCATCTGTCAGAATCACTCTTATAGAGTACCACTGCTGTATGAGTGAATAAAACAATAGCAAATATTTTTTTACTAATTCACATGAGAAAATGGAAACTGTGTTCTCTGAACTTTGTATAAAATCGCAAAAGTGGTAAACAACCACAGCTGACAGACCCTCCCCTGGATGAATCACAAAGCTGCATGCAAGAATAAGGCTATTCTTGCATGGAGAGGTTCGTGTCCATTTAGTATAGCAGCGCACCTTGCATATGCATGAAGGCGTGCTGCAATCTAAACTAAATGGACACTAACCAGGAGCGAGCACAGGGGGCGTGTGTCAGCAGTGCCTGCACCTGAAACATGCTCCTTCACTCTGAAAGTGCAGTACAGCACTTTCTGACACAGATGAGTGTCAATCTGTATTATATTAGTGCCTGACTCTAATATTATATAGCAAACAAGTGTCCGCAGACACTGAAATGTAAATAGCTAACATTTCAGTGTCCACGGACACTGAAAAAAAAATAAAAAACACAAACACCTAGAAGGCAGCAGCCTTCAAGTGCACCCCCCCCCCCCCCCGAATGTATGCACTCTTGCCCTACATGAATGGAAACAGTAGGACTAGAGGAAAGGAATACAAAATAAAAAAAGTAACAATATTTTTTTTTCATGAAATAAATCCGAAGTTTAAGCGCCGCACAGCTTGTTTGCTTGGCGCGCTGCTATGCTTAGCCTAGCTGAAATCCGGAAAATGATAGACAAGTGCTACTATTTTGAAAACATCATCAAACTGCTGTAGCATAGTAGTACTGCCATGGTATAGCATGTAGAACATGCTTGGTTTGAATCACCCCTCTACCAAATTATTCAATAAACTTTTAAAGAATTTGAATGATAGATGTCGATAATAATGCTCACATATAGCACAGTAGGGGTGGGAATATGTAAAATATAAATGTAAAGAATAAGTTATAAATTTAATGAAAAAAAATGATTTAAGCAATGCTTTGCTAGTGTAAGCATTGCTTACCTGCTGTCAACTCTGCTTAGCTGGTGTAAGCAGTGCTATGTGGATTTGCGTGGAGCTTAGCATAGTGCAGCATATTAAAACTGGCCAATCAACAAAAAGTGTGGGAAAACTGCCCTATTTAAACCACACAGGAGGAAATACAGCCATAACCATTTGTGATGCACACAACAGGACCAAAGTGTTTGGCACTGGAGAAGGTGTGCACTTCCGAGCACAACGTTGGGGCATCCAGGAGTCCAGGGTCATGGTAGGGCTCCTACTTAAAATGAAAAAATATAGCTAGCACCAAATGTCAGTGAATAAAAAGGCACAGAATGTAAAGTTGAGCACATAAGATTTATTTAAACAAATAAATTCCAGACCGGTTTCAGCCCTAAGGCTTTCATCAGTGGGAGAAAATATTAAACACATAGGTAGTTCACCATGCATATTTATAAGGTAAGCCCTCCGATCAAAATTCTTCCCTTCGCTCAGATGGTATCCTATATGGAAAAAATATAAAAAATATATGAAAAAGCCATATATGTCTAACATAATTAATACAAAAAAATAATAAGTCATATATTCAGAAATGATCAAACCAGGCAAAAACGAAGCACCCAGTCTGATGATCCAATACTTCTCTTTCTTGTTAAGAATATAATGCCATCCCTGTTTGTTGGACCTATCAAGTGAGTTTTCAATCAACCATAGTAGACCTATATATATATATATATATATATGTATATATATATATATATATATATATATATATATATATATATATATATATATATATATACATTTCCCCTACTGTTGAATGACAATGCTGCATGATATGTGTGAGGAAACATCACACATATCTATACACACATATATATACAGTAGTAAGCGGGTGTGAAAAGGACAGTTATGTCTGGTGTGAAATCCATGTTGGGAACACATTGCCCTTGATTATGAAGGTGAGATTGGTATGTTGGGGAAGGATGGTAGGTATATTTGGGGAGGTAGGTTGGGTTGGAAGACAGAAAAGACAGCATACAGGGGTGGTATATGAGATATGTGGTGAGTAAACACCTTGGATGGGGAGTGGTGTTTGGAAAGTGGAAGCCCGTGAGTCCCCAAATGGAAACAATGGGACCAAGGTTCCCAACCATGGGCAGTCACAAGTGCACCTTCATGGCTCTGAATGTGCCTGGGCTGGGGACTGAGCAGAAGGAGCATGCAGACCCTGTAATTGTGTACCGAGGGCCTCAAGGTGGTGTAGCACATCCCCCACGTCTCTGTGGAGTTCCCTATGCACCAGACCATGGACCTGACTTCAGGTGACAAGATCCTGTCTGTGTGTGCTTCCAGGGGGAATACACACCATCCCCTGAGGTGGTTCCACCTGAAGGAAGTGCAGGATCAGCAGATGATGAGGTCTTGGAGTGGGTCGCAGATGTGCTGTGTCTTGTTAACATGGCCAGATGAGGTGGGAGAGGTGGTTCTGCTGGGAACTGGCTTCCCAAACATGCTATTGTGTCACAGTTATAGAAATCATATGTAGGTAGTAATAGTCCATACATTCCAGGATTACATCTAACAGCATGCATAAATATCCCCATTAACACAAAACACCAGATTTGGAGCAGTCACGTAGCAAACAGAACACATGCATATATGTAACCATAGTGGCCCTTACAATGGCATGCAGGTGACATTGTTAGCAACAAGTCACCAATGATAGTGTTTCAACATGGAACATGACTAGAAACACATTGTACAATTTGTTGTACAATACGATACATGTTCCAACAGTAGGTTTGCTGTAAACATACCAGTTGAGTTGTGTGTTCAGATTATTGTTGCAGATATGGTGGGGGGGAGACAGAGATGTGAATTAACAACTATTATATCCTTGCAGTATGAGGTCCTTAGACCTTTTTTCCTCTTTATGTCTTTCAGGCACCATGTTCAGAGAGCGTTTGCCAGTCTATTCCCCCCAGGAAAATGAGGTTATAATAAACCACCTGGTGCAGCACTACCACACCCTGTTTGGCATTACAGCCCATGATCTGCAGGAGAGGACCGCCCTGTGGAACGAGCTCATCCACAGGGTAAACAATGTTCGCCTGCATAACTGCAGTTATGTGCAGGTCCGACATCATTGCACTGACCTACTCTGCCATGCCCATCAGTGTGCTGCTGCAGTTAGGAGGAAACAGCTAGCCAATGAGGGGGATCATGCCATCCAGCCCCCCTATCATATGCTGAGGAGCTCCTTGCCAGCCTCTGGGCACCTGCCAGCCAGCAAAGACAAGACCTTGCAGATAGCATTGTGGAGGTGAGTGCTACCCACACAATGGACAAGGAGCATGCAGGTAAGGCCACAGGGTACATCAGTAGACCACTGTTGTTTATCCATCTTCACATGTAAGTTTAAGCATGCATATGTGAGATAAAATATATATAGTTTGTTGCTGCATTGTAATAATAAACAGATGTGCATAATCTGTAGCATTGTGGGTTTGTACTGTTGATGTACTGAAATGCTCCTCCCACCCTGTACCAGTGCCACAGGTGTGGCTATTGACATCACATCTCTCACACAACTATGTAGGTCCCTCTGGTATACCTCTAGGGCAGCAGCCTGTAGCTGGTGGGTATGGTGTTGTTTGTTCAGGTTTGCCAATTCACCGGCCATGTTATGGCCATGATATTTGCCATGCACACATTTAACACACCTACCCATAATGCATGCTGTACATGTTCACTTGTTGTTGCTGTTAACTGCACTGCATCACAGTGGTCACCATGGTGGCATATCTGAAGGGTATGTAAAAGTTCTGCAATATAACTAACAACCTGTGATTGCAAGATGTATGCACAAAGATTAACATAATGGTGGGACAAATGGCCTCCAGTATGAACATGTCTGAAACATCACCCTTATGCAGTGCTACAACAGTGTATATGCCACTATTACAATGGCAACTGTTACAGATCTACACAATGCTATATCACATTTCCACAACCCTTACAACCTGTTATGTGGTCCTAACATGAGCAATGAATGTGTAATATGGAATCCTATGTTAGGACACCAAGTATGGGGAATACATACCTTAACAAACACTTGAAGCATATGTGTGCATACACTCCAAATATATTGTGGAAGTAGCTTTTGAGGTACTGACAGCATTCACTCTTCATGAGTATGCACCTTCAGGCAAGTACAGGTCCTCAATGTCACACCAAGAAATGGTCTGCTGTCCAAGACGTATATCCATCACATTTGCCCACTCACCTGCAACAGAGGCAGCCGTGGCTTGCACACATCTTTCAAGCCATGGAATGGATCTCATAACCAACAGGTAGCACTCAGGAGTGGGACATGTAGCCTTACCTCACCATTGCATATACCATGGCAAACAGTGCAGACAGTCATGTAAGTGAGGAGGATGTATGGGACAACATTAATGTAGAAAACATATGGCCATCCAAGATAGATGATGACACATGTTGCAAACTGGTCATGGAGGCTGCCTAGTAACATGCCACAACACTGAGGGAGTTGCAGTAATGTCTAGCAAGAACTGGCTGTGCAGTACCTGTGTTGACAATCGGCTGGACTCTGCATAAGTGTGGCCCATGGGTTAGGGTAATTAGATGGGACAGTTGTTCCACAGGAAACATCAGCCAGGGCTCTCTACAGGTAGCATATGCATAACATCAAAAGTCCCCCAAAAGCATGTGTTGCAATGTGTAATGGTGTACCAAGACCAAGTTCAATACCTACAGACAGTATCAGTCAAAATACATGTACTACACAAGTAACACATCACCCCACCTCAGCCCACCATCTCCATATGTACCTTGCTGGTGCCAGTGTACACCTGTATGTTTGCCATTCATTAGAAGGGACTAGGCCGGTACACATAGTGTTTTGAATTTGGGACACTGCAAAATAACTCTCATGTGTGGCCCATAGTTGTCAAGCATCTGCAAAATGTCTGAGGATGGGCAGGGGTGTCATCCTGAAACACAACAGTGAACTGAAGGAGACAGACAAAGCTTGCTAACACTGTCTGTGTCTGCACACAGTCAAGGTCATGAATTGTGGCAGACATAACCCTGACTGCACAGCAATAGTGAAGGCACTGTGTGACCTCCAAGGGCTGTGCACAAGTTGACCTTGCAATCTTGCAGAGTTGGGGACATTTTTAGGGCAGAGTGACCAAATACTGGCAAGTGCAGATGGCCCATGCTAGTATATCCCTTCCAGGAATAGTTACTGCTGTTGTACACTTAACAGTTGGTGCAACAAACCATCATGTTAGGGGTGTGCACACTTATGCTCCCACAGATTGTATGCATCTCAATCAGCATCTGCACAACTAACACATTTGTTTGATACTGCATTTGATTGCACAGGTCATATGTCACATATCAGGTTCATGTAATGTTAACATATGCAGTACCGTGGCCCCATGGTATATCAGGGAAGAGGGTGCCATGTCACTAAGGATGTGTACATCTTCATAGACACAGTAAGGTTTAAAGGTTGTCAGTGTAATTGTATTTTATTGGTCATACATGCACCACTGATGATGAGATCTGCAAATCAGACATCAGGCATTCACTAGTGACATCTGTCCACATATCATCCCAGGTATGCGTCGGACACTGGACCCTACCCAGTTTGGGTTTGTGAAGGGCTGATCTTGTCTCCTGAACCTGATTGACTTCTTCAAATCAGTCTCCAGAGCTGTGGACGAGGGTAAGGTGGTCCAAACAGCCTATCTGGACCTTGCCAAGGCCTTCAACACCATCCCCCACTCTGGAATCATAGATAAACTTACTAAGCTGGGTATTAATCCCTACATCACTTAATGGGTTACCAACTGGCTTACTGACAGAACCCACACTGTAAATGTAGTCGACTCCAAATCCAGCTCCAGACAAGTGACAAGTGGAGTACCTCAGGGTTCAGGCCTGGGACTGCTCTTGTTTGGCATCTACTTCGCTGAAGTGCAGGCCAACACTAAGGGACTCTGGCTAACAAAGTTCACAGTTGCAAACTGGGAGTCATTACTGAATTTCCAAATGATGTGGATATTCTACAAAAGGGCCTTACAGAAACAGATGCTTGGTGCCAGAGCCATGGGCTCAAGCTCAATGCCAGGAAATGTATAGTTAACCCCTTTGGGAAAAAACATATACCCATGAATTACCACATAGGTGGCAGTATACTAAACACCAAAAGTGTGATAATAAACTTAGTGATACAGGTGGACAGTGGTCTCACCTTCGATAACCACATCGCCACAACAGTCAGGAAATCCTTCTATGTTGCACACCTCATCACTAAAGGCTTTTCATCCAGAAAAAAGGAGGTCATTGTGCCACTGTACTCATCCCTCATTAGACCAATTATAGAATACAATGCCCCATTTGGTATGTACCTCTTAAGACATTGGCAACAACTGGAAAGGCCGCAGAAATACCTCACTAAAAGAATCACAGGCCTAAAGCAGATGCCCTATGCTGACCATCTAAAAACACTCCAGCTATACTCTGTCGCATATCGTCTACTCAGAGGAGATCTCTGCTTAACATACAAGGCCATGTCAAACCCAGAGCTGTTGGACATGCTACACTTAAAGAAATCCCAATCCCTCAAGGCCACATGATCCAGGGATCTAGACCTTGTCATCACAATGAACAAAATATGCGGGAGGGCTAGGTTCCTGACCCAGAGACTCCCCAGACTCTGGAATAGATGGCCCATACATGTCAAGCAGAATGTCTCTTTGGCCCTCTTCAAAAGGAACCTTGACGATTGGATGGGAGATAGGAAATTCACCCCAAGGATCACATCAGTCACCCTGCTAGACAGGGGTCCAGGGAAGTAAATATTGTGAGAAGAAATAGCCAGGGAATTGTTATGGTTAAGCTTGTATAGGCACTAGGGCCAATAGCCAAGTACCAAGCTATGAACCTATGAACAAACACATAGGGGCTGTGAGCAGCAGAGCAAACATAACTGACACACATATACACACACCTGTGAGGTATGGTGCACAGTACATGCCAGGGTGCTGAACAGATGCACAGCAATACTGTGTACATGGGTGCAGTGTATTCCAGGGGAAGGGGCATCACCTACTAATATAACCCATGCATCACCGAGATATATAATGTTGGAAACAGGGATTGACTATAGCTGCAGTGCATTCTGTTGAGTGTCATATGTCATGCATGTTGACAGATGGGCAATGAGAGGTCTGTGTGTAATATCTTTGTGCAACCTCACCTTTAAATGTGTGTGTGTGTGTGTGTGTGTGTGTGTGTGTGTGTGTGTGTGTGTGTGTGTGTGTGTGTGTGTGTGTGTGTACAGTTAAGCAATGACATACAGGTCTTAAAGTGCGTTTCTTGTTTTCCCCTCACAGGTGGCGAGGTGGGTCAGGGTCCATCCTGTAGGCAAACTGATGTTAGTGTCCATACAGACACTGAAAATGATGATAGATGTGTTGAGGCACAGGCAGGGTTTTCAGGGGCTGAAGCTGTGCCATCATTTGACATCATATTGTTATCCACCCCATCCCAACACACAGTCACATTGCCTATACATACCCCATCACCAGTGGCCATAGATGAGGGACAGTTGGCGGGTTGTGGCATGGGAGAGGACAGTGTGGTGTCTATGGCACATGTGTCTGGACACAGCAGCCATAGCCGGATGGCTGGTGGGGTACCACACAGGCAGATATACAGGGGTGCTCGCAGGAGGGCTGCTGGTCATCATGCCCCTGGCAGAAGTGCCACATCTGGTGTCACCTGTCGCATGTTTCAGGCCATCATGGAGGTGCAGGCATGTATGGAATAGTATACCATACAGGGTCTGAGGCTGCGGATGGCTACTCATTCTGCTGTTATTGACAACATCCGTGATCTTGCAGGTGCCCACCATTATTTTGCAGAGGTCCTGGATAGACGGTTGGGTGAGATGGTGGGAATCCTCAGATGTGGAATGTCTGTGCTTGAGCATATGGTGGGAGTAGTGCGATGGTCACGTGGATGTAGGCCAGCAACACCAACAGGTGGAGGTCGACGTGGACGTGCAGGAAGTCAGAGCGGCTCCTGTAGTGGCAGTACCATCCCCAGCTCTGCAGGGAGGGAGCCGTCTACACCACAACATAGCAGGCCATGTGCACGTAGCCCTGGCTGGTCTCAAGAGGGACCTGGAACCAGTGGAAATATGTCATCATCAGGGGAGAGTACCATATCGTGACTTGTACCTGGTGGTGCCCATGGAACCTCTGGCAGGCACAGTTCTCGTGTCCATGGCCAGAGATGGTGAACTGCACACCCTTCCAGGTACGGTCTGCAGCTGTCCAAAAAAACCCTGTATAGAGCAGCCACATGGCAGAACTGTGTGTATGCATGCACACACACATCACCAACACAGCTAGGGCAACCCCATACTTACACACACCACATCTGCACAGCCCAATTAATAATGAAACCCCCTAACACATACACATGATGTCAAATGAATGGCTCAGCCTTGGTCTCTGGCAAACCCACAACACACCCTGTGCATATGATGATACCTGTGCCACATCCCTGTCATCCATAACATTGATGCAAGGACAGGTTAATATGGTTCTGATGCACAGAGTGACTGTACTATGGTGTACCAATGTAATGCTGTGTAACATGTTTTCAGCACTAAAGTTTAATGCTTACATGTCAGGATGTGTAGCTGTCCAGCCATGATGTATTATAGTTGTTATTAGCACTGAGTGATGCTGGTCTCCATAATGTAGTCTGTTTGTGTTCTAGGTGTCTATGTGTCAGCAGGATGTTGGTCTGCTGTTGTTTCCTACAAGGGCTATGGCACTGTGGTGACACCTTGACTGTGCCATATCCTGGGTACAGCTGAACACAAGTCACAGGTCTGTATAACAGTTACTGCATGTGTCACATGCCTGATAGGTCTGAGAGGTGCATACAGGTGAGTGCATGGTGGCTGATGTCAGTAGCCCTTCTACAGTGGACAATGGTAAGTGTACTGGGTGGTACACACCACACGTTTGTGTATAGCACACATGCACAGAGGCTTTGGTGTTGATGCAATACACAGGGAATACTGTACACATGGATGTATGTACTTTTGCAAGGAACCCATTTTAGCCTATGTAATTCCACCAAGACAGAATAGGCACAACATCCACATTGGGAAATAATCAGTCTGCTATTTTAATGTCATTGACAATGGTACTGGCAGGGTATATGTCCCCTTTTCCAATGTAGTGCAATCCTCAACTTGGTAAACATAGGTGCTGGTGTGGGTGGCACAACCCTACTCTTTGGAGGGTGTGAGGTGGTGTAGAACCACAGATAGTGTGATTGACAACTACTTAACCTGTTAACATGAACTGTACAGTATTACAGCCAACTAAACGGGTGAATACACTCAACAATAACTGCAATGATGGTGGCTGTGTCCACAAGATCCACACCCAGCTATATATACCAACCCCAGTATCTCTGTACAGATATACAGTGGGGAAGATGGCATTTACACATCTACTACTAGTTTTGATGGAATTAATTTCCACAAGATGATACCTGTGAAATGTTAGCATTTGCCAGTCAGTTTTCGGACAGATGACCTCCTGGGACATGTATATTCTGCAAACTGAAGTAGATCCCTTTACATACACACACACTCTTACTTGGCAACACTGGGACTAGAACCCCAACCTATGTACTTAGAGCTACTAATGTGTGTGGCCTTAATTGCACACACCACACAGCTTTTAGGATGAGGTGTGTTCCAGGTTACATGTTAAGTGAAGAACAGCACCAGGCCTTGTACAGTATGGTAATAGGGGTTGTACTGGTTGTTTATGAACAATACATAGTGTGGCATACTGTCATATACACATTGACAAACACATGACAGTCATACACACATCTGAGAGACCTGGGTTTATCAGTGCTAACTACCTTGGCAGTGTGTCCATTCTGTTACAGATAAGTTGCACACAGCACATGCATCATTGAGCTGGATAGTGTAATCAGTTACCTGTATGGTTGATGGTGATAGTGGTCCCCATACAGTGGACCTTGGGACATGTACTGGGGGTACCATGGTGTAAAGACAGTATACCCAGCACCCACTCCCCACATTGGATATTGTTCTCACTGAAACCCATGATAATACTCTGACATACCCACCATCACACATTGACCAGGACTGCAATACAACCCCTTGACTATCTCAAGAGTGCTACTACAGGGATATGCATCTATTGCACATGCCACAGGGATAGTAGGGTGATGCTTTGCCATGGCTCCCCTACGGTCAGCAACATCACTGTCCCTTATACCGTGTGGCAAGGTGTATTGTATTAGGAGAATGTGGCCTCAGAATGCTGTATCCTACAGATATACACACTGGCACACATACACCCACATGCCAGGAGTCAGAGGGTAACCCATGCCTATCTACCCATTTATACAACGGTGCAGTGCTGGTACTGCATGCTCCAGGTAGCCCATAGGGTGATGAGTGTAACAAGGTACATGTAATGTCCATTACAGTAACAGCCATATCTAACTATGGCAACGGGGGTGAAGTGGGTGTGAAGGGCCTCAGGGTATTATCAACTACAAGTTTACAAATGCACAGTCACTGTTATTCTCAGTAATGCACACTGACACATTTGTCAGTACTGGGATCCATAGGTGCAGTTGTTCATAGGTGTGTACCAGGATATTGTCCATGGTGAGATGGAAAGAGTAGGGGATGTAGGTAGAGTGGTATCATGCCACCTGCCATTTGCCAGCAGGCCATCTATCAATTGATGCCACAGGAGTGATCCTCAGGGTGAGACATAAATGGAACATCCAATCATCAGGTTGGCTCTTGCAGAGGGCCTGTGAGGGAGTGAGCTCCAATTGACATATATGCAACATGTATTACATAACATGGTCAGTGTCTGTCTTGGGGACCTATACCTAAGCATGTTCTGTTGACTGTGGAAGTGTAGTTGAAGTATCCATGACATGTGATGCATACAGGGTGGGGATTCCTAGCTGTGGCATTCATAACACAGCTGGGCAGACATGTCTGTGTCACTCAAGCATAGATTGCCTGTAAACAGCCAAGATGGATACCTGACATCTGCACATCTGTACAGAGGACAAACAGGCATCAGAGAGCACACTGGTTATTCATTAGGATGAATGTGTTGACAGATAGACATCTGACATGGATAGGTATGTCATTATAAATGACAGCAGCCCTCAATGACATATCCTGTACACACAGTAGTCTACAGTTAATATCCACATGTCAGATCAATATCCAGTAGGAAATACTTAATGGCACACAGCTCACACACCAAAAACATGACAGTGAGGACTTAGAGTCTATCTTTGCATGCAGGGGTGTTTGGTTCCAGTACTATAATCTGCAATTTACTCTTACTTGGGAAAGCACTGTCAACAGTAGTAAAGTAATGATACACTACATGTCAGTGTGACTGCATATAACCTGGGATACTACCCATGTATGTAACACATTCAAACAGAAAATAGTGTTATACAAGCCATATATACACAGGTGTCCCAGACAGTAGTCTCACACCCCTTGCTACTGTAATGACAGCACATAGACTGATATTAGGTAAAGGGAATTAAATACACTTATTAAAGACGTCATTACCCTGCTATTTTATCAGACTGGAATGTGATTACTGGTTACCAGGGCTGAGCCATGCTTAGCAGGTTTCAGCAATCTAAGCAGATTTCTGCCCTGGTAAGCAAAACTGAAATGGTGTAAGCTCCTATACGTTTAACCTTATGTTAGCAGTGCTTACTGTCCTGCAAACCCATGCAAAACCACTTAAAGCTGCTCATAACTGCCTTAACCACTCTGTATCCAACCACCCTTGTTCTGCCCAGCAACAAAATAAACAGCCCTTGAACCCAGGACCCTGTACACTATAGTCACAGCAGTTAACCACTAAGCCATCACAGCTGTAAAGATGGTTGTTGTTTTTTCCAATATATCTGTCAGTAGACATACTGAATAGTATTGAACAACTGCTTTGACTTCTACAATTGTGTAGTACTTGTTAATGATATTAGTGTTGAATCAAGTATGTTGTTGTATCTAAATATACACATATCAGATAAATATGGTGTGATACATCTGGGAAGGTATATGCAACAGTCATGTTTACACATGATATGACTATATATATATATATATATATATATATATATATATGTATACATATATGTAGATATATGTGTACACATATATATACATATATATTTATATATATGTACTTACATACATCTGTATATTGCATTATATATATGGTCATATATAGATCTGTCTGTATATATATATATATATATATATATATATATATATATATAGGTCCCATTCAAAATCCTGAAAGCTCAAAATCCTGAATCACAAAATCCTGAACTCAAAATCCTGAAAGCTCAAAATCCTGAAAACTCATAATCCTGAATCTCATAATACTGAAAAACATACAGGACACCAACACTGATGTGTGATTGTGCGGACATTCGGGTTAGGGAGCAGGTCAGGTAAGTGTGCGATTGTGATGGATGTTAGGGTTAGGGGCGGGTTAAATGAGTTAGGGTTAGGGTGCGGGTGAGGTGATTGTGCGATAGTGACAGAATTTGGGGTTAGGGGCGGGTTAAGTGAGTTAGGGTTAGGGCACAGGTGAGGTGAGTGTCGATGGATGTTAGGGTTAGGGTGGGTTAAGTGAGTTAGGGTTAGTGCGGTGAGGTGATTGTGCGATAGTGACAGAATTTGGGGTTAGGGCGGGTTAAGTGAGTTAGGGTTAGGGCACAGGTGAGGTGAGTGTGCGATAGTGACGGACCTTAGGGTTAGGGTCTGGGTTAGGGTAAGTGGATTGATAGTAGTGTATGTGCAGTGTAGTGTAGCTGCAATACAGTCTGTGTTGGTGTCCTGTATGTTTTTCAGTATTATGAGATTCAGGATTATGAGTTTTCAGGATTTTGAGCTTTCAGGATTTTGAGTCCGGGATTTTGAGATTCAGGATTTTGAGCTTTCAGGATTTTGAAGGGGATCCATATATATATATATATATATATATATATATATATATATATATATATATATATATGTGTGTGTTTTGTACTTACTTTTCTCACTTGCTTAGAGAAAAACAGCTCTTATAGTCACTTTCCTCACTTATCTAGAGGAAAATAGTTTTTTTTATTCAGGCATGTCCAAGGGTCAGCTCCCAGTGAACTCTCCTGTCAATCTGATGAATCTGGGCATCTTGAGGCAATGTAGAAATTGCCTCATGTACACAGACAACCTTCTCCTCCTACCACCCAACACTAGAACCTGTGAGAGATGCACTTATCTAGCCAAACTGGAGGTAAAGCTCTCTCCAACCAAGACTGAACTTGACAGTCATGAGGAGAAGGTAAACATTTGCACCACACCACATTCATCACATAGTCTCACTAAATCTACACCACCAAAATCCACACATAGTAGCACAAAAACATTCACGGAGGCTCTCAATAATAATCTGTCTAAGCAACAGAGACCTCCAAAGCAGGAGCACAAGCAACCTCCATCCCCCAACACAACCCAAATGACACACAGCCCACAGACTCAGTGTTCCACTCAACCACAGCCAATAAGGCAAAACAACGTACCCGACACACTAGTCATAGGTGACTCTATAGTCAGGCACACTGATGTCTCACTCACCAGGCTAAACAAGGAGAAGGTTACTGTCAGCTGCCTGTTGGGTGCCAGGATTCACCACATAACCCATGCACTCAGGTCACTCCACAACAAGTACAAATATGACTCCGTCATTGTCCATGTTGGTGTGAATGACCAGAGACGTACCTCCCTGGACTACATGAAAAGAGACAAGAAAGAGCGCTCCAATCTTGTAGACCAGGCAAGTATGACCCTAGCCCTGAGTAGCATTCTGCCATTGCCCAGAATGATACCACAGTACAAGGACAAAATGATTGACTTCAACAATTGGCTAAGCTTCTGGTGTCATTATAAGGGGATTCAGTATCTGTCTGCTTGGGATGGCATGGTCGACAGACCACGATGCTTTGCCACAGATGGCCTGCACTTGACAGCCCTGGGATTCTGGACACTGGCTAAGGCTCTTGCTGCCCCTATAGTGCGTTTTTTAGGCAAGGTTCAAATGACAAATTTACCACCATAGCAGGAGCAGGCAAGCAAAAACTAAGGGTAATGCTACTCAATGCTAGAAGTCTAAATCTCAAAATGCACTCACTCAAGGCACTCCTTAAAATGGAGAACATTGATATCTGAGCAGTGACTGAGACCTGGTTCACGGCTCCAGAGAGCACCCCTGCACTACCAGACTATAACTCATATCACACTTTTCGGCCATGTAACCTGGACCGAAACACCAAAGGCGGAGGTGTGTCCATATTAATTAAAGGATATCCACACCTTCAGGCTAGTTGCTCAGCATAATGCATCCGAGGTTATCCAAGTGCAACTAACTCTGGGCAAAAACTGCAATCCAAATTGTAGCTTGCTACAGATCCCCCACCATGCCCCAGGATTCCCACTCCTCTTTTCTTGATGTACTGGAAAATATTAGGGTTCAACCAAACACCCTAATAATGGGCAACTTCAACTACCCCACCATTAACTGGGAAAACAACAATGTGTACCGACTCCTTAGCTCAGCACTTTCTGGAATTCATAAACTCCAATGCCATGGATCAATTTATCCACACTCCCACCAGGGGCAACAATATCCTAGACCTAGTCATTACCAACATGAGTGACCGATGTTCCACACCTGAAGTCAAATCCTCGTTGGTCCGATCTGACCATAAGCTAATCACCCTTGATATCCACATCCAGCCCCCACCCCCCATTAAGGAAACCATGGTAAAACATTTCTCCAAAGCCAACTTCATGCTTCTTAAGACAGACGTGGTGAACTTCATGACCCTCATGCAGATGGACGATACAGTTATGACTGTTGAATCATACACAAATGCACTCTATAAGAACTTACACAAGTGCATGGATCATGCTATCCCAAACAAAACCAAGAAGCTATCCTCCAAAAAAAGGAAGCCAATGTGGTGGTCTCCTACCATAAACAAACTGTACAACAGAAGGAAGAAACTGTTGCAAAAGAGAGTAAAATCCTATCAGTGGAGGAGCTCCCTGGTCAACCTCAGTAAGAAGCTGAGATCCCTTATAAGATCCTCCAAAGCTAGCTACAAAAACAAAATCACCTCTAATTCTAAGGACAACCACAAAGCATTCTATAGCTATGTCAAGAATCTTGATGGCAACACCCAGATCTGCTCTGAGTTACAGCACAACGGTACAAAAATTACAGAACCAACTGATATTGCCAACATCCTGGCAGATAGGTTCAGTGCTAACTTTACCCCCCCCCCCCACTCCCTAAAGGACCCTTATCTATACAGGAAGAATGCAGAGTCTGTGTAATCACAACTACACAGGTAAAAGCTGCACTCTCTAAAGCCAAAAACACAGCATCCATGGGACCGGACAATATCCCAGGCTGCATTTTACATGAACTTCAGAATGAACTAGCTCCCCACTTAAGCACCATGTTCAATAATAGCCTCACATCAGGCTTTGTGCCCACTGGATTGCACACAGCAATATTTATCTCACTCCACAAAGGGGTAGCCACCACTGATCCTGGGAAATATTGACCTATTAGCCTGACGAGCCTGGTCTGCAAGGCCATGGAATGTATCATCATGGAACTCATTAACAAAGACAGTGGTAACCTCTATACTCTGGATCCCACCCAGTACGGGTTTGCGAAAGGCAGATCATGCCTCATGAACCTGATTGACTTCTTTGAGGCAGTCACCAAAGCCATAGATGAGGGTAAGGTGGTTAACACAGCCTATTTTGACCTCGCCAAGGCTTTCGTCACCATCCCCCATTCTGGAATTATAGCTAAACTCACTAAACTAGGTATAAATCCCTACATCACAAGATGGGTTACCAACTGGCTTACTGACAGAACCCACAATGTAAAAGTTGCAGACTCCAAATCTGACCTCAAAGCAATGACAAGTGGAGTACCATAGGGTTCCATCCTGGGACCTCTCCTGTTTGGTATCTACTTCTCTGAGGTACAGACTAACACAGAAGGCCTCTGGCTAACAAAGTTTGCAGATGACTGCAAACTAAGGGCCATAGTCAAGTCCCCAAATGATGTGGACATCCTACAGAAGGGCCTCGCTGAGACAGATGCCTGGTGTCAGAGCCATGGCCTCAAGTTCAATGCCAAAAAGTGCAGTGTTATCCCATTTGGTAAAAACTCTGTACCCATGAACTACCACATGGGCAGCAATCTACTTAACACCAAATGTGTGCTAAGAGACCTTGGGACCCAGGTGGACCGTAGTCTGTCCTTTGATAGTCACATCGCCACAGTAGTCAGGAAGTCCTTCTACGTGGCACACCTCATCATAAAAGGGTTCTCATCCAGGAAAAAAGAGGTCATTGTTCCTCTCTACTCGACACTCATTAGACCCATTACAGAGTACAACGCCCCTTTTGGAATGTACCTCACAAGACATCTACAGCAGCTGGAAAGGCCACAGAAGTACCTCACAAAGAGGATTACTGGCTTCAAACAAATGCCCACATTGACTGTCTCAAAAAACTCCAGCTTTACTCAGTAGCATATCGGCTAGTCCGAGGTCATCTCTGCTTAACACATAAAGCTTATGTCAAAAACCAGAGCTCTTAGACATGCTACACCTAAAGAAATCCCAATCCCTCTAAGCTACACACTCTAGGGACCTAAACCTTGTCACCACAATAAACAGGACATGCTGGAGGGATAGATTCCTGTCCCAGAGACTTCCAATACTCTGGAACAGGCTACCCATCTATGTCAAGCAAAGTTCTTCATTAGCACTCTTCAAGAAAAATCTTGATGAGTGGAAGGGAAATAGGAAATATACCCTGGGGATCACTTCTGTGTCTCTGCTCTACAGTGGCACAGGAAAATAATTTTCTCGGGTGGCATAAGCCAGGGAACCTTGTTGGCTAGGCATACATAGGCCCTTGGGCAGATAGCCTAGTACCTACCTATGAACCTATCTATCTATATATATATATATATATATATATATATATATATATATATATATATATATATATATATATATATATAAATGTGTGTGTATATAAATATATAAATGTGTATATATATATATATATATATATATATATATATATATATATATGTGTGTGTGTGTGTGTGTGTGTGTGTAAACATATGTGTATGTGTATGTATATGTATATATATATATATATATATATATATATATATATATATACGCGTGTGTGTGTGTGTGTCTATCTGTCTCTCTCTCTCTCTACATATATATATATATATATATATATATATATATATATATATATATATATATATAGATAGATATATAGATATATACATATATGTATAACATATGTCCATAACATGTAGTGGAGTCATACCTCAGCACCAATAGTCACAACCTCTTAGTGTGCAAGGGGATGTCATGTAAGTATTGCTACTGCGACAGGGGTTGTCTTAACAGAAATGTGAGGGAAGTCACATCTGATACTGACTTGTACGCCATCAGTTACTGACAGACATCATAAGATCATCATAGTACAGTACCACACAAATCATAGTAATGATCCTGTGGAATACAGCAGAGATATGATCAATAAATGTGGGCAGTCTGACACACTCTGGTCAGTCCAGAGGTATAAACAGAACCTCTTAGTGCAAGAAGTGTGGACCAAGCCTTACAAAGTGGATGTTTACAGCCATGTAAATAGGGATATCATGAAAATACTGGAGAAAATACTGGAGAATAAGCTCACACAGTTTATGCATTCATACACTCCTCTCTGTCCTGACACATAATAACCAGAGGAGCAGAGGTCACATGCCCACATACTACCCATTAGTTCATGACATACATCTGTACAGGATCCCACTGCTTTGTCAGAAATACACAACAGTTATGGTGACCCTGCAACAGTACATCTGACAAATATCTGGACATAACATCACACTGGGTAAATACACTGAACTGCTAGGCATGTCACAAAGCACTGTGAAAACTACAGGCAGACTGCAACAACACTGGCCTACATTTCTTATGGGGGAATACACATGTACCTGCAAATATAGCAGGGTATACAGGCAGGTAACAGCATGGAGAAACAGACACCTGTGTGAAAGTGCATACCTACAACCAATCTGAACACAGCCATAGTCACATATGGTAAGCATACTTAATATTGCATATGGACTTTGTGAACAACGCCATCCTCATATGTGCCACTCACACAGTAACTCTACATATACTAGGCCAATACACAGTGTATTCCAATGCCTGTGTGAAGACTGGGGAGAGATGGGTGAAGAAATGTGAAGACTGGTAGAGAAGGGTGAAGGCTGCCAGCCTAGCCAGATAGAATTTTATAGATAATTCTATCATTTGTACATATAAATGTAAACTACAGGTTGGTGTTTTAAATGTAAAGAAATGCTGTTACAAAAATTGGCAACAGTGCTCTACTGACCCAGTAAAAGCATGTGGTGACCCTTTCAAAGGAACAGTGGTTTCGAATAGTCTAGGTGAAGAAATTATTTCTATTGTTTTAACCAAGAGTTAAATTGCTAGACTTAAACATGCAAATGTATTTTATTGCTCTGTTCCTGACCAGCTGCAAGATAACAAAAGGGAGATGTTAAGAATGTAAATGTTGTTAATGTGTCAGCCTAGTAACTCCAGGAGGTGTAAAAATATGATGTAATGTTTTATCAGAACTGCAGTTTCAATTTAAACACTGAGAACCAGAGATTATTAAGCATTTTTGTCTGAATATTCAACTCAGCACTGCCTTGCTCTATGTAAGTAAGTTATCTTAAAAGTGTGTTTTCTTGTTGAAATAGCTAGGACTATAAAGATTAGACTATGTGTTCTTCTGTTATGTCAGAACTGTACTACTGAACTATTTTACATTTCTGTGTGATCTCTGAACTCTTGAATAGCACTGTGGTGTAGTAGTATTGTCTTGTGTTTTCATTATTTATTATTAAATATTTTAAACACTTTCAACTGTGGCTGGTTTATGTAGAGATAATTAAGCTCTAGAGTACATCGCATGCTTATAAGTGATCCTGTAATAAGCCCTTCCAATAAGCCTTAAGACTGTTTAGTCACACTTACCATTGGATAATAATATTGCACAGTAATAATTGGACACCCATTTGAAGGGCCTTTGCGTAGCTGATAATTATTAGTTGGTGGTGGCAGGAATTACTACCATATAGTCTGGGTATAGGGGCATAGCTGGAAAATCTGTGTCAGCCTTTTCCAGGAGTGTCTGTGAAGTTGTATAAATACATATCTCTAAGTGTGTGTGTGTGTGTGTGTGTATCAGCTACTTGGGCAGGGACATGAAGCAATGGTTGGACAGAGAGGGTACTGGAGATTTTAGCTTGCCAGCTAGGCTGAGATCTGGACCCTATAGCTGTGCCAGTGGGGAGTCTTACTGGGGAGCAAGGGAGCGACCAGCTCAGGACTGACTGTGATCTCTGTGTGCTCTTAAGGGGAAATTGCACTTTACTGTGTGCATCTGTTATCCTTTCCTCTCATATGAGACACCCTCACTGGTGTGAGTGATGAGGATTGAGGCTCCATGATTGCTGGGTCAGGCCATGGGAGTCACATGTGGTTTGCAGTAGTTGGCAAATGCTAATTGGCTTGTAGTGGTGTGGGTAGAGTGAATCCTGTATTTTATGTACAGTGATCTTTGAAGGTGTTTTGTACTCTAAAGTAACCACTCAGGGAATACTCAGTGGTCAGATCACAATTGTTTTATTTCTTTTGTTAGCTTAGTTAGTCAGGGTGAGCAGGCAGCATGTCAGCAGAGGAGTATGGAAAGCTGACAAGGAGCCAGCTGGTGGAGATGTGCCAGATTAGGGGACTGGTGCATGGAAACATGACTAAGGTGGAACTGATTACAGCCTTGGTTACAGCTGCATCAGAAAACAGCATCCAGGAGGATAAGCAGACTGGCATTTGAGATACAATATCCTCATAGAAATGACAGCTCAACATTTCTACTAAGGACAATCAGACTGGCAGTGGAGATACAGTATCCTCAGAGAATGGACAGCTCAACCTTTCTGCAGTGGACTTAAAACTCCAGCTGGAGCTAAAGGGACTTGAGTTGGAGGCCAGGCATTTGGAGATAGAGGCTGAGGATAAAAAGTGTCAGAGGAGTCATGAGAGGGAAATGCTGACTCTTTGCTAGAGTCATGGAGGTAATGGGGAAGGGAGTAACTGGACCCCAAAAGCACAACAGGTCAGTAAATTTCTTCTGCATTTTAAAGAGGGGGATACTTTTGATAGTTTCATTCATATGTTTGAGAGGGTATGCAAACAGTATAGTGTTGACCAGAGGCTCTGGGTATGGTTCCTGACCCCCTTACTTCATGGTAAAGCTGTAAATACATTAGCTAAAATGTCTGACATTGCATGGTTTGGTTATACTGCTGTAAACAATGTCTTTTAGAATGTTTTAAGCTAACACCTGAAATGTATAGGAAAACGTTTTGTGAGCATAGATGCAAGGCAGATGGAAGTGTGTGTGAATATGTTGCTGAACCGAGCACTTATTTTCATAGCTGGGTGAGTGGATGCCAGGTCACCACTTCTGAAGGGCTGGCAGACCTTTTGGTGAGGGAACAAGCCCTTAGCACTTTGCCTGAAGTCATGAGGATCTGGTTAGCTGATAAGACAATGTACTACTTCAGATGAGTTGGGGAAGAAGGGAGCCATATACCTGGCAAGCAGGGCAGCCCTGCACAGAAAGGGGCCCCCAGTACTGCTCATGAGTCTAAAGGAACCCATGGTGGGCAGCACAGACTGCCCCAACAGAATCTGCCAGTAGCAGGGGAAGCCACTAGTCCAGGTACACATCCAGGAGCTAGGGTTAAATGTTTTGAATGCAACCAGTGGGGCCATGTGGCATACAGATGTCCACAGAGGCAAGGTGGGAAACCAAAGTTGAAAGAGCCAGTAAGTGGGAAAGACAAAATTCCAATAGTAGGTTGTCTTGAGACAACAGGAGTACTAAACTACCATCCTGCAGATGACTTGAGAGGGAAGGATTTGGATGAGGCAGTACCATGTACTTTTGCAGTTACACATGGTCAGGCTAGGAGACAAGCATGTGGGTCTGGTAGCTTGGGGGAGACCCAGACAGACTGCATACTTGCAGCCAGGACTGGTGAGGTGTTTACTTCAGAGAGTGAGCTACGCTGTAGCAGTGAGACTGAAGCTGAGCCACAGCTGCTTGTGGGTACTGATGGTCCCTTGGACAGAGTGACTGTAAAGGTAGAGGTGAGTAGTAGTACCCAGGCAGACAGTGGAAGGGGAGCTGGGAAGGGTTACAAGGAGAGAGTTTCGACAGGCTCAGCTCTCAGACCCTACATTGCGAGGCCTGAGGCAGGTAGCTAGGGAGGCACCTGATTCTCAAGGAAAGGGGGAATCTGTATACTGGGACAAAGGGTTATTGTGAGGGGCGGCTCATGATATAGGACTGCAGGACTGCAGCCCCCCCACCTGTAGAAATACCAAATCCCCGTAGAAAAAATAAAAATAAAAAATCCTTATAGAAAGAATCCCATAAAAATAAAAAATAAAAAATTGCGAGTCCCAGAACTCCGCACATGCATGCATGCTTAGTTCCTAGAACTCAGACCTCCTGACTGCTTTGTTTCAAACCTCCAGACTGCTGTGTTAACAGTCCTGATAGGGGAAAGGCATCTCTGCCCTGCAGATGGCCAGAAGTATGTGCAGTGACGACTGCATAGACCAGAAGAACTCCAAACTACATCATCTGCAGGCCACGCCCATTCTCGCACCAGCCAGAACAGTCCCAGTCTTCTCACATCAACCAGAACAGTCCCAGTCCCCTCGCACCACCAACCAGAACAGTCTTAGTCTTCTCTCAGGGAGGGATGGATTTTGAATAGGACTGAATGCTTGCAGCTTGCGTGGGATTAATGGAACACTATTCTGGATTACTATGGAGGGGTGACTGAATACTTGCACAGGACACTGAGTTTGGACTGAATATGGAACACAGAGTTCAGGTAAGGTGTGTGTGTGTGTGTGTGTGTGTGTGTGTGTGTGTGTGTGTGTGTGTGTGTGTGTGTGTGTGTGTGTGTGTGTGTCACATATTGCACAAATCTTGTACACTCATTTTCAGTCACATACATAAATCAGCAGTATAAGACATTTTGATATGATTATTGCTTGAGGACTTGTCCATGTCTGTTATTTATTTGATAATCAGCTTTTGTGGACCAGATAGTTGGATTTTTCAGCCAAAACCCTGTACAACCTGTCAACAAAGATTATGCACTCGATGTAAAAGAAACTATTAGAGAGTGCACTGTTACACATTTGAAACACAATATTATTAATTGTGTTTATAGCCTGCATGAATAATTTTACTTTATTTTGAGTTACCGGCCAGTACACAACGGTAATGCACAAGTGAGTTTTCAGTAAAGTATGGGAGTATTTCAGTAGCACAGCTGTCTGCATCTCTTCCATCCTCTCAAGCCTAAATCAGATAACAAAGCCAAAAAGTAATACGGAACAAAATCCCCAAAACAAAATGCACGTAAAAGTTGGCTGAATAAAAATAAGTTGTGCCAGTAGGTGTTTATCATATTAGATAGCATTTTGTTGTTGCAATCCTCGCTGTTTCATCATTTATGTTTTATGAGGGATGCGAAGTACAGGGCAAACTATGGGAAATCCCTGAAATTAAGGATTAATTGGATGTATGCTAGGATGAAGTGATTTATTTAGTTGTCTGGTACACCATGAAGAGATCTTGGAAGATTTAATGATTTATTATTTGCCTAGTCGCCCATTACAGTGTATTATCACTGGTACTGCAAATCTTCACCAGAAATGATTTCTACAGCAATGCAAAGTGTGTATGAAAGTGCAAGGCAAAACAGACAGCTTTAAAGTCTTGCAGTACGCTACCCCATTTCCTCTCAACTGTCCAGATTTTTTACTCATATTTTTGGCACTTTCCTCAGAAAAAATTGTGGGTTTCTAGCAAATCATTGAGGACTTAAGTCAGCAAACAATGACATACACTTGAGTTTCATACTTCATAGCCTTCAGAAAATACATGCTAATACAAAATCTTTTTTCTATTCTGGCAATTTTCAAATGTTTTTGAGAGCAATATATGAAAATCTGTCCCTATTTTTTGGGTCTTTCTTTCCCTGGTATCTTTGGCTTTGTCCAGATTTCTTCCTCTGAGTTTGAGAGGTATCACAAATGTGTCAGAGCCATCACCTTCAGCCAGAGACATTTCAAATTGTGACATACTTGTTGCACCCCACTCCACCATGTAGTGACTCTGGATGTGTCCAAGAAAGGCAAGAAGCAGTTATGCAGCATAAGTGTGCAGAGTATTCCCCCATCCAAGGTAGACACAAGTACAACAGTGGCTTTTCATCTGTCCTTGATTTTGCAAAATGTTCTGGTTTTCTGTCATATTTTTATACTGTTGATTTATGGTTCTTCTTATTCAGAAAATGCATGCTGTCGCATTGCCCTGCTCCTCTGTGTTTAAGTAGCAATGCTTTAATGACCATCAGGTAAGCTTGTCTGAGATTGTGAGATGCAAGTAAGCTTTAATAAGCATACTGTTAAATAATTACCAACATTGAAAGCCTTTTTGTTGTTGCCACGCAGAGAATACTTACATAACTAGATAATGTATAAGCCTTAGGTATTGAAATGCATATGACAGTATTTGGAATAAAGGACAGGACTACAGTATTTTCAGAAGTTCATTACATTTGTTGGAGACTTGCAGTCATCTTTGCAGGCTTTGCCCCTAAACTAAACAGAATACCAATCTATCAAGTGTGGTCCATAACATG
The DNA here is from genome assembly GCF_019279795.1 of Protopterus annectens. Classification (NCBI taxonomy): domain Eukaryota; kingdom Metazoa; phylum Chordata; order Ceratodontiformes; family Protopteridae; genus Protopterus; species Protopterus annectens. The sequence continues at coordinate 619,092,870 of NC_056735.1, read as the reverse complement.
TACAATAATCCTTTAAGCAATTTATTTTGAACTTGTTTCTTGTTTGCTGTTCATGTTTTACTTTGATCATATATTCCCCATGAAACAAGTAGATAGTTGTTGTCAGGCAGCAGGTCTTTTTCAGATAAGAAACATTTTTACAAGTGGGGGTATCATAGAGATTGCTACTTTCAGCATGTTACTTGGTACTTTTATAAAGCTGAATATAAATTATAATTAGAACTGCAGTGCAAAGAGAAGTGGTTTGAGTTGATTGCTACTTATTTTTTTTTATACTTGATTTTGACTGGCATTCCAGTAATGTATTTAAAAAGTAATTTATTTTTTCATGCCTCACAACCTTTTTTGATTCCATCTAGATATTAAGTAAGCTGTCATGTAGCCAATGCATTGAAATATTTTTTTCTTCTACACTTCATTTTATCTTGATTTGACTCTTGTAATGACAGTTTGGCACCCAGGGTAGTGAATATAATTAAAGTTCCAGTTGTTGTGGTTTTGAGCATAGCCCCATGCCTTTCTACTTGGTCACACCCCTTACCATTGGCCCCACCCATACAGCTGTCTTCTGATGCCCCCCTTTGATATGAAGCCACCAGCCGCCACTGGTTATTGTACAGAGAGTGGACCCCTGAGGGAGGGCTAGAAGGTGAGAGTACAGCAGTTGGCAGTGCCTAGAGCCTACCATCTGGCGCTTCTAGCCATAGCCCATGATATTCCCTTCGCAGGTAATATGGGCATAAAATGTAGAAAGAGGCATATTATGCAGAACTTCTATTGGCCTGGAATTTCCAGAGATGTAACAGGGTACTGTAGGATCTGTGAGCAGTGACAAAAGGTAGGCAAGGCAGGCGACAAGGTGAGAGCTCCTTTGATGCCTTTGCCTGTGATTGAGGAGCCATTTCAGAGGGTAGCTATGGATATTGTGGGTCCTCTGAGTACCCCAAGTTCCACAGGGAAAAAGTATATCGTAGTGGTAGTGGATTATGCTACACGATACCCTGAGGCAGTGGCTTTGTCCTCCATTGTGGCAGAGAAGGTGTCAAATGCTTTGTTAGAGATTTTCAGCAGGGTGGGTTTCCCAAAAGAAATACTGTATAACAGAGGTGCCACTCTCTCAGGGAATTACACACATTATCACAGTTGACAAGGTCAGGATTAAAACTCCTACCTAATTAGTTTGCTACACCACAGTATTATACAGTTATCACATATGCCACAGAGCTTATCAGGCTGATATGTGGCCAAAGGGTTATTTCAAGGTGACTGACATCAGAAGGCATGCAACGGGAGGTGTAGTGAGTGTGAATGGCTTCAAAATCATTAATCGCCACACACACACACACACACACACACACACACACACACACACACACACACTTGCCAGTACTGACATGCATGGGTTCACTGCTTCACAGGTGTGTAGTAGCTGACAGTGCCAGAAGACTGTACAAGGCTAGGCAAAAGGAATACCTTGGCATCAGATCACATGACAATGTTCTCCAGTGTGGCTCAGGGGTGTAGTCCCTGGATTGGCCCACACAGGTGGGTATTGTTTTTACCATCCACTCATCTGGGTTACTATTGTGGGTGGCCAGTGCTGTGCAATGCTTGCCATGTATGTGATCTATATTCCATAACCTGGACAGTGTCTTGGTTGTGCATATGTCTCACACACATGTTCTGTGATTTGTGGAAGTGTACCTGGTGTCTCTGGGGCATGTTGTGCGGACAGATTTTTATCATCTGATGTGGCATTCCTGTCCTCATGTGGTAAGACCTGACTATGGAACTGAGATTGTGCCTGCACCTACACTGACAGCATGATACAGGTATTCAGTGGAGTTGTGGCATCTGTCCATACAGGGCATGTGTATAAGGCATAGTATTCCCTTTGTGGGTTACATTTGCAGACTCTACAGTTGTTGCAGGTGTCCAGTGGGGAACATAGGAAAAAACCACTGTAAGCAATTATTTGCCTATTGTAGGGATGGAACAGGGTGCCATGTTGTTTTACTTGCTGGATAACACACACTCAGTCAGGAGATGTTACACATCACAGTACATTCTGATGTCAGTGGCAGTGCTGTGGTCAACAGGCATGCAGTCCACTGCAATCACACTGTGGTTACTATCTGAGGGCAACATGCAGGGAACTACCAGTATAGTGGTTGTTGCCTAGCCAAGTGTGTTTGTGTATGAGACATGGGTGGAGAGTGTTCTCTGGGTAATACAAGAGTTGCCTATATTGTTCACCGATCCATAATGTCACATGTAGGGCTATGGATTGTCTATACCAGCTTCTCTGCTGTTTGACATGTGCTGTCCTTGTAAGGTGGACATTGTGACATATAGTAGGTCCTCAGTATAATAAATTAGCAAAACCCACCCCACAATGAATCCTGTCATTAGACAATCACAGCAACCTCCACACAGGATACTGATAACAAACACACACACACACTTGCCAGTACTGAGATTCAGACCCCTACCTAGCTATATATTACTACTACAGTGTACTGCATTTATCGCATGTACCATGGAACTTATTGGATGGATGTTGTCCCAAGGTACTTCTAAGGTGAGGAACATCATCAGCCCTTGTAAATACTGGCATTGGGTGATGTAGTGGATTAGAGATCCCAAAAATAATTTTACCCTAATCACACATTTACATTTGCCAGGGGTGAGGTTCAAACAAAAATGGGTGTTGTGGAAATATATGTACTCACCGGCATGTGCTGACATGACATCCAGGAACTGGTGGAGTACCCTGGATGCTGATGCCTGTGAAATCCCCATGATATCCCCAGTTGGCTTTTGGAAGGTACCTGTGGCTAGTATTCTTAAGCCTACACATACCTTGGTTTCCACTAGGATGGGTTCCCCTCTGTTGTGTGTGAGGCGTTGCTGGCACAGCTCAACAATTTGGTGTAGGAGGTCCCTGTCCACCCTATAGCACTCCACTATCTCCAGCTCATGGTAGGTTACCTTGGGTCTGTACACTCTTCTCCTCACTGTGGGTTGGTTGTCAGCATTCTCATCCTTACCACCTTCAGTTACTTCTACATATTGATTTACGAGACCAAAAGCAGCCCCTATCATTTTGTTGCTTTTGTTAGGTAAAATTTCCCCATTAGTGTACACTGGTGGTGTAGAATTTGTGGGACAAAACAGAGGGAAAGGTGTTTGCATAGTTTATAGTAGTGTGCTGGGCTGGGCTGCTGCCTGTGTAATTGGCTGGTTCTGATACATTTCACCTGTCAGCTATGGTAGTTCTCTTTGATTACCTTCTTACTGCTGCTTTCCCTTCCCATTGCCTTCCTGTTTAAGCCCTAAGGTGCACCGCACAAACCCAGTGCTCAGATGTGAACGGAGCTGCTATTTCCGTTTTGTTTTTTGTTTTTTTAACTCGGTGCATGGCGTGCACACCTGTTTTGGCAATGTAAATTGTAGGCAATGTAAACTGCTAGGCAGCTTCAGACACACACCCTTTTCTTAGCTGTGCTTAGCTAAGGGCAAACATGGGCCACAGAGCTCCAATAGGCTTACAGCATGCATGACACACCTCCTTATGAAGTCATCTAGCTCTTAGGTCTACACCATGGTATTACTGCATCTACACGGTTGGGTGCAAGCTAGCACTGAGGGGAAATCTATGATTCAGTACCATTGGCCTCATTTGTATAGGATTGACTGCTAATGCATGGTTACAAAACTGACACTCAGCCTTCCCACTTAGCATCCACTATTTTATGGTCTTGTTGTGTTATGCATGCCATTGACTATCATGGCAAAATTATGATTTTGGTTTAAAAGCTTATTTCCAGCTCTTTTTATTATTTTGGGCCAATACAATTTGTGCACTGTTGCCCTGCGGTTAAACGGCCGAAATCGACAAACAAAAAAAGTTAATTTTTATAATTTTGAAATTAATTTTCATGCCTATGGCCATATATTTGGCCTTTGACATGCCTAACCCTTCTAATACATGCATTTGTATGAGCTGTCATGCCTCCGTTTTGTAGTTTGCAGAAATGTATTCAGCTACTGGCTGAATACACTTCTGCAGTCTACACTATTCCTGCATGGACCCCTGCTTCCTGGATCACTAATTCACCTCATTCGCATGTTTTTTTTACCAGCAAATGAGGTAATTAGCATACAGGGGCTGTGTTTGTGCAGGAATAGTGCAGGAGCGCTCATGCACTTCCCAGGAGCTTATTCCTGGATCGCATGGCAGACATATTGCCTGCAGCAGCTCTTGCACTATTCCTGCACGTCGTGCAGAGCTTGCTGAATCCTGGGGCCTGCTTGTGCTATGGTACAGATACTTTTCAATTTAAAGACAAGGTATTTCTCCGAATATGGGACAGATGATTGTTATCGTCATTTTAACCACCATCTACAGCTGACAGACCTTTAACATGCACTGCTGATTGTTAATCATTTTCATCTTTATTTCAGACAGACTTCACAGACTGTAATGTTTCTTAATTAAAAATTGACCTTGATGTACATGAATGCGTTTTGATGATTTGACATTGTTACGCTGACAGTAAAAGGAAGTAGCTTTGGATCAGTATATTAAATGATGAAGTCTATGCTAAATGATGAAATCTATGTAAAGATCATACTGAGATTTAACAAGAATAAATCCAGCAACAGATAGTAAATTCAGGAGCCCATAAGAAAATTCTACAAAACAAATAGCATTTCTTTCACTCATGGCAGATTGTTCAATAAAGTTTAATCAGCTACAGTTTCAGACAGATCACTTGTTTGTTTGGTTTATTGGCTATAAGTATATTATGATTAAAATATCTGATACTGTTATTTGTCACCTGCATTCTCTACAGAGTACAAATCTTGTCTGATATGTAGGCTCTTTTTATTAATTTCTTGCTGAATACAACAATATTATAGGATACCAAATACAAATATTTGCATTTACATTTCTTGCATGTAAATACATCTGACAAAAAGTGGTGAATACTTTGTATGTATAAAACTTCTGAATTACGCAGCTCTTCTCCACGCTAACTTTTATGTGACAGGTAGTCTCTACATGAATTGCATTAAATCTCCTTTACTTACAGATTTGTACACTACAGTTACTTCATGTACTTGAATTGACATCTGTCAACAATAAATGCTTTAATTATTAGACTTGCACTGTTGCTTTTGTCTTACTATATTCATAGAGTTATGACTTGTTCATAGACTAGCACTAGGCTAACTGCCCCTGTGGGCTATTTTAATCTTAGCCAGTTATCTCATGCGAGAATCAAACCCTGCATCATGTGCCTGTAAGGTAAATACCTTAACCATAATGCCAAACTCCCATTATATGGAGATGTTTATGCAATTATTCTTTAATGCCCATAATACCAAGTGTAGCTTTATAGAGCTACCTAATAAGGTACTTGCTATGCAGTTCAACAAAAATGTATAAACCTTGTTGTACATGCCTTGCTCTTTGCTATTACAATTCCTTTCTTAGCCTCTTTGTCAACCAACCAGTATTCCTTCCTAGCCTATCTTTAATATCTCCCATTTTTCCTGCACTCCTTTCTTTTGATTAATTCCTGGTCTTCTGCATTCCCAACATTCCTTATGTACCTTATTTCCATACCAGACTCGGCCACACATCTGCTCTGTAGTCCTCACACATGCTGTTTTGAGGTGCTGCCATTCTTCTTCAACTCCATCTACCGTATTTCCTCTTCTTCTTCGGGTGTTAGAACCTTGAGTAATTCCTTGAACTGTTGTGCTTTCTCTCCAGTCAAATTCATGGTCTTCAGCCTCAAATGTACTGACCTTAGATCCTTCTTTGACCAATGCTTGCAGCTAATTGTGGCAACCAGTGGTTTATTCTGTGGACTGACTGTTTCACTGGGAATGACTTAGCAATCTCTGATTCTACTCCAGTGCACCTTCCTTAATAGGAGGAAGTCTACCCACGTTGTATGTTGGCCACTCTTATATGTGATCTTGTGACTATCTCTACTTCTGAGCCATGTGTTGGCTGCTATCAAGCTATTTGCCAGACAGAAGTCTAGAAAGGCCTGTTCTTCTTCTTTATTCCAGGTGCCCCAGTGATGTGGACACAGGCAGTCCTCGTATCCTGTTCTAGCTGTCCCGATATGTGCATTCAAGTCACCCATTATCAACACCAATTCATGTTGTCCTGCTTTAACAGTAGGTCTTACAACTCTTGTCTGAATGCACTTTTTTCTCTCTATTACTTGCTGTGTGGCATAAGCTGACATTATGAATACTGCCCTATCATTAGGCTGGAGCCTGATTGCCATGAGTCTGTCACTAATTCTGCTGACATCCCTCACTATCTTCTGAAGTCTCTCCCTCATCACAATTCCCACACAATTTCTATTCTGTCCTCCTTCTGAGTAGTAGAACCTGGATCCCAAGCCAAGTGGCTTTGCTGTACTGCCCTTCCATCTTGTCTCCTGGAAACATAGGACATCCAGCCTCCTCCTTAACATCATGACATCCACTTCCAAGCTTCATCCTGTAAGTGAACCTACATTGAGTGCAGCAATTCTTAATTAATCAGGAACTACACAAAAACAGAAGACACTAACACTTGAACAACTCCAGCTGCTCGAATCAATAAAGGCAGTCCATAGTGTATACAACCACCAATAATTCCAATAGACACATGAATACTCGAAGCAAGGTAAAATGAATAGTTAATTTATTCCAAACCATGACCAAAACACAATATATGATTAAGCGCTTTCGTCTCCTCACCGGAGACCTCTTCAGATTCAACATAAAAATGTATACACAGCTTTTATATGCACTCACAATGCACTGATTAACATAATTAATACAATTAATGCAATTAAACAATTGTTGAACACTCAGTTTCTTAAGGAAATATACAGACTTTTACAATTCATGAAACATTCACACCACTACCTAAATACCTACACTATTGGAATTATTGGTGGTTGTATACACTGTGGACTGCCTTTATTGATTCGAGCAGCTGGAGTTGTTCAATTCTTAATTCATGTTTGGTAGGTTGATTGTTTTTACGTCCAGCTTTTGCTTAACAGAGCTATCTCAGATAACTCAAGATAGACAACAGGACACTGGCCAGCCAGTAGCTTGTTGATCCAGGCCTGCTGAGCTTTATGGTGTGCACATACTGGCCAATAATGGCACATACACCCCTCTGACCATTAGCATGGGTCCCTGGTGTAGTTTGGAGTAGGCTGTGTCCCCAACCAACTCTGAGATCACTTTATATCGGGGAAAAAGGCAAACTCCCGATGATGGCCAAGGAAATTTGTTTCCTGTAAAAACAATTTGCATAAGTGGCCGTTTATGATTTATAGCTTTCGACATTTTGGGGTCAACTTGTAGGTGTTTGACAACCTAAACGTTCGATGATATAATATAGACCTTAGATATATATATATATATATATATATATATATATATATATATATGTATGTATCTTTATAGAACATTGAACATAGAACATTGGACTTCTTCAGTTCTCTAGGAAAGTCTCAGGAATTACAGTAAAAGCTGAATAATATATACATTTACTGAGTGGGGTAGGAAGATAAAAGCTTTAATCAGCATAATTGAAGTTAGTGACTATTTGGTGAAGTATTTACTGGAGATGAGCATAGCAGAGGGTACAAAAATGAAGAAGTTCAACTTACATCCTAGCATCTAGTTGTTTAGTAAACAAAACAGATAAACCTTAAGGAATGGTTATACTTTTATATAATAAATTTACAATTGTGACTAGAAAATTTTGTTTAACCAAAACTGAACATTTTAAAGTTGTTGACATCCCAACAATAAAAATGATAAAAAAATAAAAAATGCAGTACCAGATGCCACAGCAGACTTGTAAAACTAATCATTTTTTTAAAATTAAACTGTTTAAGGACTTTCATTCCACAGAAACTGGAACGTCATCAGAAACAATGTATCCAAATGTGCCTTCCATTTAAAAAGCCTTAAATACACCAGTGCCTCATTCCATTTAAAGCAATATCACATACAAAACTTCCATTTAAAAATCGCCGTTAAGAAACATAATATTAAAATAGATAAAATGTTAAAATGTGAATAAAATTTTTATTTTGGTAGCTTTGATTCTCAAACTGGGCTTAATTGAAATAACATTGTTAATCTCAGGAAAAATTACAGTTTCCTGTGTTCAAGAATGAGTTCCCAACCCCCCCATTAGAAGGGGTAACCTTTTCCAAAATACTGAAGGCAAACTTTCTGAAATCACATTTAGTGGAATGCTTGTACAGGGTGTTGAGTACCATAGCCTGTTTGATCACATACATATGTTGGTAAATCCTTGTTTTCTAAAGGTCCCACTGTCTTATTTATTTCCAGTTTGTTTGCCAGGATAGTCCATTGGGCCACAAGGAACCCATTTTCAGTGGAGAGTCTTGCCCATGTAGAAGGCAGGACAGGATGAACAGAGGGCAATATAAACAACTCCCTTTGTGTTACAGTCATAGCTCCATTTTCACAGAAATTAATTTGGGGTAACCTGGGACAAAAAAATGTGTGCCATGCAATTTGTACTTACACTACGTACAAGCAACAAAACACCTCATTCCCAAATTCTTGTTGGAAATGCCTGGTGAATCATAATTCTTTTCCAAAATAGCCTTCTTGACTATTCTTCAACACAAATTCTGACTGCTGTCTCTACAAAAAAAGCAGTCAAAATGCACCTAACACAGTCTTCCAACAGCAGTTGATAACCGTTTTAAGTGAAAGAATATCCTTATTATACCGAATAACAAAACAAATTGGGACACGTCTGTATTCTTAGCTTTCCTGTTGTTAGCCAAACTGTTAACACAGTATAAAAGTGGACCATAATTTGTGTACCTAATAGCATAAATCCATTTTATAATTATTCCAGCAAATGTGTTGGGGATCCCAGGTCCTTAAACAGGGTACAAAGTTTATCAGCCTCTTGAACAAAAACAGTCCACAGATACAAGTCTACTAGGCCTAATAAATTGCCCTTTGATGATGTTCCTTTTCTGCCGCAAGAGATGCTGACTAGTAAAATGCAGATAGGCATTTGAAAAAGTGTCCTTTCAATAAATCTTAGACTCATATCTGTCACTAGACAAATTTTTGTATAACGTAATGTTCAAAAAGTTAATCGAAGTGTTGCTGGTCTGAGAAGAAAATTGCAAAAAACTAGTCGAATGGTTAAGAAAGTCAATAAATAACTCCAAATCATCAAACTTCCTTTCCATAAAATAAAAATATTATCAAGGTATCTCAGATAGACTTCGACTTAGAAAAGAGGGATGAATTGAACACCTTTGTGGTCTCCCTGTACCATAGTACCATGTTCACAAAAATGGAGTCTGATAGATCTTCTGTCTCAACACCACTATGCTGCTTATAATGCCCCCCTTGTAATAGACAAAATTGTTTGTAAGTACTAGTTCCATACTTACTAATGGGGGGTGGACTTGTTTTTGAACAGAAGGAACTATACAGGCAACCTTTGTTTAATGCCTATCATTTTCCTGGGATTAACAATGTTATTTCAATTAAGCCCACTTTGAGAATCAAAGCTGCCAAAAATGAATTTTATTGATGTTTTAAGTTTTTATCTATTTTAATATCATGTTTCTTAATGGTGATTTTTAAATGAACATTTTATATGTGATATTGCTTTAAATGGAATGAGTCACTGATGCCTTTAAGGCTTTTTAAACTTAAGACACATTTGGATACATTGTTTCTTATAACGTTTTAGTTTCTGTATAATGAAAGTGCTTAAACAGTTTATTTAAAAAGTTTTATTAGTTTTATGTGTCTGTTGTAGCTTCTGGTATGCTTTTTTATTTTATACTGTTTTGGTTTGACACTGTATGTGGTTTTGAGGTCACTTAGTTCATTAACAATTCAAATGAGTGTGTTTTTCAGATTTAATGGTCATGTAATAATGTTAATTAAAGTACAATATGGATTTAAGCCAAAATTAGTGCAAACTGAAAGCTTGCTATGGTGGTAAAGTTGGGAAGCAAGAATGCAATGATGTATGTTTACCGTCAATTTGCAGAACAAAATAAAAAAAAAGTTTGCTATGGAGTTAAAGTGGGGGACAGGAAAATTGCATTTATCAATTTATATATGGTAAAAGGGAAAATTACTGAAAACAACAGAGCAAATTTGCTATAAACTTCTCTTATAGGCCTCACCAGTGTCTCTTCTTAAAGCAATTGCAAGGGTTAGAGCAAGCGTACAACTTATTCTATGTCCAGCTAGACACAACACATAGTTTTTTCTACAAACTTGATAATTGCTCCTTCCTAAAAAAAAAACCTTAGGTAGTATTCAGAGTGGTTTCAGATGTGATTTTGTAATTTTTCTATTTGCATTTTATTTACACACACCTCTCATTCTATAGCTTTGTCTAAGTAGAATACTTTTTAATTGATACAGTATTGTGCTAATGATGGTTGACTTGCTTTATCCCCTGATAAAACGTATTCAAAAGGTTGTAGAAAAAAAGATGCCAGTGTAAAGTGGTCCTGAAAGGGTTTCTTCCTAGTTTGTTTAGGATGTGAACATTCTGGGTCTCAGTGAGTGACTGATTTCTGGTAGAGATCAGGGAAACCTAAGTAACCAACATACCTTTCGAAGGAACAGGTACATAAGGAGGATCTGCAAGGGCCTATGCATTCTCCTATTTCTGTCCCTGTATTTCACAATGACAAGTGTGTGTTAAAAAAATTGCAAGGATAAGAAGGCATCTCCCTTCCATAAAGACTAGTTTTCTCCTAGTCCACAAGCTCTGCCACTGTTGTTGAAGAGATTAGTATCAAGTTTATATTACTGAAGGTGATTTGCTATTGCATGTATTTAATGCCTGAGGAAAGAAACAAGAACTGGTGTCTGTAGAAACTCTGAGGTGTGTAACTCTGTTCATTGTAACAGTGGAAGTATAAGTGTGAGTGGGGAACATATGGTAAGTCCAAAGTTGTGACAGCTCAAAGTATTCACCACTACTCTGAGATACAATGATTTCAAAGTTAGTATATATAAGCGGCAGGGGTGCTGGAGACACAGACCCTCATATATGTAGTTGAAAAGAACAAAATGCTTTAATAGTGCAAGAGTAGTCTATGAGATTCATTTCATCTTTTTTGAATTCCAGTTTAAGTTCCAAACATTTAGGACTCGCCATTGTGGATCTTGAATTTGGGAGACCATAATGTACTACAGGGTACCACTAAGGTTCAGAAATGAGCATTGACTAGATGAAGATTTCATGGTATGGGGAAATGGATAGAGTTTCCCCAATAGATGTCAATGTTAAAAAAAAGGACAATAAGAACTAGATGTCAGGGTAAATCGTTATTTTGTCTGCTGCCCATGTATTTCAGAATGCAGCACTGATTAACTGTTGAGGTTAGCAGCAAGTGTCTCAATGCTTTCAAAGGAGAGATCACTGGAATCATAAACTTGACACAGGTGCTAACAAATGTGAAGTGTAGAGATATATGAAGGGCAAGGATATTGGCACTCCTCCCCCATGAATAAATGCCTGTTTCAAACAGGTTCTTTTGTAATGCAAATGTGTAAACGTGAAGCCATAAATACAAAAAGGCTGACAAGGGTCTTGGAAAACATAAACTGTCTTTTTCAACTAACCTAACATATAAATGAAAGTCATTAAGTATTATGTTCTGTCTGACATTTCATGCAATAAATTTACTCTGCACATGATGATATGTGCAGAAAACTGGAAACATAGCTTAGTCTAATTACAGAGGCTAAGCAAAGACAGTGTTAAAAATACCAACTGCCCTAGGTCACTATGACAGAAAGTTTCTTTGTTAATACATTTGACACTTAGGAGTAGAATTTTACAATGCATTCCATTTTATAGTGCATAGTTTAAACATTACCACCTTGCTTGTAATAAAGTCAAGGTTTTGTTTTAGAAACAAAGATAATAAAGTTTTATAGAGCACCTTTCATGCATCTAATTACAAAGCATGATTTTAAAAGCAAAACAAGTTTGGTGTGTTAGACACTGAGGTTAGGTATCACAAGGGCACTAATCACATCCTTTCTAGAGATGGGTTAGGCATGATTCCTTCTTTCCGGCAATCTAGTGTTAAACAAATTGGCAATTAAAGATTGTCTGCCTGTATGAAAGAAGTAATTGCAATCCCATAACTATATTTGTGAGTGATTTCACTATGAGATATCTTTTAGGTGACACAAGTAATAACTGCAATCTGGTAAATCAAAAAATATATTAAAGTCATTTTTATATAAATCAGTTCAGACATCTGCATTGCTGAGGAACAATGCTTTTATTTCCAGAAACACTCTGCAATAGTTGTGGGATAAAGTCTGAAAACTTATTACTTTGTGGTTTGATGAACTTTCATTAGATACTCAAAGGCCAACAAAAGATAAAGCAAGACAGCTTATTACCACAATCATAATATATTCAAACACATTTGCACTGGTCTTTGAATTTCACCTAATTTGTCCACTGAATTTAAATACATGCCAGTCCATGAGTCATCTTTACTTAATAAGGAGTAAACTGTGATAAACTTGCAGGACTGGTACACTGGAAGGCTTATATGCTGTTAAGTTATATTCCGTTTATGTAAGTTGATAACATTCATAAAATGCTAGCAGACTGTATCAATATTTCAGCATTCACCAGACAGATGGTGGCAGACTAAATACATATTTGCTTAGTCTGATTTATGCAGCTAGGATGTCAGTCTAAGGACTGAAGCATAATTCTCATATCCTCCACCTGATGATCAGAAACTGCCAAATATCACAGATATTGAATTTGCAAGAAATTGGAAAGCAGAACATCATGTAAAACTAGCAGCTTAAGTAGAAAGAAAGGAAATGGTTAAGTAGGTACATTACACTAACCACTTCTTTACATATGTATTTATTAATCAGTGTTGGAATGTCAGTGGTGCAAAAGGTAGCCCACTTTCCTTTGATGCAGAAGGCTGTGGGTTTTATTCCCACACCAGGTAGATCAATTACTGACACTGCAGTACATCATAAGGGGGGGCTGAACTCCTGAGTGTGTCGTTCTTCGGATGAGACATTAAACTGAGGCCTCATCTGCTTGAATTGTTGGCAGCTCAGGTGGATCCCTTGTCACCTACCAAAAAGAGGAGGGGTGCTTTATTTATAGACAAAAATAACTCTTATTTGCAAAATATTTATATATTTACAAATATAAAAACTATAGCCCTATATGTGAACAAGTATCTTTTCATGCCTTATACTTCCTTACTCTCCCTTCTTCACTTCCATACTGCTATCTAATTATCTTTCTTGACTTTCTGTCTAAAAATAACATAAGCCTGTTTTCCCTTACCTCATATTGCAATTCATATATGTATTAGACTAACTTACCTTACTTTCTCTACAAACTGTCTAAAGTTTTTCTCAGTATTAAATAATTGTCATACCTTGTATCAATTTTTAACCAACAAATTTATATTATGTCTAATTTGTTATAAATATTTAAACTGCAAATGTTTTGTGTTATATTTGAAGATTGTAAAATTATTGTTCTTAAAATGTTTTGTTACAATTCATAGCTTTTCTCCCTGGGCCTCCATTGAAAATGGGTTTCTACACAATCAGACTTTCCTGGTATTCAAATGTCAATAAATACATTTACAAATGTACACATTTATAGATATACAATCTTTTTGCACATATTCATAATTTCTTTTACAATCAAACAAAATTTTCATCATCAGTAGATCCCCACTCCTTTTTCCATAACCACCATCTGATTTTACTTAGTATTGTTGATAAGATTCACTTACCATTAAACATAATTTCATTTATTCTTTTATTCTATATAACCCATATAACGTAAATTAACTTTTTATTTATTCTCATAACATATTCTTTACTTCTATTCTTATAATATCCATAGTTAATCATATCCATGTTTATTTTATACACTTCTTTTATATCTTCGAAAAAGTCTTCTTTACATAGTTTTCCCTATAATTTTTTTACTCTTTTACATTTCAAAAACACACATTGCTGAGATATTGGAGGCTGCTTTTCTCAGGCATTCCAAACCTCCCCCTTTCCATTTCTTGTGCAAGGCTGAGTGAATGATGTTTTTGACTATATTTAAAATCAATCCAGGAAATTATTTCTGCAAAGCCCAAAAAACAGTATCAGATCCTTAAAATACCCTGACAACATTGCAAACCAATTCAATAAATACTTTAGAGAAACTATCCAATCACTTGCAATGTCTCAGAATATCTCCAATAATTCTGCCCCTTCCACTCCCCAGCACAGCAGCAACTCTGCCTCATCCACACCCATGCACAGCACCAACTCACAAAACAGCACCAACCACTTTTCATTCCAATGAGTGTCTGTTTATACAATAAAAAACTACTTAAAAAACTAAAACCAACCACCCTGGCCACAGACAATCTCCCAGCTGACTTTCCGTAAATTGAAGCAGAAGCAATAGCATACCCAGTAGCAATACTCATAAACAGATAAATATCAGAGAGTCTGGTACCTCTTATCTGGAAAATCTCCCACATTCTACCCTTACACAAGGAAGATAATTCCACTGAACCTACTAAATATCACCCAATTGCCATCCTGTCATCCTTATCTAAAATCCTAGAAGAAGCTGTACATACCCAATTCATGGACTACCTTCACACACATAAACTAGTATCCAACACTCAACATGGCTTTCTCCCTTCTCACAGTACCACCACAGCCCTAATGTCCTTTACTAACACAGCGAACAACTATAGAAATGACAGCCAATATGTATCTGCCATATTTCTGGACTTAAATAATAAACTCATCAGTGTTCTCACCACCCTAAACCTTAGTAACTCATCTATCTCCTGGTTCCAAAGCAAGCCATTCAATGGCAACACCCCCCCCTACTCCCAGTTACCTTAGGGGTCCCATAAGGCTCCATCCTTGGACCTCTTCTATTCTCTCTGCCTTCACCCAACCAGCTCCATACCCCACACTCCATGCCACAGTGGTACAATGCAGATGACTTAGCTTTAATATGCGCAGCCTCCTCCCTTCAAGAACTTCACACCATAACCCAAAATTCCTTTCTCTCTGTGGAATCATGGCTTACTAACTCTCAACTCATTATAAACCCCAACAAAACAAAGGTCCTCTTCTTCTACCCATCAAGATCCCACTCATCTTCCCTGTCTTTCAACATTCTAGTCAAAAATAAAACTATTATAACCTCAGTAGCTCACACTAAATTGATAGGCATAGAAATTGACAATAACTTGAAATTTAATATTCACATAGCTCAAACCATTAAAAAGGTCCACAAGAAACTAAGTCTTCTATATAGAAACAAACACTTTCTAACCAGAAATACAAAAACTACTATCGCTCTTACCCACCTCTTGTCAACTCTCCTATACACCTCCCCAATTCTTAACAACCTCCGCAAAACTGATATAAATAAACTGGCATCTTGTTACAATTAAATTTACAAATTTGCCACTGATGCCCCATACATGACACATCACTGTTCATCACTTAAACAGTTAAAGTGGCTTGAACTTCCACAACTGCTACATTTTAATCAATTATCCTTTACCCACAGAATACTGCATCAACCAGATAAAACCCCTGCTCTTCAAAATCTTATACAACGATACACCACTACCAGATCCCTCTGTTCCAATAATAAACTCCTTCATAACACCATCAAAGCTAACAAGTCAGCTGGGGAATCATGCTTTTCAAACTTCATTCCAAAAATATGGAATAACTGCCAACCTCCATAACCTTCAACTGCTCTATATTACAATTTAAGAAACTCCTAAAATCACACTTAACTGACTCCTGGCTCTGTTTTTGCAACTGTCCTGGATAGGCCTTATCTCAGTTCTCTTTAAGTGACTTCAACTTTTCAGAAATAAGTACCTCTCTCAATTAAATTGTATATACTATGTATTATGCATGATGTAAATGTTTACTTATGGAGAATTGTTTATTTATCAACTTCTGTAAAGTTTGTAATTCTAATACTGGAGCTTTTCTCCCTGGGCCTCAGCTGAAAAAGGATTCCACTCAGACTTTCCCAGTTAACAATGTAAAATAAATAAATAATAAATAAAAGAACGTTTTCCGCTTTAAAAATTATAAACTGATAGCATTGCTGGTTGCCTGGACTTTATTTTTCTGCATGAACTAAACATATAATGCTAATAAATTCTTATAAGTCTGTAAGCAAACTGATAATACACTATAGTGAACTAAAAAATGTTACTAGGAAATTCATTGCTTGTTGCCCTCAATTTATTTACATTTTTCTGCATGAAGTAAACATAAATTTTCATAAATCTGTAAGCAAACTGATACTGTACTATAGTGCACTAAATTAATATTACTAATAAATACATTCTTGCAAATCTGTAACTGAACTGATAATGTACTGCAGTGAAATAAAAAGGCTGTAAATTTATTATTAAATCAAATGGAAAGCTTAGTGCATTTTTTGTCATAACCTCAGATGAAACTAAAGGAGTAATTTAATACTGCATTAATACCCCTTGATTCTTGAACTTTACTAGTCAGTCTTTTATGGAAGTACATGAAGTTTTTTACACATTTATTAAATGATCTGATTCTGAAACTTTACTTATCTGTTCTTTATAACATAGGAGTTGAACATGTGGCTTTAATGACACAATATGATGCAATCTTTTCTTGCATGGGTCTGAACTTTTAACTGTACTGTAACTTCTGAACTGTAGCTTTGACTTTAAATTTTGCATTCTGTAAACTAGCAAAACATCATTTAACATCTGTAAATCCCTTTTTGTCTCTGTCTGTATCAAGATATTATTTATGCATTGCAACACTTTACTATCACAATGTCTGCAAAACAATAAAATGAAACTTAATTTGCCAAACCTGTAACTGTAAACCCTTTTATTCTGCAAATTAACTTGACTGTCATTTTTGGTATACCCTAAACAACATAAATGCATATGGTTACCCTTTTTTCTAACTGGCTACACCCAATATGTCTTCCTGAGCACTTTAACTATGTCAGTTGAACTGGAATTTATTTTATCTTTAACCCATCAATCTGCATGTTCCCGTCATAACTGATTCTTCAAATTCTGTACATTTGCACAATCTACTGCATGCCAATTTACAAGTGTCATCTGTGTGCACTACTGTACATTCTGTAGTATTTTTATCTTTCCACAACATTTTTTACTGAAGTCTAAAACAACATATAACTCTGATGACATGTCCACACCTAGTACAGAGCTGTTACACTTTAAACTGTTAGCTGCTGTGATCTTTGACCTTTAAATCCTGACAAAACTGCATTTGTGTACTCTAATAAAGATCTGTTTATAACTAAAGTTGATTTGTCTGTATTAATGAGTACATTATTTCACATTTTCTGTAAATAATGAAACATTGTCATTTCTTTTAACCTTAAACAATGACAGATAAATGTTCTGGTTTGGTGCTGGATTGCCACACTCTTTATAGATAATCTGAAAATCCTTTTTTATAGACCTTTCGTCTTTATTTTGCCCTGAAATCTGTATGTCATATACTTTATCAGACTGATCAAAATCTGTACTCTGTTCCCTCTTATCCCCCCTCAGTGCAATATTTGTACTGGTTTGTGAAAACAAGAAACTAGAATTAATTACATTCTGAACATCTGTAATGTGAACTTGAGACATTGCCTGCATGTTACATACGTTGTGATGTCTGTATGTGCAATACTGCAAATTAATTCTGTACTTTAAATTACATGTAAAGTAGAATTTATTACATTCTGAATATTTGTATTTGAAATTGTGCTCTGACTTAACTATGTATCTTGAATTACATGTGCTGTAGCATTTACCTTGATGTCTGAAAACTGTAAACAATTATTGACAGAAGCTGACTCATTCTGCAAATTATGAGACAGTGTGTCTGTTGCAATGTGCTATTGTGATTTTACCTTTTTGCATATGGAAATATGCAGCATTTATGAACTAATATTTTTTAACTTTAAATGAACAGTCGTGGAACATGTTTTTTAGATTGTTTTATTTAATTTTTAACTTTAAACCAAACATTTATTGGTGTTTAACTGCAGAAATATTACTTGACATGTTTATGCAAAAGGCATTATTTATAGTGGCTCACCATTGTATGAATTGATAAGACTGTATTATTAACTGGAAACAACTGAAATGAAACTGGAATAAAAGTATTACATGTTAATTGTGCTGAACAGGTGTCAGTCTCTTCTTTATGAGCCAAATCTATTTGTACTTTTCAAAATGAATTCTGCACATGCTGTAGTTTGGTTTATAAATGCTTTAATAAATGTTAACAATATCAAAATACTGTCTCTAATAACAGTGCTGATAAACAATAATAGTATGTAAAAATGCTGGAATGCTGGATAGCAGTAAATTTATCCAAAGGTGGGTCTATAGTAGAGCGTTGAAATCTTCTTTCATTGACAGCTTATTTATTGACCCCTATCCATCAAAACTAACTTCAGTGAACTTTGAAATTTTTTACAGGCTAAGTAACAAATTGAACAAAATAAGCTCCAGGCCACCAACAGGATAAAAAATTATACAGCTTTTAATAAATCCAACAAAACATGAGTGCTTTCATCTCGATGCAAGACTTCATCAGATAAAACAGTACTAGTGCTACACTTGTTATATATAATACCCTATGACCAAGCATTTGCAAAAAATAAAAAGAGAACAGAATATCACAATTTGAGTAAAGATGAGAAGTTGCTTTTTGATTTACAGACACAGAAAAACATTTGGGTTATGAAGCCTGATAAAGGCGGGGGAGTGGTTCTGTTTGACAATGAGGAATATAATAACGCTTTGACTAACATCTTGATGGACACCAACATATATACACCTGTCTCATACAATGAAATACAAATAGCCTATAGAAGGATTGATTCACTTCTGGAGGAATATTTAGTTGAAAGTAGAATTGATTTATCAACACATCAGTATTTAAGACAATATAATCCTATCATTCCCCATTTTTTTGGAGTCCCCAAAGTTCATAAATCTTTATTATAACCCCCATTTAGGCCTATCGTCTCGGCTAGAAATTCTAAAACACATCCGATTGCAGTATACATAGATAGTTTAACCAAGAGTATAGTTACCAAAACGGAACATTTAATTAAAGATTCCTGGGAATTTCTTGGAAAATTAAATAAAGAACTGTGGACTGAGAACTGTATCTTTCTGACTATAGATGTAAAAGATTTGTTTACATGTATACCACGAATTGTAGGACACGAGTTCTTTGGAGATAGTATTTATAAACATTCAAATTTGACTAATGATCAACAGTTACTGATTTTAGAACTTATGGAAGTTGTTTTAGATAATAATTACATCAGTTTTCAGGGTGAATATTACCAACAGACGAGTGGCGTAGCAATGGGGGCAGCTTGTGCCCCCGTATATGAAAATTTAGTGATGTTAGAGTGGGAAGAAAGATTTGTGTTTAAGAGTGTATACAAGCAACACATTAAGTGTTATTTGAGATTTTTGGATGATATATTTATTTTATGGAATGGTAATCAGGAAGGTATAATCCCATTTATGGAATATCTGAATAACACAACTGAATTTCTTTCTTTTACACATACTATTAATGTAAGTAGTATTAACTATCTCAACATCATTATTCATAAGACACCACAGGGATTTAAATCCAGGATATTCCACAAGGACACTTGGTGTAACAGTTATCTGCACCATGAGAGCTTTCACCCTTATCATCAAAAAAAGAGTCTCATTAAGGGACATGCAGTCAGGGTAGCGAGAATGACATCTGACCTCTTGGAGTTATTTGAGGAATTTGTATTCCTGGGCAAAAAGTTCATTGAGAGGGGATATCCTAAAGAATTGGTAGGAAAAATTCTGGAAGATGTATATAGTGGATGGGGTACCAGGTACAAAGCACTACTTGGATTACCATTCTACGAAGCAGTGGAATCAAATAAGGAAGAAAGAAACTATCAAGGGGCTTGTATTATGGAGTTCAATATATTTTCTGACTTGTTCATATGGATAGTGAAGGCAAATTGGTGTATACTGAAAACCAATAAGGAATTATATGAAGTGATTGGGGAGAGACCACAATTTACTTTTAGGACAGGTGTCAATTTTAAAAGGTTGTTTGAAAGAGTCAATTACAGGGAGATTCGAGGGAGAGGGACTAACGCATGTGGTAGGTGTGGGTTATGTTCTCATATATTTAAATACGCATCTTTGAGATTAAAAAACGGATTGAACAGTGTAGTTAAATTCTGTAAAGGGAATTGTAACACTATGATGTTACTCTATTTAGCTATATGTTCCCAGTGCTCGGCATTCTATGTAGGAAAAACCGAAAGGGCACTGAAGGTAAGAATGTACGAGCACTTGAACGATATTAGGACAAGGAAAGAAACTAGTGCCCTATATAAACATGTTGTTTCTTGTACAGCTTTTAATGGCTTTAAGTTTGGAATAATAGATTTGATTAAGAATAACAACAGAGGGGGTGATATGAAAAATGCACTACTCAACAGGGAGTTGAAGTGGCAATTGAGGCTAAAAGCAAATATTCCACCAGGTCTCAATGAATACATAAACATTAAAGCAGTATTAGTAGAAAGAGCGGGGAGAATTTGACTTTTGTAGCATATACAAAAATATATAAAAATACAAGAATACACAAAACAATAGAATCATATATATATATATATATATATATATATATATATATATATATATATATATATATTTTTTTTTTTGAAGGTGTTGAATTTTTGGACAAATTATAGTTGTATTTATATTTACTTATTTATTTACATTTTATGTATAATTTATACAATGATGTTTTCTATACAAAAAAGTGGTACAATATTTGATTCATGGTTTTTATATAAAATTGTCAAGCAATGCATTTATTAGCTGTCGGTGTCACTTTAAAATTTTAATTGTTTAGGTCATAGGGTATTATATATAACAAGTGTAGCACTAGTACTGTTTTATCTGATGAAGTCTTGCATCGAGACGAAAGCGCTCATGTTTTGTTGGATTTATTAAAAGCTGTGGAATTTTTTATCCTGTTGGTGGCCTGGAGCTTATTTTGTTCATTATAGTTTAGTTTGGACTTGGTTGTTTTGTTTAAGTAACAAATTGGCCAACAGCACAACTTTTCCCTTTTCCCCACCGAAGTGCAATTTCAGAGTTGATATATATAGTTGGGTGTATGTGGGGGGCATTGCCCCACATTGGGGGGTATGAGTGTGAAGCCCCCCCCACTTAGATGGGTTTGATTTAGTGTGATGTCTGTTTAAGTGGGGTAGTGGCCACTTGGTTTCTTACTCTGTAAAAATGTTAATGTTTGCTGAAGTTAGTTTCAATGGATAGGGGTTGATGAATAAGTTGTCGATGAAAGAAGATTTCAATGATATAATATAGACCTGCAAAGGTTCTGCAGGGATATTCTGATTCTCATGAATAATATCAACTGAAACTGTATTTTCCTCCTAAATAGTTTGGATATTTGATCTGATTTCTCTACTGAGGCTCCAGTGTTTGTACTGCAAAAGAGCCTTTTGCTTATCAGTCGAAAAGCTGACCACTGACTTCTCTGACCATTTCTGAAGTATACCCTAATAACACCAAAACCCTTGTACTATTTTACATGTCTCCTTAGCCTTGATTTCCAAGCCTTGTCTTGCATATGCCTCTTTATCTAACATTGCATTGCAAGTACACATATCTTTTCCTTGAGAAAGGAACATTCTGTATGTCTACATATCTCTTGTTTAGCCAACAAGATTATATTTTTCTTTCTAATGAACTGTCTTTCCCTGAAACTGAATGCATACATGAAAACACAAGTCCGACTGCATATTTTCAAGCCTATTATTTTAATGTACTATAGTAAATTTACTAAGAAAACTCTCAGTCTAACACTTCCATTCTCCTATAACTAAACATTCTAATACTATAAAATAATGTATTTTAGTTCTATACACATCCCCATTTTATGTCCACGAATTTTTGTCCCAAAGTTTTAATTTACCGCATCTTATAACTTTATCATCTTTCATATATAGGTTCAAAGGTTCATAGAAAATTACCACGCTAATGACTTAAGAGTACCTACATGCCTAGTCATTACAACCCAGTTTTACTCGATATATGGCCCCTAGGGGAAAGAGGATGTCAGGGGTTTATGCCTATGCCTTGAATATGTTACAGGTTGTCCCTATCCATAAGGGGCAGATTTGGTAAGAGAATATTTTCTTCCATTACAGATCATAGGAGCATAGGTTCATATGAAATTATTAGGCTTTCTTTTCCTTTCTTTTTATGATTGCCTCTTAAATCACAATTAAACTGTCCTATTATTATAATATTCATATTTATCACTACATAGTCTAAAATCTAATGAAATAAACTTACCTTATTTTTACAAGTTAGTATAAGCATATAATGTTATAATTTGATATACTTGTTCTTTCCATTTTAAATCTGCAACAGTTAATCTTTCCACTTTTGCTAAGGTTACGCCTAATATATTTACTGTATTTGTACAGAATATGGCTATTCTAGAATATCTTTTAGTTCCCAAATTCCAAATTATCTTTCTTTCCCATAGCTTCTCTATTTATAATCTTTTTTCATTTGTTAAAAAAATTGTGTTTTCTATTATAACTGCATCTACATCAGATGTATTACGCCCCCAAAATTCACTATTCTTCTTACTATATTCTTAATATTATTCACATTTGCCTAAAGTACTGTAAAATTTTTATTTTTCCCTTTTTCTTAGATTCACAGTTTCATAATTGCATAGCTAATTACTAGCCTACCTTTCTTAACTGGCCATTCTAAGCCTAGCCACTTTCCCTCCCAAGGGTAAGAATCAAACACTGTAGCTTGTGTTTGTGAGCCAAATACCTTAACTATTATACCAAGCCACAATCATTAGCTATATACATTCTTTTTCATCCATTTCCTTTTTTTCTTGTGTACTTATCCCTTTAAATGTTCTTTTTCTGTCATTTACCCTTTTATAAATAGATTTTTCTTCTTTTACTTACTCCCAATTTATGTCTCCTTCATCACTTATTTCAGAACCTTTTTCAATGTCCTCTTTATTATTTTTCTCATCAAATTTTTCTTCTGTTTCTGATACTTCTAAAATTTCTTCTCTTTGTTCATTTTTTTTCCTTTCTTCTTCTCTTTCCATACTCCTATTTTCATTTTTGCACTCCATCCAAAAATATCCAATTTTGTTACATTTATAACATTTCAATTTACATTTTTTGCATCTTGTCCCATTTCCCCACAAATATAACATTTTCTTTTGTCACAGTTACTTATCAAATGTCATTATTTACCATACAAAAAAACATGTTTTGGGTTGTTCTCAATATTTTACAGCACCCCCATTCCCCTCCATATTTATCGTGTTTGGTATATGCATAATTGTTTTCCCTTTCTATTTTTAGCAGAATATTACAATCCTAGCCACCAGTCCATAAACCCCTTTTGTCATAAACTTTTGCAATGTCCAGTACTTCTTTACATAAAGTTTTCAAATGTCCTCTCAAAGTCTTTCTTTCTACTTTGGTTCAAAATTGTACATGAATATTTTTGTTTCCCTGTTAAATACTTTATCACATAAAGATCCCATGGGTTACAGTCTTTCTTTTTTATACTCTTCAAGAAAAAAATTCATTGAAAAAACAGTCTCAAATATAATGTCAGAAAATGTCTGTTTGTTAATAGGAATAAATGCTCTTACCTCATGTGCTTTTATACTAAAAGGAGCTATTAATTTCTCTCACACTTTATACCTGTCCATTTCTTTTTCTTCTTTACTTTGAATCCTTACCATGTACTTCAGTTTTTCATTTTCTTCTGCCTTCTTTTCTACTACTCCACTTTTGCCACCTTCTTTTACTTTCTTTGCATTTGTTTTTTTTTTCCATCTCACCACCATTCTTCATGATTGTCTCTGCATCCTCCTTTTGTATTTTTTCCATACTGTCCCCCCAGGAGATATCTCCTTCATTTTATGGCTCACTCTGCACCACCATTTCTTTAAGTAAATTATCCTGCAACCCTCCCAAGTGGAGGGTTGTAATTATACATCCATCATTTGCTGATTCATCTTCATCAAATATATTTCTTTGAAACATTTCTGAAGAATTCTGCACTATTTCTCTGGTTTCAATATTTAGTTTCTCCTCCATTTCTTTTACTACTGTGTCATCTCCTTCTCTCTCCATCTGCCTCACTGTTTCTCCAGGCCAGCTCTGTACCTGGAATAGAAACAGGAAGTGCTCCTCTAACATGGATCCCACTCAGAACAATGATGAGTAGGGCTTTTTTATTATAGAACATAATTTAAATACAATACTTATTATTTACATATTTACATTATATACAGATATTTAGAGATCTTTACATTCTGTACAATATATCTTAAACATTTCCCCCACCCTTTTTTCCACAACCAAAACCATATTTCCAAAATCTTTGTCAATACTCATTTTCCATTGAACTTAATTTCATTCAATCTTTCAGTCCATATTGTTCATGAAATATACAATATTATTCCATCTAACTTTTTTATCTCTTATTGGTTTTATTTTTTGCACCATAAAAACCAAATTCAATCATATCCATAGTTAATTGCTCAACTTTTGTAATTTCTTTCAACATATTACTTTTACATACTTCATTCTATAACTTTTTAACTCTTATACATTTAAAAAAACATGCTCTCTTGTTTCATATTGTCCGCACTCATTACATACTCTTTTCATATTTTGTTGGAATCATATAAATGTTTGCCATGTGCACAATATTTCCTAATACCATAGTATTTATCAAATGTGCTTTCTTTCTATAGGAAAATCTAAATGTCTTCCAAAAAGTGGTCATGTCTTTTATATCTTTAAATAATTTCCCCACTGTTCAGTCTTATAAACATTTTGTCCAAACATTATTCCTAAAATGTCTATGGATTCCTCATTAAATTCTATGTCTCTTATATTTCCTATAAACCCAACTTCCTTATTTTTTTCTTTACTTATACATAAACCAATTTCTTTTCATGAGATACTTAATTTTTTAATTGCTTTTTCCATCCATTCCTTATCACTGGTAATTTATACAATATCAGCCACATAAACATACATTATAGGCAGTTGTAATTCACTTAATCTTTTATATCTTGCAGTATTTGTCATTAAATAGATTTTATTCACTATTACATGCATAACCAAGGAAAAATTATGTTACTAGCCGGACAGTCTTGTCTTATTCCACATTCTGTTTTCAGTTCCTCACTTATCCATCCATTAGCATTAATTTTAACATAATTTCTATCATATGTTGATCTAATTACATGTAGTATTCTTTTACCTATATTATATGCATTCAAAATGATGCATAATGATTCATGCTGAATTCTATCATATGCTTTACTTAGATCTCCTATCATGATTTTTGTGTCAACTTTTTAATTAACAATGTAATCTACCACTTCTTTAATAATCCATAAAAAATCTTGAGTTCCTTTTGCTTTCCTACCAAATACAGTTTGCTCATATAACTTATTAATGTTATTTGTTAATCTTTATTTATAATTCTCATGGGTTCACAGGTTATGTATATAATGTGTAAAGCATGCCAATGGTTCATAGGTTATTTAAATGTACAGGTCTGCAATTCTTTATATCATCTTTATCATCTTTTTTTCCATATAAACTTTATGACTCCTGCACATATCTCTTTATAATTTATTCCCACTTTTAGCCATTCATTCAATACTTCTATAAATATACTCCCAGATTCAGCAAGCCCTGCATGGTGTGCAGGTACAGTGCAGGAGCTCCAGCAGGCAATATGTCTGCCGTGTGATCCAGGAATAATCTGCAGGGATGTGCTCGAGTGCTCCTGCACTATTCCTGCACAGACGCAGCTCCAGTATGCAAATTACCCCATTTTCAGGTGAAAACCATGCAAATGAGGTGAATTTTCGAACCAGGAAGCTGGCAGCCAGCCGTGCAGGACTAGTGTAATCTGTAGAAATGTACTTGGTTAGTAACCGAGTACATTTCTGCAAACTACAAAATGGAGCCATGACAGCTCCAAATAAAGGGTGTATATAACATGTAAAGCATGCCAATGGCCAAATATATGTCCATTGGCATGGAAAACAGTTAAAAAAAAATAATTTTTATTTTTTTTTAGCCAATTTCGGCTGTTTAAGCATAGGGCAGTGGCACGCAAACAGGATCGTGCAAAAAAAAAAAAACAAAAACCCTGAAATGAGCATTCTAACCAAAATCACTATTTTGCAATTATACTCAATGGCAGGCAGAAGACAACATGGCCAGTGAACAGTAGTTGCTAAGGGGGGAGGCTGTTTGGCATCTACTTCTCAGAAGTACAGGCCAACATGGGAGGACTTTGGCTGACAAAGTTTGCAGATGACTGCAAACTGGGCGCCATAGTGGAAAGTGCATCGGACACTGATATCCTTCAGAAGGGACTCACGGAAACAGATAGCTGGTGCCAGAGCCATGGCCTGAAGTTAAACGCCAAAAAATGTATAGTCATACCCTTCGGGAAAAACA
Source organism: Protopterus annectens (assembly GCF_019279795.1). Classification (NCBI taxonomy): domain Eukaryota; kingdom Metazoa; phylum Chordata; order Ceratodontiformes; family Protopteridae; genus Protopterus; species Protopterus annectens. The sequence continues at coordinate 619,066,112 of NC_056735.1, read as the reverse complement.
AGGTAACCCCAAGCTACCATATAGGTGGCAATCCACTAAGCACAGAAGAGGTTATCAGGGACCTGGGGACCCAGGTTGACAGTGGCCTTTCTTTTGACACTCACATTCTAAAGTGGTTAGAAAGACCTTCTACATTGCCCACCTGATCATGAAGGGATTCACATCCAGATCTAGTGAGGTCATTGTTGCCCTGTACTCTTCACTTATCAGACCAATGATCGAGTACAATGCCCCATTCGGGATGTATCTCACCCGACATCTGCAGCAATTGGAGAGGCCCCAAAAGTTCCTCACCAAAAGGATAAAGGGACTCCAAAATCTGTCATATGCTGCCAGATTGAAGAAACTCCAGCTCTATTCAGTCGCATACCGCCTGCTCAGAGGTGACATGTGCCTGACATACAAGGCCATGTCCAACCCGAATTAATGGACATGCTCCACCTCAAAAATCCAAATCCACCAAAACCACTAGAGCAAGCGACTTAAACCTTAGCACGGATATAAATAGGACGTGCTGGAGGGATAGATTTATCACTCAGAGACTCCTATGCTGTGGAATAAAATCCCGGTCCATGTGAGGCAGAACACCTCGCTGACTCTGTTCAAGAGAAATCTAGACCTGTGGATGGGAGATCGTAGGTTTACCCCGGGAATCATCTCTGGGTCACTGCTGGACAGAGGCACAACAAACTAATGGGCACAGTATTTTTTCATATAAGGGGTGGCGTAAGCCACAATAATTTGGGCTAGGCTTATAAATGCCTTAGGGCAGATAGCCTAGTATAAACCTATGAACCTATGAACCTATGAACCTATCTGTAACTATGCATCAGCAGGCAATCCTATGCAAATGAGGGGAATGATACTTAATCCCAGATTTCCCCTCAATGCTAGTCAGCACCCAACAGTGTAAGTGCATGAATAGATGGCACAAGCCTAGGAGTTAGCTGACATCATAGGGGGTGGGTCATGCATACTGTAAGCTGATTGGAGCCCTGTGGCTTGGGTTTGCCCTTAGCTTAGCAGAGCTATGCAAGGGAGTGTGTCTGAGACTGCCTAGCACTCTTTATGTTGCCTAAGTGGGTGTGCTCGCCGTGCACCAGGTTTTAAGGAAACAAAGTAAACCAGTAAATAGCAGCTCTGTGCACATTTGAGCACTGTGTTTGTGCGGTGCACACCTGGGCTTAAACAGGAAGGCAATGGGAAGGGTAAACAGCAGTAGGAAGGTAATCAGGGAGAACTAGCATAGCAGGCAGGTAAAATGTATCAGAATCAGCCAATTACACAGGCAGCAGACCAGCCCAGCCAAACACACTACTATAAACTATGTAAACACCTTTCCCTCTGTTTTTTCCCACATAATCTATAACACCGGTGTATACAAGCAGGGAAATTTTAACAAACAAGAACAACAAAATGATAGGGGCTGCAGTAGCTATCATTCATCAACATGTGGAAGAGGCTGAGGGTGGTGAGGATGAGAATGCTGTTGACCAACCCACAGTGAGGAGACGGAGAAGAGTGTGCAGACCCAAGGTAACCTACCAGGGGTTACATGAGCTGGAGATAGTGGAGCACTATAGGGTGGACAGGGACCTCCTACAGCAAATTGTTGGCTGTGCCAGCCACACCTGACACATAGAACTAACAGAGGGGAACCCATCCCAGTGGATACCAAGGTATGTGTAGGCCTAAGAATACAAGCCACAGGTATCTTCCAAAGGCCAACTGGGGATATCATGGGGATCGAACAGGCATCACCATCCAGGGTACTCCATCAGTTCCTGGATGTCATGTCAGCACATGCCAGTGAGCACTTATACTTCCCCAACACCCGTGAGGCATTGGCCAGCAATATGCATCTCTTCCACCAAATAGCAGAATACCCTGAGGTAGTGGGTGCTATAGACTGCATGCACATATGCATCAAAGCACCACCCAGTGAACCAGGTATGGTCTACATCAACCGCAAGGGCTTCCCCTCCATCAACTGCCAGGTCATGTGTGATGCCCATGGCATTATAATGAATGTGAGTGCTGGCTGCCCTGGAAGCTATCACGATTCCCACATCTGGCATCTGATGCAGCTGTACCAGAGATTTGCTAATGGAGACATTACTCATGGTCACCTATTGGGGGATGCTGGTTACGCACTGGAGCCGTGGCTGATGACACCCATCAGAAATGCACACACACCCAAACAAGAACTCCATAATGAGGCACACGCATAGACCAGAATTATAATAGAGTGTGTGTTTGGGATGCTCACATCATGGTTCTGGTGCCTGGACACATTTGGTGGAGCCTTGCAGTACTCACCAGCTACATGTACTCAAACTGTCATCGTATGTGCCATGCTACACAATATGATCCTGCAGAAACAGCTGCAGCAGGAACAGCACAGGGCTGGGCCACACAGCCCCCCACCATTGCCAAGGCCTGCACAGGCACAGAGTGACTCAGAGGAGGAAAACCCAGAGCCTGCCCCAGTAGGCAGAATGAGGCATGCCCAGTATGCCCTGGCCTTGGCAAAGAGGCAATGCATAGCACATACACTGACACAGGAAGGACCCAGGGAATGACACCCCTTTCTGATTCACACATGCAGTAAAAGGATGACAAACATGACACTACCTGTGCTCAACCATGTATAGGGAGTGTACTAGGTGCATCCAGCATAGGCAGCCCTACAGCACCATCCTCAATACTGGCACACCCACAAGGTAAGTCACTCTTCTTACCAATTGCCGAATGGAATAGTATGTGTTGTTACTTGTATCTATGGTATGGATGTGAGCATGCAAGGGAATCGGGTGGCTGGATGGGATGCCAGCAGATAGTAGACACCTATAGTGGCAGCATGAGATCTGTAACAAATACTGGTGTCATCATAGTAGCCAGTACTACACATGGTGACAAAACCCACTGCAGGAAATGTGCTGGGCCACATGTGTGCCCATATGCCACACACATGCCAGTCAGGAAGGTTCACATACCCAACAACAATGTCAGCCAGCAGGACAGGTGTAGATAAACACAAACAAAGGCCATGCTAAGGCCTCTGAATGATGGCTATGAGTACCCCCCCCGGCCTACACAGACAGATTACATCAGGTCAGGCAGTGGGATGTTAGTTCTAAAGGGTAAGAAGTCAGAAACTGATTTGTACGTCAATCAAACCTAAGACCTGTAGTACACTGATATGCCTCTAGTCAGCATGATATGTTACAATACAGAATGAAATGGAGTACCTGACATACCAGTACAGTCATAGCAAATGTGAACAAGTGTCAGGTGTGCCCCCCAACCCTATGTAGAAATGTAGAAACAGTCAGGTGTCCCCCCCCAATCCTGTGCAGAAATGTAGAAACAGTCATGTGTGCCCCCCAATCCTATGTAGAAATGTAGAAACAGTCAGATGTTCCCCACCCCAATCCTATGTCGAAATATAGTAACAGTCTGGTGCGCCCCCCAATCTGATGTAGACGTGTTGTAACAGTCAGGTGTGCCCCCCCAATCCTATGTAGAAATGTAGAAACAGTCAGGTGTGCCCCCCCAATTCTATTTAGAAATGTAGTAACAGTTTGGTGTGCCCCCCAATCTGATGTAGACATGCTGTAACAGTCAGGTGTGCCCCCCCAATCCTAAGTAGAAATGTAGTAACAGTCAGGTGTGCCCCCCCCGCAATCCTATGTAGAAATGTAGAAACAGTCAGGTGTGACCCCCCAATCCTATTTAGAAATGTAGTAACAGTCAGGTGTGCCCCCCTCCAATCTGATGTAGACATGTAGTAACATATATGTAGGTATAATACCAGTGGAGCACAGATGACCTGAGGTGGCCAAGGTAGCAGGATAGATTGTAGCATTTGTACAATATGCAGGTATGCGTGTGTTAGGTTGGTGTGCATTTCATATTGTGTGAGAGTGGTCAGTATGTATGCATGGTGAGGTTTGACCTGGTGGCCATTGCCCACTACTGCCGATGACAGGGCCAAGTCCTCACAACTGCAGTGCCAAAGACAATGCTCCCCAGTATAACACATTCTAGCAGTAAGCCATTGTAAATGTATGGCGGTAATATGTGTCACCATCTGAAAGATGGGCATGGCATGACTGTTGGGCTAGATATACAAGCAGTACACAGGGAAAAGTGCCCCAGACATACAATGTATAATGTGTAACTGTGAAATGGACACACCCTTTGAATTGTACATGCAGGTATGCATATGAGTCACATTATCTGGGCTTGTAGTAGGGAATACCAATGGCATCTGTCCGAACACTTGCAGATCACAAAGATGATAGAACCAATGTATTGAGAAACAGCTCATGTCCCTGCACAAGCCAGCATAACTGGAATGCCCCATGCATATCTGTGAGTCAGATGCAAGTAGTGTCCATAGCACACATGCACCCAGCTCACCCAACCACCACCCACAGGTACCTCTCCAGTCTTATCCCTGCTATTGGGATGGGTACAATATGACCCCCACCTGTGTATGGCAATAGAGAAAGAATGCAGCATGCAGTGCAGGTGTCCCATGCAGGTGTGTCCCTAGCTGTAAGCAGCACCCTGCCAGCATCCACACCACCTGATCAATACTGATAGAAAGTATTGGCATGAACACCTAGCCACCTACCCTGTCACCCCAGGGGAATATACTGTATGGCAGCCTGGTACTGTAGGACTGACAGAATGCAACGGCCTGCTACAGCTGGCCTGCATCACCAACAAAGGCCATGTGGACAAACCACAGTAACATGTCCACCATGTCCCACTGCATGAACTGTGGACCAACACCAAAACACAATTGTGACAAGGTGATAACTGTAGGGAAAGTAACAGAGAATGTTTGCATAATGTATGGAAGAGGACAGAATAATAGAGGGGGTGGGTGGGAGCATGGGCAGCATGGAATGTGCAAAGTCCAAAACACAGCCATGTGCACATACTATCCCTGGCTGCAAACACAAAAATGGGTGGCTACAAACCAGCCTGTACACCACAATAGGAGTAATGTCCTGACTTATGACCCCTGCCTCAGGGTAACCTGTGTGAATCTGTACAGCTGTGAGGTATTGCACAGCAAGATAAGGCCAAACTGTCATGTCAATGGATGTACAAGCATGGGATCCTCTGCCATCACTGTACCAAGGTGCTGAACAAGTTGCACAGACCCAGCAGCAAGTGTCTGCAGCTCCCCCTCCAGAATGGCATAACTTTCCAGGAATATGTAGGCGTTTGACCACAATACTGGACACAGCTGCATTCACCCTGTGTTCCCCAGGGCATCACTGTAAGCAACAAATTCTACATGACAGTACTTGAGGACATAAAACATCACCGTGTATAACAGTACACATGTCTGAATATCTCTGATAACACCAGTACCATGTAGTAGAAGCAGCACAGACACAATCACGTACAGTACCCACTATCCCTTGCACAGTTTGACCCGATATTGCCAACTAATCTACAGATATCCTGCAGAAACAGTTTGCTAGCTGTAGGTGTAGAACACAAAAGTATGCACTGGAGTACAATCTACCTGGAATGAATCCACGCATTCAATACAGAAGGGTGTACTGGGCATGCTCATACACTTAAATAAATGAAGCCCATGTCTGCCACCAACAGTGGACCATACATATCCGACAGTTGCAGATGTTAGTGAATACACTCCTCAGCATGCACCAGTCATGCTTTGCACACATTGGATAGGAATACACTCATATATCCAAGAACAACACACTATAATATGCCAAAAGTACACATACATAGATGTGTGGAAGAGAGTGACAGTGACAAAGAGCCTTCCATCATTAGGTCTGTCCCACCCAACACACAGCCAAATGGCTAAAACCCCATGATGTGTAAATGTCACTCACTGTAGAAATTAGCCACTGGTATCCCTCAGCATTAAATACTCTGTGGTGCTAGTGCTAGCTGTGCAACATGACTGTACAAGGCAGTAGTCATCTAGCAGTTGAATACACATACCTGCAGAATTTAAACCTGTGTGCACCTGAGTGTGGTATGTCTAGCTCTAGATGAATGGGTTATGGCCCATGCACACACACTGCCCTCTCCATAGCCCTACTATGGCAAGCCTGCTGATGTCAGTCACTGTGAAATATACCTTTGGGAAAAGGGTAATCCAGTAATCTCTGTGGCATGTCTTATAACTGCATAATGCAGTAGTGTGATAAACTAGTTAAGTAGGAGTTCTAATCCCAAACATGGCAATTGTGTGTCTCTGTCTGTGTAGGGAGCAATGCTTTTTAAGCTAGTCACACTCACTACGATTCAAATGCCCTACTTTGGCAAGCCTGCTGATGTCATTCACTTTGAAATACACCTTTGGGAAAAGAGTAGCCCAGTAATTTCTGTGGCGCATCCTATAACTGAGTAATATTGTAGTGTGATGAAATAGTTAGGTGGGAGTTTTAATTCCAGACATGGCAACTGTGTGTGTGTGTGTCTATGTAGGGAGCAATGCTTTTTAGGGTAGTCACACTCACTACAATTCAAATGCCCTACTTTGGCAAGCCTGCTGTCATTCACTTTGAAATACACCTTTTCGGAAGGAGTAGTCCGTTAATCTCTGATGCGTCCTCTAATAGCATAATGCTGTAGTGTGATATAGTAGTTCGGTAGGCATTCTATTCCCAGACATGGTAAGTGGTGATGTTTGTGTGTGTGTTTGTTTGTCTGTGTAGGGTTCAATGCTTTTGAGGCCATTCACAGTCACTACAACCTCCATTGATCTACTTTGGGAAGCCTGCTGATGTCATTGCCAGTGAAATACACCTTTGGAGATGAATATTTCTGTAATCTCAGTGGAGCGTCTTATAACAGCATAATGCCATAGTGTGATAAATTAGTTTGGTAGGGGTTCTATTCCCAGACATGGCAAGTGTGGAAGTTTCTGTGTTTGTCTGTGTAGGGTGCAATGCTTTTGAAGTCATTCACAATCACTACAACCTCCATTGACCTACTTTGGCAAGCCTGCTGATGTCATTCCCAGTGAAATACACCTTTGAGGAAGAAGTAGTCCCGTAATCTCTGTGGCATGTCCTATAACTGTGTAATGCTGTAGTGTGATAAACTAGTTAGGTAGGAGTTCTAATCTCAGACATGGCAAGTGTGTGTGTCACTGTGAGTGTGTAACAACTGGACTCATTGTGAAGCGGGTTTTGCAAATCTCTTATATGGTGGCCATATTATATGTCAGAATGTCCACCTTACAAGGATAACAGATGTCAAATAGCCGAGAGGCTGTGGTGCCAATACATACCCCTACATGTGACATCAATGCCTGGTGAACAAAGTAAGCAACCCTTGTATTACCCAGAGAACACTCTCAACCCATGTCTCATACACAAACACACTTGCCTAGGCAACAACTGCTATGTTATTTATTTATTTATTTATTTATTTATTTGCATTTGTTAACCGGGTTAGTCCAGCTGGGTAAAAATTGCCCTTTTTCAGTGGAGACCCAAGGGGAAAATCCCCAAACAGACATAGAAATACATACGAATAGAGACAAATTAACAATATTACAGAGGAAAACAATATTATGGGTACAATGGATAAGAAAAACAAACAATGAAAGTTTGAGTATATGAGTAAGGTAGGCCAGAGGCATGCATGCAAAAGATTTATGAAAAGGTGTTCTGAGCAAGATCTCTGAATTAAGTTAAAGTAGGCAAAGAAATGATGATCTAGGTGTGGAGTTAGTAGTGTGGGAGTTTTAGGTGGGAGCATGTTGGCAGTACCCTGCATATTGCCCACAGATAGTAACCATGGTGTGATTGCAGTGGACTACAGAGGACATGGCACCCTGTCCATCAGTACAATAGGCACGTAATTGCAGACAGTGCACCTTCACTATGTTCCCCACTGGACACCTGCAACAACTGTGGTGCCATCAAATGTGACCCACAAAGAACATACCATGCCTTAAACACATGCCCTGTATGGGCAGATGCCACTGACACCAGGGAATACCTGCATCATGCTATCAATGTAGGTGCAGGGTCAACCTGGTTTCCATTACCAGTTCCCGACACATGAGGCCAGGACTGGCACATCTGATGATAACAATCTGTGTACACAACATGGGCCAGACACCCCAGGTACAGTTCCACATGTCACTGTACATGCATGTGGGATGTGTGCACATCCCAGACACCATCCATGTCATGGACTATAGAACACATACATGGCAAGCAATGCACAGCACTGGTCACATACAATAGTAACTCAGGTGACTGGATGGTGAATACAATACCCACCTGTATGGGTCAATCCAGACACCACACCCCTGGGCCACACTGCAGACCATTGTCATGTGGCCTGATGCCAAGGTATACCTTTAACCTAGCCTTGTATAGCCTTCTGGCACAGTCAACCACTGCACACCAGTGAAGCAATGCACACATACATGTCAGTACTGGCACTCTGTGTCTGTGTGTGTGGTGTATGATGCTTTCAACCACATTCACACTCACTACAACTTCCATTGACCTACTGAAGCATGATGTCTGATGTCAAACACCTTCACATACCTTTTGCCCATATAACCTCCGGATAACCCCTGTGGCGCATGTGATACCTGTGCATTACTGTATTGTGGCAAACTAACTAGTTAGGAAGTCTATTCCTGACCATGCCAAGTGTGTTAATGTGTGTGAGTCCCTGAGAGAGTGTGGCTGGTTTGATGTTGACATCTGTTCATGTAGACAAGCATGTGTACTACACTTACTGTATCAGTACTATATCAGTGTTGCAGATGTCACTCACCATCACATATACCTTTGGACAGCTTCCCAACATGTAAGCTATGTGGTGCATGCAAAAACTGCATAGACATGTGATAACAATACATAGTCAGTCAGGGGTTTGAAACCCTGTACTGGTATGTGTGTGACCCAAACGTGCTTAGGTTTTACTCTCCCACCCCCTCCCTGACTTACTTTGTCTCTGTCTGTCTCTCTCACTCCCTCTCTGGTGGATGTGGAGAAGTACACCTGCTTTGCTTAGCCAGCAGCTTGTGTTTTGTAAGTGATGCTCATGATAAGCTGATGGCCTCTGCATGAATTGCAGTCCTCTTCTAGCTGATTGCATGTGGAACAGCTGTGGTAACATTCCCATGCCCAATTGCATGGAAACACACTCCGATATCTAGGAACATCATGTTGGTGTTGGACCTTTTCATTCACTGTGAGCAGGACCTAGATCTGGTGTTTGGAAAACAGCATCACAGATGGTTTTGGGATTTACCTCTAACAACTTACACTGTGGAAACAGGCGAACAGACAGGAGGGAGATGTGCCAGACATGACTACAGAATGTAAGTGTTGCTGTTCTGCATTTGGAGTAATGTCGGTTTAACAGGGTGTGTGTGGATATGGCTGGTCTACATGATATAATACCTGTCATGACAGTGTTATGTTTTCGAGGAAACTCCCATCTGTAGGGTTATTTGCAGACTGGGCAGTGTGTGGTGCCTTTTGTTTCTTGTGTTACTCACAGAACACCTATCTGAGAACTGCAGAAGCATAGTGTGAGGATTGCAGTCAGTACATGGTGACAGCCATGAGAGTTACTGACTTCATATTCCTCATAGGACATATGTCACAACAAACCCTGGTATGACAGTAAATGTATGAGGTTATCACAACAACATGCCAATATTGGGCCAGTGTTCGTAGCTCCAGCCACAAGTCTGTCAACCTTTGTACATATGTCATGCAGTAAGAGGTGCATATGTTCTGTGCACCATTATTTATTGACATCATACCTGATAACAAGCCAGTCAGATATCAGACTGCTAGACATGTTATGTATAGTAGGGGTTGTTTCTGAGGACATAACTTGGGCATTTTGCAGTTGTGTGTACAGTACTGGGGTCTGTGTACTTATGGTGATTGTTGACAGTATGTGTATTGCGCATACGTACCTTGGGCTGTGCACAGACTGTGGTAGATGCTATTGTTCTTGTTCCTGTTCTATCTGATGTTACATGCTGCTCCAGTGTATGGTACCCTATTGGCTCACGTCTGTAGGGCCAGACACACACGTGTCCCATACCACAGACAGCCATCGGACCACACTGTGTCATGACCCAGTGTATGTAAGGTTAGTGTGTGAGTGGCATATATAAGGATGGTGTTTATCAGATAGTCCATATAGTGTCATATTAAGCTTGTGTACCATATGTAGTTGTGGCTGTGTTCACATTGGTTGTGGGTATGTACTTTCTCACAGGTGTCTGTTACTCTTTGCTGTGACATGCGTGTAGAGCCTGCTATAATAGCAGGTACATGTGTATTCCCCCATAGAAAATGTAGTCCTGTTGTTGTGGTAGTCTGCCTGTAGTTTGTACAGTGCTTTGTGACATGCCTAGCAGCCTTGTGTAATTACCCAGTGTGCTATGTCCAGTTATTTGCAAGAAATACTGCTGCCAGGTCAACATAACTGTTGTGTATTTCTGACAAAGCAGTGGGATTCTGTACAGATGTATGTCACTAACTACTGGGTAGTATGGGGCCATGTGACCTCTGCCCCATCAGGTATTATGTGTCAGGACAGACTGGCATGTGTGCATGCATAAACTGTGTGGGCATATGTAGTCCAGTATTTATGTGATATACCCATGTACAAAGCTATTAACTTCCACATTGGGAAGTGTGGTCCACATGTCTCGCATGAAGAGGATATGTGTACACCTGTGAACTGATCACAGAGTGCCAGATTGTCCACATATATTGGTCATATTTCTGCTGTAGTCCACAGAATCATTTCCGTGCTAGTAGTGGTACTGTACTATGATGTCCTTAGGATGTCTGTCAGTAGCCAATGGTGCACATGTCAAAAACAGATGTGACTTCCCACACACAACATGTCTGCTAACCCCTATTACAGTAGCAATGGTCTACATATATACCTGCAATACATACATGACATCCTCTTGCACTAAGAGGATGGGATTATTGGTGCTAAGGAAGGACTCCACTCCATGTTCTAGACATATGGTAAACATATATGTATGTTTGTTTGTGTCTTTCGGCCTTTCCCAGTTAGGGGTCGCCACAGCAGAACTCCAGTCCGCTAATGATTGGCAGTTGATTTTTACGTACCGGCTTGCCAGGCCTGATGCACATCCTTCAACGAAGGTACGCCCATTCACGCATGTCTCCACGCAGAAGACGCTCTAGCTGATAATCGAACCGGACAGCATCTTACTGTGAGGCAACAACGCAACCACAGCACCACCACCGTATGTATATATATATATATATATATATATATATATATATATATATATATATATATATCTACATATATATGTGTGTGTGTGTGTGTGTGTGTACATATATATATACATAGAAACAATCAAATATATACATATACACAGCAATATATGTCTACACATAAACATATATGTAGATATATAGATACATATGCACATATAGTTATGGATATCTACATATATAGTGACATAAATAGGTATACCTGTACACATAGGATGTGCATACATATCTATCTGTCTATATATATATATATATATATATATATATATATATATATATCTATATATGTATGCATATATGTATATACAAAGAGATCTAGAAATGGCCATATATATGATGCACTATACGGATGTGTAGACAAACATATGTATGAATATACATGTGTATGTACATGTAGACATATATCAGCATATGTATATGTATAGCTCCATATTCCTGTCATGTATAAGCATCACGGTTGTGTATACATTCCCAGCTGTATCTCACCGTATGTATCTGATATGTGTACATTTTGATATAACAACATATGTGATGCAATAGTAATATCAATAACAAGTACTAAACAATTGTGGAAGTCAAAGCAATTGTTCAATAGTATTTAATATGTGTAGTGACAAATATATTGGAAAAACAACAACTGTTTTCACAGCGGTGATGGTGTAGTTGTTAACTGTTGTGACTATAGTGTACAGGGTCCTGGGTTCAGGACCTGCAAGGGCTGTGTATTTTGTTGCTGGGTAGAACAAGGGCTGTTGGATACAGAGTGGTTAAGGTGGTTTTGAGCAGCTTTAAACACCTTCGCGCAGTTCTGTGCGAAGCTAAGCAGTACTAAGCCACGGTTAACTGTATGAGTGCTTACACCATATAGGCTTCACTAACCAGTACGCAAATCTGCTTAGGTGTTATATTGCAGCAATGCTGACACCTGCTAAGCATGGCTTAGCCCTGGTAACCAGTGCTCACCACCCAGTCTAACACAGCAGGATAATGACATCTAGTAATACGTGTATGTAATGCCATGGACAATACATGGATCTATGTGCTGTAATTACAGTAGCAAGGGGTGTGAGTGTCATGTCTGGGACACACAAGTATATAAAACCTGTACAGCACTGTTATCCATGTGAATGTATTACATACAGGGGTAGTAACCTAGGGTAAGTGCTGTCACACTGTCATGTAGTGTATCATGGCGCTACTACTTTTGACAGTGCTTTCCCAGGCAAGAGTAGAGTGCTAAATTTAGTACTGACAACAAGCACAGCTGCAGGCATAGCTGAACTCTGAGGCCTCACTGTAATGTTCCTGGTGTGTTAGCTGTGTCACAGTATATATCCCCTACTGGATAATGATCTGACATGTGGAATGTAACTGTAGACTACCATGTGTATAGCACATCAGTGAGGGCTTCCAACATGTAGTAATGGCATGTATATTGTTGTCAAACGTCTGTCGACACATTCATCCTACTGCATAGCTACTCGCCAAGCTGATGTCTGTCAGTCCCTGTACAGATGTGCAGATGGCAGTTATCCAACTTGGATACATACAGGTAACCTATGCTTGATTGACACTGGCATGTCTGCCCAGCTGTGTAATAACTGGTACATGTAGAAGACAACACCTTGTATGCACCACATGCCATGGGTACCTCCACTATACTACCACAGTCAACAAAACATGCTTGGGTACATGTATCCATCACAAACACTAACCATGTGTTATAATACATGTTGCATACATGTCAACTGGATCATCTTAGTGGCCATTTGCAGGAGGCACACAGAGGATTGGCTGATGCGTGTCTCTCTCACAGTGAGGGTCAGTACAGTGGTGTCTGTCAATAGATTGCCTGCTGGCACATGCAGGTGGCATGATACCACTGTGCACATATCCCCTACACAACCCAGCTCTCCATGGACAATAGCTAGGTACACAGCTATGACCACCTGCAGCGATGCACCCCCGTACTGACACATGTGTATGTGTGCATTACTGAGGATAGCAGTGTCTGTGTGTTAGTACACCTGTAGTTGGGAATACCATGAGGGCCTTCACAATCACCGCAACACCCATTGCCATAGTCAGACGTGGCTGCTGCTGTATCGGACATTACATGTACCCTGTTATGCTTCTCTCCCTAATGGCTACATGGGCCTTGCAGTACCAGCACAACAATGTGGGTCGATAGGCATGGGATACCCATTGAGTTCTAGCAAGTGTGTGTATGTGTGCATGTCTGTATATCTGTAGGGTACAGCATTCCGAATCCACATAATCCTATTACAATATGCATTGCCACACAACAGTATGGATAGTGTTCTTGCTGCCCACAGGTGATGTATGACAATGCAACACCCTACTATGCCTGTGGCATGTGCATTAGATGAAAATCCCTGTCATACCACTGCTGTGATAAACAATGGGTTGTATCACAGTCGTGGGCAATGTGTGATGGTGGGCATGTCAGAGTGTCATCATGGGTTCCAGTGAGTACAATATGCACTGTGGGGTGTGGGTGCTGTGTACACTGTCATTACACCATGGTACACCCGGTATATGTTCCATGTACCACTTTATGGTGGCCACTGTCACCATCAACCATGCAGGTAATTGATACCACAATCCAGCCCAGTTATGCATGTGCTGTGTGCAGCCTGCCTGTAACACATTGGACACATATACAAGTTAGTTAGCACAGATAGGCCCAGGTCTCTTGGATGTGTGTCTGCCTGTTATGTGTCTGTTAATTTGTATATGATGGTATGTCACACTATGTATACTCCATATACGACCATTACATCCCCCATTACCATACTGTACATGTCTGGGGATGTTCTGCATCTAACATGTAACCTGGAGCACACCTCACCCTAAACACTGTGTGGTGTGTGCAAGGAAAGCCACACTGTTCAGTAGCACTACATACCTATGTAGGGGTCTAGTTCCAGTGTTGCCAAGTAAGAGTGTGCATGTATGTGGATGAGTCTACATCAGGTTGCTGATTATATGGGCCACCTGTCCATGTGGCACACGCAATAACTGTTATTCAAACCTGTGACATGTGTTCAACTGTACCCCGGATATGTCACAGCCATGGTGTCACCACAGTGCCATACCCCTTGTGGAATATGACTGCCGACCATCCTCCTGCTGACACATGTACACCTACAAAACAAATGGATAACATTATGGAGACCACAATCACCCAGTGTTACTAACAGCTATAATGCATCATTGCTGGACAGCTACACTACCTGACATGTATGCATTAAACATTACTCCTGACAACATGTTACACTGCAATACATTGGTACACTGTAGTACAGTCACTGTGTGCATCAGAACAATATTAGCCTGTCCTTGCATCGGTATTATGGATGACAGGGATGTGGCACAGGTATCATCATATGCACAGGGTGTGTTGGTTTTTTGCCAGAGGCCGAGGGTGGGCCATACATTTGACACCATGTGTGTGGGTGAGGGGTGTAATTAGTTGAACTGGGCATGGTGATGTGGTGTGTGTAGGTATGGGGTTGCCCTAGGTGTGTTCGTATAGTGTGTGGGAATGCATGCACAGAGTTCTGCCATGTGGCTGCCCTATACAGGTGTATTTTGGACAGCTGCAGACCATAACTTACAGGGTGTGCAGTTCACTGCCTCTGGCCATGGACACACAGACTGTGCCTGCCAGGGGTTCAATGGGCATGTCCAGGTACAGGCCTTGATGTGCTACTCTCCCCTGATGATGGCAGATGTCTGCTGGAACTAGGTCACTCCTGGGACTGGCCAGGACCACATGCTCTTGGCCTGCTGTGGTGTGGACAGCACCCCCCTGCAGTACTGGGGCTGGTACTGCCACTATGGGAGCATCTTGGTGTCCTAGCATATCCACGTTGACTGCCAGCTGTTGGTGTTGCTGGCCTACGTCCGTGCGGCTGTCACTGCACTACTACCCCATGTTCAAGCACAGACAAACTGCAGTCGATCAGGCCCACCATCTCACCAAACCATCCAGCCATGACCTCGGTATGAGCATGGAGGGCACCAGACAGTTCATGGAAGTTGTAGCTTGCAGATGTGAGAGTATTCCTCTGCAGCCTCAGGACCTGTCTGGTGTACAGTTCCATACATGCTTGCACCCCCATGACAGCCTGGTGGTACCAGTTGTGGCTCGTCTGCCAGGGGCATGATGACCAGCGGCCATACCACAAGAACCCTGGTACATCTCATCTGCCTATGTGGTGCCCTGCTGGACATCTGGCTATGCCTGCTATGACCAGACACAGTAGGCATGGATACTACACTCTCCTTTGCACTGGCACCAAGCACCAACTGTCCCTCTGCTATGGCTACTGGTGATGGGTTATGTATAGGCACTGAAACTGTGCTTGGAGTTGGGGTGGATAAGAGAGAGAGATGTCAAATGATGGCGCAGTTTCGGCCCCTGACAACCCCACCTTTGCCTCAACAGTACTATCATCATCTTCGGTGTCTATATGGACACCAACATCAGACTGCATGCAGGAGGGACCCTGACCCACTTCGCCACCTGTGGGGGAAAACAAGAAAAGCACTTTAAGACCTGTACAGCATTGCATAACAGTACACACACACACACACACACACGCACACACGCACACACGCACACACGCACACACACACGCGCACACATGCACACATTCCACCTTAATACCTACCTGTCCATGATTTTACAGACAGTCCTACATTTATTCCCATAAGTTCCCCATCCTGCATCACACTTGGTAACATACACTCATTAATACCACTCATTAATGTATCATTCCTCTAAATGCCTAGATGAGTGATCACAACACAAGACCTGTTACTCCATTACCTCCTTGACCTGAGTGGAGTAGGTTTTACATGGCCTCACTACTGTCATTCAGTGTTCACCCTGTGTATATCCAGACATTGTGAGCATGGCCCCTATATGTGAGGGGCTGCTGCATTCACTCCATAATGTCACACACTGGAGTGTCATGTGTAAGTATTGCTCAGTACATGCCAGATATGCTGCTCAATCAACCTATCATGTGACAACTGTAATATATGGATACACTCCCTGTTGTTGTCTAGTAATTCCCCAATGCATCTGTAGTGCTGCATACATGGGTTGTTGTTCACTTCTGTGCTGAATGTGATATTAAGGGTATACCTGGTGTCTACTTTCCCTCCCAATGCATGTTCCATGCTACAGACTTTATTATACTATCAGCTGTCCTGCGATTACATATCAGACAAGTATTCCTGGTATATCCTGTGTCAGTCCATGTCCATGTACTGCATGATCCCAAAGGGATGTACTGCCATATGAACAACCCCACAATCACACATGTGCATACATGGGCACCCACACAAACCCACACACATGCACACACATATCCTACATGCATCCACTTCCCTCCATTCCACCAGATAGCACCTACAGACAAAATAACCACCCACCAACACACACACACACACACACACACACACACACACACACACACACATAGAGGTGAGGTTGCACAAAGATAGTACACACAGTCCTCCCATTACCCATCTGTCAACATGCATAACATATGGTACACAACAGCATGCAGTGCTAATATAGTCAATCCATGCTAGCAACAGCATACATGCATGTGATGCATGGGCTGTGCTAGTAGATGATTCCCCTTCCCCTGGAAAACACTGCACCCATGTACACAGTATTGCTGTGCACCTGTTCTGCATGCTGCCATGTACTGTGCACCAAACCTCACAGGTGCACAACCCATTGCTGAATGCGTAGTACTGTGTCAGTTATGTCTACTCTAATGCTCACAGCCCCTATGTTTTTCAGTGACACATACCTGGGATGATATGTGGACAGATGTCATTTGTGAATGCCTGGTGTCTGGTTTACAGATCTCAACATCAGCGGACCATGTATGACTAATCCAGTACTATTACACTGACAACTTTTAGACCATACCATGGCTATGGCGTGTGTACACATCCTTATTGATATGATGCACTCTTCCTTTATCTTCCATGGGACCACATCACTGCATATATTAACACTACATGAGCCTGATATGTGACATATATCCTGCACATTCACATGCAGTGTTTACGAAATGTGTTAGGTGTGCGGATGCTGACCACGATGCATACACTCCATGTATGCATGTGTGTGAACGCCCTTATCATGACGGTTTGTTACACCTATTGTTATGTGTACTACAGCAGTCACTATTTCTGGCAGGGTTATACTAGCATGGGCCATCTGCATTTGTCAGTGTATGGTCAGTCTACCCTACATATGTCCCCCAACTCTGCATGATTGCAAGGTCTACTCATGTGCACATCCTTTGGTGTTCACACACTGCCGTCATTATTGCTGTGGGGGTAGGGTTATGTCTGCCACAGTTCCTGAACCTGACTGTGTGCAGATACAGCCATTCTTAGCATCCTTAGGATCCCTCCTGCAGTGCACTGGTGTGCCATGCTGACACAACCTCCCCACCTTCAGCCTTTTCGCAGATGCTTGACAAGTATGGCCTACACATGTGTGTCCGTTTGCAGTGTCCCATACACTGAACATCATGTGTTACTGCCTAGTCCCAGCTAATAAGGTGGACCACAGTAATATGTTATGCCATAGTGTAGATCTGTAACAGTTGCCATTGTACTACTGGTATATACACTGTTGTTGCACTGTATAAAGGTGATGTTTCACACATTTCCCTACTGTAGGCCATGTGTTCCACCATTATGTTAATCCCTGTGGACACATTTCACAATGACAAGATGTTATCTTGTAGGTAAATGACATACCCTTCCGATACCCCATCATGGACACCACTGTGATGCAGTGCATTTAACAGCAACAATACATGAACATGTGCATCATGCATTCTGGGTAGGTGTGTTAGATGTGTGCATGGAATATACCATAGTCATTACATGCCTGATGTATTGGCAAACATCAACATAAACCATACTCACCAGCTACAGGCTACTGCCTTGGTGATATACCAGAGGGACCTACATAAGAGTGTGAGAGATGTGATGTCAGTGGCCACAGCTGTGGCATTGCTACAGGGTGGGTGCAGCTTTACAGTACATCAACTGTACAAGTCCACAATACTACCACTTATGCACATCTGTTTATTACTACTATGCAGCAACAAACTATATATATGATATGTCAGATATGCAAGAGCTACCTGTACAGATGCAGATGCATACACAACAGTGCTCTACTGATGTGCCCTGTGGCCTTACCTGCATGCTCCTCAGCCGGTGTGTGGGTAGCACCCACCTCCACAATGGTGTCTGCCAGTTGTTGGGTGTACAGATGGGCAGGTGCCACAAGGTTGGTGAGGAGCTCCTCAACACATGTCAGGGGGAGATGGATGACATGACCCCCCCTTGTTGTGAGGTGATCCCCCGGACTGCAGCAGCATGTCGACGGGCATTGTGAAGCAGGTCCAGAACAATGATGCCAGACCTGCTCATAACTGCTGTTATGCAGGCCGACATCATTGACCCTGTGGACTAGATCATTCCACAGGGTGGTCTGCTCCAGCTGCTCATGGGTGGCCCTGCCATACAGGACAGGATAGTACTGGATCAGGTAGTTCAGCGCAACCTTGTTTTCTGTCGCTGAATACGCAGGTAGGCGGCCATGGGACATCTTGCCTGAAAGACATAAAGATGGAAACAGGTCTGAGCAACTCATACAGCAAGGTTACCATAGTTCTTAATAGACATCTCCATCACCCCCCACCATATCAGCGACAACAATCTTTTCACACAACTCAATAGGTATGGCTACAGCTTACCTACCAGTGCTGTATTGTACCACACTTTGTGCTATGTGTTTGTAGCCATGTTCCCTGTGTGGACACTATCATTGCTGGCCTGTTATGGACTATTTCACCTGCATGCCATTGTTAGGGCCACTATGGTTCCATATATGCATGTGGTATGCTTGCTATGTGATTGCTGCACATCTGATATTCTGTGTTATTGGGGATATCTATGTATGCTGCTGGACATGTTCCCGGATTGTGTACACTATTACTACCCACATATGTTCTATAACAGTGACACAATAGCATGTTTAGGGAATAGTTGTCAGCAGAACCACCTCTCCAATCTCATCTGGCCATGTTACCAGGCCACATCACATGTGGGACCCACCCTGGGGCATCCTCATCTACTGGTCCAGCACTACCTTCAGGTGGAACCACCTCACACACAGACATGATCCTGTCACCCAAGGTCAGGTCCCAGGTCTGTTCCATAGGGAGCTCCACAGACACTTGTGGGATGTGCTACATCACCTTGAGGCACCCAGTACGCATTCACAAGGTCCACATGCTCCTCCTGCTCAGCCTCCAGGCCAGCCACCTTCAGGGCCATGGACTACTGTTGTGAGTAGTAATGGGTGGGAGGCTTGTTCCCATTGTTTCCATATGGGGGCCCATGGGGCTTCCAGATCGCAGACCACACACACACCATCCAGGGTGTCTACCCGCCATATGTGTCATATACCAACCCTGTAGGCTGTCGTCTATATCTACCAACCTGGACCACCTCCACAAATATACTTGCCATCCTTCCCCATATTCCCATTCCCTACTTTACAGACAAGGGCAATGTGGTCCCAACAAGGGGTTCAAATGTGACATACCCGCCCATGTTGCATACACTTACAGCTGTATATATCTGTGTGTATTGCTATGTGTGCTGTTCCCTCACACATAGCATGCAGCACTGCGGTGGTAATATAGGGGACATGTATTTACATACATATATGTGTGTGTGTTTGTATATATGTAGACATACGCATATCTATATATATATATATATATATATATATATATATATGTGTGTGTGTGTGTGTGTGTGTGTGTGTGTGTGTGTGTGTGTGTGTGTGTGTGTGTAGATATATGTTATGTTGTATATATGTGTTTATATATATGTCTACATATGGGTATCTGTATATCTGTAGACATGCATGTAGATATGTCTATATATATATATATATATATATATATATATATATATATATATATATATATACACACACACATATACATACCTATATATGGGGTACATTCAGACATCAGGTCCACAATCTCTAGTTCTTTTTCCTGCACAGCTGCACTGTTTAGCCTTGCTGCAACACAAATGAATGCCACATATGGACTCAGCCTAACATTAGGGGGATATATATAGGGCCAGATTGTAGGTAAGCCTATTACACACCTATGGCATTTAAGCATGCTACAATACATGTTAACCTGAGTGTCCTGCAAGTGGTGGGCTCTGGAATCCATGTATCCATCATTATGGCATTACTTCCACCACCAGCTATTGGCCACAGTAATATAGATCCTTTCCATTACACAACACACACTATATTGGCTTACATTTGTCAGTCGGTGCTGCTCTACACAGTTGACGGCTATGGCCCACTACCCAGAGGGACAAACTCTAATGTCCGTAGCAGTTGTTCAGCTGAAGATCATTACAACAGCAGCACCTGATGGCACATGTATATCATTCGACATCATCTAACCCAGTATTATGGACCAAGTACTCCAGTCAATTACATGCATATACACTTCACATACCTGTTGTGGGGATGAGGTATGTTGTGGATAGTGTCCTTGTAGGAGTTTTTTTTTTCTCTCCTTAGCTATGGCCTTAGTCTGCTTCCTTTGTTTCTGTTTTTGATGTGGTTGTGGTTCTGGTTTCAGTTCTGGATCTGTTTTCTTTTTTGTCTTTCTCTTTCTCTCTCTCCATCTCTCTCTCCCTCAGTCCAGTAAATGGATTGAGCTGCTTGGAATAGATTGCAGTATGGCTTTTGTGGGTGATACACATGATCAGGTGATGGCCTCTGCATCAATCAGTGTCCTCCACTTGCTACATGCATGCAGCATGCTGTGTAGTACTTCCAATTACCACTGTCATGGCAACCAACTACTATAAATCCCTACATCATCTGGGCATGGTCCCTTTAACTTTCCTTTATGGTGAACATCCTTCCTGTGTGTTGGCAGCAGTGTTACAGACAGCAGGTAGCAATACCTCTTACAAGAGAACTTGCACACTCAGGCCAGCTACATATTTGTATGAGGTTCCAGAGCTACAAACAGAGTGTGAGTACTGTTGTTGTATGCATTGTATAGCACCAGTGTTACAGGGTTTGTGTGTACATACTAGTTTAACATGGACTGCAGTCTGTCCGCATAGCTCTCAACTGTGTTCCTATCCACTTGATGGCCAGAGGTGTTCATGTTATGTTTTGCCTGTCCACCACACAGGTCTTGTGTGGGATATATCACTGACTGTGGTTGTTTTGAGTGCTATCAGTACATGGCTACATCCATTTGTGCTTCTGACTTCTTGTTCCTGACTAAGGGTATGTTGCAGACTATCCTGTAACACCAACGACTTTCTTAGTGTATGACAGCACTATTTCACATATGGGCCTGTGTTCAAGCTTCTGTCCTTCACCTACATACCAGGCTTTGTCCATATGGCATGTTGTCAGGGGTTGTTATGTAGTGGCCTGTGAGTATGTCATGATGCCATTCCTGCCATCATTCCACTGTTGCTGTGGCCCCTACACATATTGTGGGGTTGGGTCCATATATGTGTGGGTTTCATCTGTACAATACATGTGTGCCCTTATGCAGTCCAGAGGCCAGTGTATGTAACAATGGTATATAGCCCTGTATGTCAATCTATGGGGGGATGCACCATAACTAACCTAGGCTATTACAACATGTGAGAGGTATTAGGGGTAAGCTGCCTTAAGGTATTTGGATGTACATTACCATAAAAGTCACCTTGGGTAAATGCAGGCCTACTGCTTCCTGCTATACTGATTATTCTGTTTGTCAGTGTGATTGTGAATGTTTCAGTTATGCCTTGTTATGTAACAGATACTTCCCATTGTGTCAGCTGAGGTGTTTACCCCCTAGGGATTGTGTACAGAGTGTAGATAGAGGCTGCTGGACTATACATTTGCATTACGTACTGTTGATTGTTATTCTGCGGCCCAGTCTGTCTTTACTGTTGTACTACTTGAAGGCCTTGGCCTGTACAGCAACATATGTAATGTTTTCCGGAATACTGTATTAATTTATCTGTCGGAGAGCTGCATTAGTCTGCTTATATGTATTTCAGAGTCTAAACAGCTATATGACATGGCATATACAACTGTAATAGTACACAAATAAAGCTTTCTCATGTATGCAAACCTGTGTGTGGTGTTATATCCTTTGACCTCTCTGCGGTATATGTTTCGGGCAACAATTGTCTTTTATATGGGTGACATATCATACAGTGTCCAGTTGGTAAGGTGGCAACTGTAGGCATACTGGATGTTCTGTATGGTGTGCACCCTCTAAATATGTATCTTCCTGCACATATCTGTGTGTGTGTATATGTGTTGTTACATATACATCTATATATATATATATATATATATATATATATATATATATATATATATATATATATATTTATGTATCTGCATATATGTGTCTGTGTATATGTATCTTAGGAACGTTTATTGCTTCCACATTGTCCATTCCCTAAGGTAGCCAGACTGTACTGCATGATATGTTATTGATACCAGCCTGATATCATACAGGTGGGATGGATTACTGTTAACATTTTGTGCCCATGTTG
The DNA here is from genome assembly GCF_019279795.1 of Protopterus annectens. Lineage (NCBI taxonomy): Eukaryota > Metazoa > Chordata > Ceratodontiformes > Protopteridae > Protopterus > Protopterus annectens. The sequence continues at coordinate 619,043,085 of NC_056735.1, read as the reverse complement.
TGTCGGGTCCTGGTTATGGGACTTGCAACAGTTGGTATTGTATTGCAGGGCAGACCTGTTTGGCTGTGGGCGGGGGATATCAATACGCACAAGATGTATGGTGCTTGGGCCCCCTCATCCCCATTAATGGTGCCTGTGGTCATATATGTATTTGTTATGTTCTCTTTTATATCTATAGATATATATCTGTATATACACACATATATATATATATAATAGATATATATATATATATATATATATATATATATATATATATATATATATATATATAAATATATATACTTACATACATATATTGCTCTATATATATATATATATATATATATATATATATATATATATATATGTATGTGTGTGTGTGTGTGTGTGTGTGTATATGTGTGTGTGTGTGTGTGTGTGTGTGTGTGTGTGTAGATATATATATCTATATATGTATGCATGTGTATATATATATATATATATATATATATATATATATATGTAGATATTTATATATATATATATATATATATATATATATATATATATATATATATATAGATATGTATATATCTATTTAGATATAAATATACACGCGCGCGCAAACACATACACACACACACACACACACACACACATACATCTACATGTTTAAATACATTTCCTGTACTGTTGAATACCTGTGCTGGATGATATGTTTGTAAAAACATCAGGGTTATGTATATCTGACATGGCTTAGTGGTAAATCACTTTGGCTATGGTGTGCAGAGTCCTGGGTTCAAGACTTGCAGAGGCTGTTTATTTTGTTGCTGGGCAGAACAAGGGCCGTTGGATACAGAGTGATTAAGGCACTTTTAAGCAATTGTAAGTGGGTTTGCAAGGGTTTGCGTGAAGGTAAGCACTGCTAACTTCTGGTGATAGTTTCTTATACTCAGTTAGCTTCTTGTGTAGGCATTGCTTACCCCCACACAAACAGGCTTAAACTTGCTTACTGCTGCTTAAAAGTGCTTACTCACGCTTATCCCCACACTAATTTCGTTAAAAGAAATGAAAAAGGGTTAATAGGAAAGTGAAGAAAAAGGGGCACAAAAAGGGAAAGACAGTAGAGAAAATAGCTAGGGATGTGCAGGAAGAGTGTAATGAAGGTCCATAGCTGCCCATTTCTTCTACAGCAACAGGTGTGCATATACACTGCATTTCCAGATAGATTTCGACACTCATACCCCTGATAGAAGGGTGAGGACAACAATAATATGTTGTTAAGCCAATTAGACCAGATTACATGTGTCCAGTGGACACGTGTGCGAAATGGACAGCTATGTATGGGGAGAGATTTTTTTTTGGGGAACAGATTGCCCTTTTATTTTCAGGCGAGAGTGGGATGTCGGGGAGGGATAGTAGGTATATTTGGGGAGGTAGGTTGGGTAGGTTAGCAGAAAAGACAGAGAAGATGCATACAGGGGTGGTATATGACACATGTGAGGAGTAAACACCTTGATGAGGAGGGGTGTTGAGAAATCGGAAGCCCATGAACCCCCTAGTGGAAACAGTGGGACTGAGGTCCCCACTCATGGGCAGTCATCACTGCACCTTCACAGCCCCGAAGGTGGCTGTGCTGAGGGCTGAGTAGGAAAGCCAGGCCGACACTCTAGTTGTGACACATGGCCCTCAAGCTGGCATAGCAGATCTCTGACCTTCCTGCAGAGCTTGCTATGTAATGTGACCCAGACCTGGCGACGGGTGACAGGTTCCTGCCCATGCCTGCTCCCAGGGAGGTGAGCCCCATCTCCTGAGGCGGTTCCACCTGAAGGTGGTGCAGGACCAATGGATGAGGAAGTCCTGGATTGGGCCCCAGACTGGTGTCACGGCCAGCTGAGGTGGGAAAGTTGGGTCTGTTGGGAACCGCATTCCCATACGTGCTATGGTGTTTAAGTTTTATAAGCATATGTGGGTTAGTATAGTTAACACATTCCAGGATTAGGTATAACAGCATGCATAGATATTCCAATTAACACAAACACCAGATATGGAACAGTTGCATAGCAAACAGAACACATGCATATATGGGACCACAGTGGTAATTATAACAGCATGCATGTACATTGGTGGCACCATGCCACCAATGTGGGAGTAGTTCAACATAGCACATGCATAAAAACAGATTTAAATAATTATCGAACAATAGGACATATGTCCCAATGTTAGAGTTAAGTCAGGACATACCAATTGAGTTGTGTATTTAGTTAATTGTCACAGGAATGGTTTGGAGGAGAGAAAGTTGTCAGTTAACAACTAGTATATTCTTGTAGTTTGCATTACTTTCCTAGTCAATGCTGTTATCTGTACCTTACAAGTATTAGTACACTACCCTATTGCCTTAGTTTGGACAGTGGTATGGCTGTCGACAACTATATACATGAACTGGTTTTACCTGCAGTATACACCTCTTACCTGGTACACCTGTGGAGGAATTGTTTGTTAACACTAACTGTTTCTACACATACTCCCAGATTCCAGGGTGATGTTATGCACATACCTGTCCATCTCTTTTTGCACAGACTCTGGGCATGTCTTGACCACATGCAGGTGAACCAGGACATATTTCAACTATTGCCCTCTTAAGCCTTTAGTGAATTGTACAATGACAGGTTTGTTTTCATTGACATTTTCCAAATATGTACAGACCTAACAGTCAGTTATATGACATGAAATGCTGCCTACATGTCAGAGATTAGCACACTGATATGCCAGGGGGACAGAGTGACAGCCATCAGATATGGGCCGATTAACTGGACATTCTGGACATTTCTGTACACTTGTGGGGTATGATTCTGCATACAGTTTACTACTTCTCCCAGGATTCAGAACATAGCTGTGTCTGCTAAAAATAAAACACTGTCCATCACAGTTGCGTGTGCTATATAGATATTGCTGTGTATCTCTTATCTGATTTCTGTCTATAATTCTCCTGTGGTTTTACTTTCTGACCTTGTATTCCAACACTCTTATATAGGATTTCCTAGACAATTGTATTATGTAGCACAGTGTGGGTGACAGTGATGAGTGATACCTTATTATTCAGAGCAACTGCTACAATAACAATGCCATACAATAGCAGAGTACACAGTACAAGTACAGGATATCAATCTTTTATTTCTAGGCACAGCGTTCGCATCTGACAGACCTGTGGGAGCAATGTTTGTTAGCACTACCTGAATCTTGCCACACAAATTACCGGATTCCACATTAGTATTATGCACATACATCTCACTCTTGTTACTGTACACACTCTGGTCACAGCTTGTCAACATGGGGTGTAGATGGGACATACTTGGCTTATTACTCTCATAACATTTTAGGGAGTTGCTAGAGTGAGAGGTTTGTTCTTATAGATGTCTGACAATAAGTTGTATTTTTTGTTTGCTGCCTAAACGTCTGGGATCATCCCACTGATTTCCCAGGGGGACAGGGTGACAGGCAGCAGATATGAGGTGTTTTACTGGGCATTATGGACATATCTGTACAGTTGTGGGGTATGATTCTGTATGCACACTACTACCACTCCCAGGATTCGAACCATGGCTGTGTGTGCTAAAAATACAACAATTAACATCTCAGTTGAGTGTGCTATTTGGATTTTGTTGTCTGTAGTTTCACTGTTTTCTGTCTAAGTCTCTCTCAATTGTATTATATGACCTCTTGGGATTACACCAGTCATATACAGACATTCCTGCACATTTTATGTATGTAGCACAGTGTGGGTAACAGTGCTTAATACAACAGTACTATTAAGTGATTGCAAATCTACATTACCATATGATACCAGATAAACACATGCAATCCAGCAGTCAGACCTTTATAGTCAGGCTATTATGTTTTTATTTACATACAACCTATATGAGACTCTTCCTGCCATATTCTCTGGTGTATGCAGTACATGCCTTAAACAATACAGGTTTTATACAGGCAATTAACTTACTACTATTTTTAGATTTATTTCCTATGACAGTATATGAAAGAGTATTACTAACCTGCTTTGTGTCGCAACCATTTCAATCTACATCCATGGGCCTCCTGGTTCATAGCCCGCTCACTTTCCGCTGTGAAAGACATAAGAGGAATATTTAGCCATACCTAACTATAATATACATATGCTGGCAATTATTAAACAGGTAGTGGACTGATACACACGGCTGGGACCTCCCCTGTCCTCCTAGCCTCTTGGATCCACTGATCCAAGAGATCCCCCTTACGCTGCTTCAGGTTGGCATAGTGATGCCTGACATGCTCACCAGCTCAGGGTATGCCAGTGGCAATGGTGAGGTCACTGGCAAGACATTCCCAGGCTTCCACTTTGTATTGAGAACCCTGGTACTGGCCCTGCAGCAGTCTCATGTCATGGTCTTTCACAAGGAGTCCTGCCATGACTCTGGACTCCTGGGTACCCCAGTGCTGCACCCAAAAGCACACACCCTCTCCCATTTCAGACATAGTGCCTACAAGGGGAAGCTACAACCAGTTAAGAAATGTATTCCTGCCTTTTGGGTATAAATAGGGCCAGTTTCCCACACTTTGTTGTGATTGGACAGTTTTAAAAAGGCTAAGGTATGGGCAAACCTGCTTACCTAAGGTTGGCATTGCTTAAAGAGGTATACCAATGGGCAGACTGAGTTAGCTGGCCTACACATTGCTTACACCTACTAAGCTGGGCTGTGCAATGCTTAGCGTTGCTTAATATTTAAGTTGCATTATATTTGCATTGTGGCATTGATTTATTATTTATTACATGTTATTTTTGTGTTTGGTATCCATGATTCATGTGTACATACACTGTATGGGGTACTTCTGTTTATTAGAGGATTTCAACACTTTATTACAATGACAACTCACATTTGGGCTTAATGCAGTACTCCAGTTCACATATTTATGTTATGTAGTAAGTTATACAACATAAAACTGTATATAGATTACTTTCACATGTTCAGTTTGAATTTCTTATAGTGATGATCTGTTTGGTGCTACCTAAATCTTATATACTGCAGTGATGGCTTAATGGTTAACTACTGTGACTATAGTGTACAGGGGTCCTGGGTTCAAGACCTCCAAAGGCTGTTTATTTTGTTTGTGGCCAGAACAGCGGCTGATGCATACAGAGTGCTTAAGGCACTTTTAAGCAATTGTAAGCGGGTTTGCATGGGTTTACAAGAAGGTAAGCAATGCTAACCTCCAGTTAAATATGCTTACAGAGAGTTAGCTTCAATATTGCTTAACCTGTGTGCGCATTGCTTATCCCAGCGCAAACGGGCTTAAACTCGCTTACTACTGCTTAGATATGCTTACTCCTGCTTACTACTGCTTAATTATGCTTACACTTGCTTACTAGTTCTTACTCCCGCTTACCACCGAACTAATTTAGACAGTAATGTCTAATGGTTTTTGGGAAGGTGGTGGATTTGGAAACTGTATGGAGTTATCATTCATTACATATTTTACCTTCCATTTGTAACCCTGATTCCTGTTTACATATACTGTATGGGGCATTTGTGATTATCTGTGGACTTTGCAACATTATGATAATGACACCTCACATCTGCATTTAATGCAGTACTCCAGTTCACAAATATATGTTATAAATATATACATTTTATAAATATATGTTATCTTAGGTTATGCAACAAAATAAATTTATCATACAGTGATTTGACATGGAAAATGGATTGTACTGGAGGGACTTGAACTGGGAATGACTGTTCGTAAGGCGAATGTTCTGCCTACTACATTATTGCTGTACTGCTTCATTTGCATATATCTTGCTTTTTACCCTCTTGTGCCATTTAAGCTACATTAACTGTAGGTAAGCGATGGGCATACCTGTGCACCTATGACTAAATTTAATCTGTTTCATAAAAAAAAAAAAACTTCTTTATATTTAATGTTTTAACTATTGCTCTTGTAAACATGGGGTGATGTTGCTGGGGGTATACAAACACCTATGAGTGGTCTTGCTCATTCTTATTCATACTCTGCTGTTCTTCATTGCAGGGGCATGTATATTCTGAGAGCTCTGCTCTCAGACACACCCCTGCACTTGTACACACTCCATGTCCATTTAGGAGCTCAGGCAGCATGCCTTCATTGATATGCATGGCGCGCTGCCGTCCTGCTCCTAAATGGCCACTTCTGTATAGGACTAAGCTAGTCCTGCATGGAAGGATAGTGAATCCGGGGGATAGTTTTTTGCCAGTTCTTCATTTCATTATACATATGATATTCAATGCCATCTAATCCAGTTGCTGTAGTCATATTTATATCTTTCGGTACTTCATTTAATTCTTTAATACTTATATTTTTTCCAAGTATTCATTATCTTTTATATTTAACCTGCTTATTTCATATTTTCCTTATTTATTTATTTATTTATTTATTTTTTAACAAACAATTGTGCTATATACTATGTTTCACATATACCTTCCTGCATCCTCAATTGTTTTCCTTCTTTATTTTAATTTCCTTTTTATTTGTTTCTCTTCTTTAACTAATTTACTTAAATATAATGCTGCTTCTTCCTTCTTTTCTTGTAAGCAATATTTTTGTTTATATGACAACTTATTAATCTTGCATTGGTTCTTTTCATATATTTCCCTTTCTTTCTCATAAAAGGTTCTCTCTTTCTTTAATAATTCATTTAAATATTTCTTGACTTAATTTTTTTATATGTCTTCTTTTCCTTCTTTCTTTTATCCTCTATACATTCTAGAAAACAGGTTTATAGTTTTCTTTATAGCTAAGCTACCAGATGGCCCAATTTTCAAAAAATTCTCTCATACCTATATGATTCTTCCGTAATATAATTAGTGATTTTTTGTTATCTTGCTCCAGTTCTTTCTCATTTAATCTTTTAATTTCTTTGCCTATTCTTATATAATTTTCTTTTTCATGCTCTCTTATCCATATACCTAAATGATCAGAAAAAACAGTCTTCTTTATTCCTTGTTCTATAATCTTTAAGCTATATGCTACCAAAAAATAATCAATTTCAGTTATAATCACATTTCTTCTATAACTTCAATGTTTATTTTCCCATGTATATAATGTACATTTCATAATCTTATTTACTATTTTGACATCATATCCATTCTTATTTATTCTTAAGCTACAATTAAAATCCCCTACTATTATTATATCCATGTTTATACAAACATAGATTATTTTTTTTAAACATAACTTCCCTTTTTTTATATAATATATGCCTATAAGGCTATAATTCTATAAACACATTTATTCCATCTTGGTCTAACACAGTTATACATCCCAGTTCCACCAATGTGACATCTAACATTTTAATATTCCCTTGACATACTATACATATACCAGAGCACATTTATTGTCCCATATACCAAATAATTGAACCATTCCATATTTTTCTGTTTGCATCCTTTCTTCCTCTGTTAATAATCTAATACCTTCCAATATGATTACATATGCATCTAATAACACACATCATTCTAATATGCCTATTTTCCTCTTAATATTTTCATACTATTGACATTTAAAACCAATACCTTCAGTTTTTAACAGATAAAAAGAAAACAAAAAAAAAACATAAAAGGTAAATCTCACCCATTACCTTTCTTATTTTCTTTTATGGACATACATTTATATTTTCTTTTCCTTCCTTTTAATCTTTTTCCTATAGAATTCTTCCTTCCTTTTACTATCTGCCAATTCATCTTCACTAGTATCAGTAGTTTCTTGCACTTCTTTGTTATCCCTTCTTTAACATTATTTAATATTGCTTCATCTGTCTCATTCTGATTTATATGCTCATGTACTGTACTTTTTCTCGCACTAAATCTTGTATAACTTCTCCAACTTTGTGTTCATCATTATCACATTCTAACCATGCATGTCCAGTATTACCCCATTTCTTACATTTTAAATCACATTTTTGCCTCATGTTCTGTCTTTCCACATATAAAACATCT
>NC_056735.1:618977618-619030118 GCF_019279795.1 Protopterus annectens | reverse complement strand
GAGGTTTTCTGGTTATATTCTCGGCTGGGGTGCCTTCTGTGTGGAATCTGCATGTCCTCCCTGTGTTCGTGTGGGTTTCCACTGGGTGCTCTGGTTTCCTCCCACTACACAAAAACATGCATCTGAAGCATTTCTCCCTGGGTCTCCAGTGAAAATTGGCTTCATTCCAAGTTGGACTTTCCTGGTAAACAAATGTTAAATAAATGTGTTGCAGATGTCGCCCATTTGTTCCACATTATGAGAGTTAGTGTTCTACTTTGTGGAAATGGAAGGTTGAAAGCTCTGTTTACTATTTTGTAATAGTGGTAGGGGTGAAGTCTGCATCTCATCCTATTTGTGCCTTTGAATCAGTATTCGGACACAATCTACATGAACTTCTTTCACGCTGTAACCGTAAAAATATTTAACTGTTCTGAAGGATAGAGCAATGCATTTCACCAGTTGCCTTTGATGGTTCACTTGTGGGTATACAGGCTAGAAAGGGAGTTCTTGATGTTTTGTGGAAAGATGTCATATTTCCAGTGTGGCAGATTGATTGAAGGATAATACCACTTACATGAAAATCCGTTTATGAGATATTTGAGTTTTAAAAACATGTTCTGCATAATATACTGTCTGAATTAATTACATATTTATGGTAATGATGATTACTACTACTACTAATAATAATTATTATAATTATAATTATAATAATAGAGTTTGGGTATAGTCACTTCCTTGGGGAGTTAGTACAGTTCATTTCTGCCTTCAACAATTAGGACAGGAATCTGGTGGTTGATAACAGCTTGTCATCCTGGAAAGAAGTTGAAAACTGAAGTTAGTGAGAAGTAAGTGACCAAATGGAAAAGACGTTTTTGAACTGTATGAATTTTGTTTGCTTACCTGAAATGAGCATTGATGTTGACACCAAAAAAGAAATCTAGGTGAGGTGAGTAGGAAAAGGGACTTTGTGACTTGATAAGCCATTCTAAGGAGGAATTAAGAGTACACACCTCTATGGCAAAAGGATGATGTAAGTCAGATGAAAGTGTTATAGGGCTACTGTATGTTGTGTCGGGGAAATCATACAACCCTATTTAATATTTAAAGGTGCAGTAGAAATTGAGACTTAAATGTTTAAATAAGGATAATATAGATTACTTCTTAGAGGCATTGTCCTTAACATTATAAAAAGGAGAGTTATTGACAGAAAGAGGGTAACCTGACACTGGTGCTATAAATGGAATCTGCCAACAATGCAGGATTAAAATATGAAGCAGACGTCAGTAGGGGAAAAGATGTGAAACAAATAATTGGAAAACAATTATTCAAGTAAAGATAATTATATATATCACAAAAAACAATTATTGCAATCTAAAATGTATTTATTTATTGACATTTGATTACCGGCAAAGTCTGACTGGGTAGGAGCCCATTTTTAGGGGAGGCCCGGGAGAAAAGCTCCAAATTATTACAAAATATTTTACAAACAATAATTTTACAATATTCAAAAATAAAACAAAAACATCTGCAGTTTAAATCATTATAACAAATTAGACATAATATAAAAACAATGGCCAAGAGCTGATACAAGGTATATGACATTTATATGTAGAGAAATGTTAAATAGTTTGTAGAGAAATTAAAGGTAAGTTAGTCTAATACAAATAGGAATTGCAATACGAAGTGATGGAAATTAGGCTTATGGTATAAATAAAGAGAGAGTTAGGGAGGAGAATTAGATAACAGTAAGGAAGTAAGTGAAGAAGGGAGAGTAAGGAGGTATTTCTTGGTTATTTTTCAGTCACCATTCCATCAAGGATGAGAATATTGTTTTAGGTGAGGTGTTTTGTGTTAAATTATGAAGTATGTATATTGAATGGAGTTTTTTATTATATCACATTTTTGTATATATATTATTATCTATAATATTGATACTACTATTTATATATACATTTTTGACTTCATCTGTCTCCGCGTTGGTTGGACATGATAGGTAACTTAGTTTTGAAGACAAGATGTTGAATAGGGTTGATCAATAGACAGTTGTTATTTTTTAATATAGCTGCTAAATGGATTTATCTCATTTAGCTCATCTTATTTTATCTCATTTTATTTTGTTCATGTTATTTTGGTATTCAGGTTATTAACTTTATCCTTAATACTTAGTCTTAGTTGTCATAAGCACCAGGGTTAGTGTCTATATGATGGTTATAAAACTTGGACGGGTTCACGCCTTGAAGCTGAACTTTATATGTATGCTTGTGAGTTATCGGTCCATTTTTAAAATTTTTTAACATTTAATATTGGAATATTGTAAGTAATATTTTAAGTAATGGGACATAATGCTTAGTTTGCATAGCAAACTAATTTTTTACATTGTTAAATATATGAAGATATGCAACATTGTTGAGTTCCAGGGAACAAAGGGACTCTTAAACGCCTGAAAGTATTCGTTGATCTATTTCAATGTACGCGCCAGTCTACTTGTTGATTTATTTTAATGCATAACGCTATTTCTTTGGAATTATTCAAGTAACGCAACACTATGTTTAGCTTGCATAGAGAATAGTTTTTACTATGGTCTAATATATGAAGATATGCAGTACTGTTGCGTTCTAGTGAACTAGGGGGTTTTGAATGCTTGGAAGTACTTGTTGGTTTACTTTAACGCACAATGTCATTTTATTTTTTTCCTTTCAATTCTGGAACATTTTACTATATGAGATGAACATTTAACCTTATCATAATAATTGTCTTTATGCTTAGATACATAAGATTTGATTAGGTAATGAATCTTAGATATGGTTAGACACTATTGAAAATGTGTAATATACACGCTAAAGACATTTGTTTGAATGCATTTGGTCACTTTAATTCTTTGCATACAGATCCATGTTTAATGGTTAATTGTTTGATTGCATCAATTAAGTTTGTCTTTTAATGATATATAAAGAGAACAAAAATTATGATGAATTAGATCTGATGAAGTGTGCATGGAGCACGTGAAAGCACTCATCTTCTGTTTTTTCGAATAAAGCTGGACGTTTGTTTAATATAGATTCTTCGTGGTGTATCCTACAGTTTATCTTGCTATCACAAACAATAATTTTACAATATTCAAAAATAAAACAAAAACATCTGCAGTTTAAATCATTATAACAAATTAGACATAATATAAAAACATTGGTCAAGAGTTGATACAAGGTATATGACATTTATATGTAGAGAAATGTTAAATAGTTTGTAGAGAAATTAAAGGTAAGTTAGTCTAATACAAATAGGAATTGCAATACAAAGTGATGGAAATTAGGCTTATGGTATAAATAAAGAGAGAGTTAGGGAGGAGAATTAGATAGCAGTAAGGAAGTAAGTGAAGAAGGGAGAGTAAGGAGGTATAAGGAATGAAAAGGTATTTGTTCATATTTAGGGATATAGTTTATCCTGGTTTTGAGCAAGAACAGAGAAAGACTTTAGCTAGTAGTTTTAAAAGATGGTAGGGAGGGTATAGACCTGATGGATGTAGGTAAGGAGTTCCAGGCTTAAGGTGTCTTATAAGAGTACAGACAATTTCCCGCAGATTTGTTAAGTTTATAGACGGACAGGAGATTTTGTTCACTGGATTGCAATGACCAACTGGGAACATAGTTGTGTAGAATATTTTTTAGTGCTGGACAGGCAGAATGATGCTGGATAATTTTAGAGTTGTGGTAAGAAGTTATGTATATTTTCATTGATATATCAGTTCGTAGGTTCATAGGTTCCTAGATAAGTAGTAGGCTATTTGCCCAAGGGCATATGTAAACTAGCCAAAATGTGTTGGCTTTCGCCGCCCCATTAGATTAGTTCCCTGTGCCTCTGTCCAGCAGAGCCATTAGTTCCCTGTGCCTCTGTCCAGCAGAGCCACTGCAGTTATCCCTGGGGTAAATTTTCTGTTTCCCATCCACTCGTCAAGGTTTCTCTTGAAGAGTGTTAGTGAGGGGCTCTGCCTAATGTAGATTAGAATCCTGTTCCAAAGCATGGGGAGTCTCTGGGACAGGAATCTATCCCTCCAGCAAGTCCTATTTATCATTATGGTGAGGTTTAGATCCCTAGAGCGTGTGGCTCTCGGGGATTTGTTTTTTTTTTAGGTGGAGCATGTCCATCAATTCTGGGTTGGACATGGCCTTGTATGTCAGGCAGAGATCACCTCTGAGTAGGTGGTATGCAACCGAGTACAGCTGGAGTTTCTTCAGTCGGGCTGCATAGGGCATCTGTTTGAGGCCTGTAATCCTCTTGGTGAGGCACTTCTGTGGTCTTTTCAGCTGTTGCAGGTGTCTTGTAAGGTACATCCTAAATGGGGTGTTTTACTCTATGATGGGACTGATGAGTGATGAGTAGAGGGGCACAATAACCTCTTTTGTTCTAGATGCAAACCCTTTTGTGATTAGGTGGGCCACATAGAAGGATTTTCTAACCACCTTGGCAATATGATTATCAAAGGAGAGAGTACTATCTACTTGGGTCCCCAGATGCCTTATTTCATTTGCTTGCATTTAGGGGACTACCACATATGTGGTAGTTTGCGGGTATTTTGTTTTTTTCCAAAGGGAATGACTATGCACTTTTTGGCATTTAGCTTGAGGCCATGATTTTGACACCAGGTATCCGTCTCAGTGAGACCCTTCTGGAGGATGTCTGTATCAGCCGGAGAGTCAATTATGGCCCTCAGTTTGCAGTCGTCTGCAAACATGGTCAGCCATAGTCCTCCTGTGCTTGCCTGTACCTCTGAGAAGTATATGCTGAACAGGAGGGGTCACAGGACTGAGCCCTGGGAGACTCCACTTGTAACTGGTTTAGAGTCGGACCTAGAGCCTGCAACTCTCACCGTGTGGGTTCTATCCATGAGCCAATTGGCAACCCATCTCATGATGTAGGGGTTTATATTCAGGCTGGTGAGCTTGTCTATAATACCAGAATAGGGAATGGTGTCAAAAGACTTTGAGAGGTCTAGGTAGTCTGTGTGGACCTCCTTTCCCTCATCTAAAGCCTTGGTAACTGTCTCAAAGAAGTCCACCAGGTTTAGGAGGCATGATCTGCCCTTAACAAAGCCAAACTGGGTAGGGTCCAATGTTTGGAGGTTCCCAATGTCTCTGTTAATGAGTTCCATGATGATGTGCTCCATAGCCTTGCAGACCAGGCTAGTCAGGCTTATAGGGTGATAGTTCCCGGGGTCTGTTGTGGCTCCACCTTTGTGGAGCGGGATAACTGTTGCTGTGCGCTACTCTATGGGTACATAGCCTGCAGAGAGGCTGAGTTTGAACAGTGTGTTTAAGTGAGGGGTTAGTTCATTTTGGAGTTCATGTAAGACAAAGCCTGGGACACCGTCCAGTCCCATTGAAGCTGTGTTTTTGGCTTTGGATAGGGCTGTTTTAACCTGTGTGTCAGTGATTGCTGGGCTCTACATTCTTCTGGTATGGTTATGGTCCCTTTAGGGAGTGAGAGGGGGGTGAAGTTTGCACTAAACCTGTCTGCCAGAATGTTGGCAATATCAGTTGTTTCAGTGTATTTTATGCCATTCTGCACTAACTCAGATCAGATCTGAGAGTTTCCACTTAGGCTCTTGACACAGCTAACGAATGCTTTGTGGTTATCTTTGGAGTCCTTGGCAATTTTTCTTTTGAAGCTAGCTTTGTATTATTTTATGAGGGGATCATAGTTTCTTGCTGATACTGATCAGGGATGTTCTTTCCTTCTTGGGATTTTACTCTTTTCTGTACTAGTTTCCTCCTAATATTGTATAGCTTGTTTATGGCAGGGGTCCACCAGACTGGTTTCCTTTTCTTGGAGGAGTGAGTCTTGGTTTTGCTTGGGATAGCATGGTCCATGCATTCCTGCAGGTGCTCATAGAGTGCCTTTGTAAGGGATTCAGCAGCGTGGACAGCATTGTCATTTAGCATGGGGGCTGTGAACCTTTCCACCTCGGACTTAAGTAACAGGAAGTTTGCTTTTGAAAAGTTTTTCACAGTGGTTTCCTTGATTGGGGGTGGGAGCGGAATGTGGATATCCAGAGTGATTAGTCTATGGTCTGATCTAACCAGTGAGGGGTTGACCTCTGGTGTAGAACACCAGTTGCCCATGTTGGTGATGACCAGGTCCAATATGTTGTCACCTCTGGTGGGGGTGTTGACCAGTTGATCCAAGGCGTTCGAGTTTATAAATTCTAGGAAGCATTGGGCAAGGGAGTTAGTACTTGAATAGTTCTCCCAGTTAATGTTTGGGTAATTGAAATCACCCAATATTAAGGCATTTGGTAGGACCTTCATATTTTCCAGTGTCTCCAGAAATGTGGAATGGGGGTCCTGGGTCATGGTGGGTGATCTGTAGCAAGCTACAATTTGAATTGCAGTTTTGCCTGTTGATAGTTGCACATGGATGATCTCTGAGGCATTTTGTTGTGCCACTAACCTGGAGGTTTGGGTATCCTTGATGAATATGGATACACCCCCGCCTTTTGTGTTTCAGTCCAGGTTCCGTGGCCAAAAAGTATGGTATGAGTTATAGCCTGGTAGTGCTGGGGTGCTCTCTGGAGTCTTAAACCATGTTTCTGTTACTGCACAGACATTGATGTTCTCCATACTGAGGAGTGCCTCGAGTGTATGCATTTTGAGGTTTAGACTTCTGGCATTGAGTAGCATTACCCTTAGATTTTGGTTACTTGTGCTATTTACAGTGGTGGGTTTGTCTTTTGAGTCTTGCCTAAAAAAGGCACTATGGGGTGGCAAAAGTCTTGGCCAGTATTCGAAAGCCTAAGGGGGACAGCTGCAAGTCATCTCTTGCAAAGCAGCGTGGCTTGTCTGGCATGTTATCCCAGGCAGACATATTCTGGATCCCCTTTAAATGACACCAGAAACTTAGCCAATTGTTGAAATTGATCATTTTTTCTTTATACTGTGGCATCATTCTTGGTGAGGGCAGGATGCTACTCAGGGTCAGGGTCATACTGGCTTGGGCTACGTGATCAGAGAGCTCTTCCATGTCTCTTTTCATGTAGTCCAGGGAGGTACGTCGCAGATCATTCACACCCACATGGACAAAAACAGAGTCATATTTGTACTTGTTCTGGAGTGACCTGAGTGCTTGTGTTATGTGGCGGATCCTGGCGCTTGACAGGCAGCTAACTGTAACCTTCTCCTTGTCCAGCCTAGTTAATGGGACATCAGTGTGCCTGACTATTGATTCGCCTATTACCAGTGTGTTGGGTATGTTATTTTTGCCTTAAGGGCTGTGATTGCATGGGACACTGATTATGTGAAGTATGTGTTTCATGGTTTGTGATGGGGTGTGGAGGTTGCTTGGGTGTCTGCTTTGGAGGTCTCTGTTGCTTTTGCAGATTTTTATTTAGAGCCTCCGAGTATGTTTTTGTGTATTTATGTGTGTTATTTGCCGGTGTTGGTTTAGTAGGTCTATGTGAGACTGGTGGTATGTTGCAAGTATTTTCCTTCTCCTCTTGACTGTCAGTTCCAGTCTTGGGTTGTGAGAGCTTTGCCTCCAGTTTGGCTGTATAATTGCATCTCTCGCATATATTAGTGTTTAGTGGTAGGAGGAGAGGGTTGACTGTGTACATGAGGCAGTTGTAACATTGCCTCAAAATGCCTAGATTCACCAGTTGGACTGGAGAGTACACCTGAAACTGCCCTATGGACATGCCTGAATAAGTAAAGTGAGCTGTTTTACTGATTGGCTGGTAGGGACGGATAGAGAGCCTTGTCCTTATAAACAATATGGGGGGGGGGGTCTAGTGCTACGGTTAATTAGTGCTTGCTATGAGGTTTTGAGCAAGTGCTGGGCTGTGAAATGAATGGTTTGAGTGCTTAAGTTGAAAGTTTATCTAGTTCCAAGGGACAAATTGGAGTAGACTTCGTGGAGCTGGGAATAGTTTAACCCTAGCTAACCGGAGCTGCCCGGCGTGCAAAACCGCACAAATGCAGTTTTTCTAGCAGGGAAATGAAATAGATAGAAATTAGCCCAAAATGGCCAATAAACTACTAACTTCTGGGCTGAAACCAGTCTTCTAGGGACAGACAGGCTGCTCAAAGCTCCCCTCTCTCACAGGTAACAGAGAAACTTCCTTCTGTCCAAGTAAGGTATGGGCAACACAGAAACTTGTAACACAGCCCTGAATTAAGCAATAACCTGAAAACTGGACTATACTAGTTCAGAAAGGCAGGAAACAAGTATATTTTTTGTTTTTTTTTCAGAAAATAAAGCAGATACAATACAAAAAAACACTTTAAATGCACAGAAATGTCTATTGCACTTTAGTGTGTAGCCTACAACAGTTAAACAGATTATTTAAACACATAAATGACTTAGTTCAAGTGCAGGCAGCAAATAAGTATAATATGTAGCAGAAAAAAGCTTTTTAAATCACAGAAACGCTAAAAATTGACGTTTAGGTGGAATTAGTTAAAGACATTAAGAAAATGCAGAAAAAATATACTTAATCACTCCATATTCTCTCTTTTGTCTCTCTGCTGCTGTAGAACTCTGCAGGACACCTGGCAGGCACTCTCTGAGCTGAATACAAGCAGAAAGAAAATGCACAAATGCGATTTTTATAGCAGGAAAATGAAAGAGATAGAAATTAACCCCAAATGGCCAATAAACTACTAACTTCTGGGCTACAGCAAACAAGGCACACAAATTTCAGAAAGAAACAGTTCTCATAAGCAGACACAATAAGCCTTTAACCAGAAATTCCCAGCTCAGAAGGGCAGGATCTAGCTTCTCCTCCCACAAGAGTGCAGACCACAAACCTTCTTAATGTAAAATAACTGGCCTGAAGCCCAAGTGCTTAAACCAGAACTAATGCGCTTTTAGAATAGCAGACACTGAGCCTTCAATCAGCAATTCCAACTTGGAAGGATGTAAGCTACCTGTCCTGCCACAACAATGCAATCCACAAACCTTCTTAATGTAATCAGTTCAGGCTTTGATTTCCTCAGTCTCTGTTTGCTTACTGTTTAACGTCAATGCTTATCGGTACAGTGTTGTATGTAATTATCTTCCCTTGAATAATTATTAAGCAAAATGCATGGAATAAAGCATGAAAGGGCAATAATGAAAGCATTCAAAGGACACAGGTAAACCTAAGTTACACATCAACTGAGGGGCAATTAAAATAACTGGAAAAATAAGGAATAAGAAGGAAATAACAAAGCAAATGAACTGGAAAAGAAGGAAGAGAAGTGAAATAAAGCATGTTGAGATGAAAAATAGAGAAGAAGTCAAGGCAGAAGTGTAATCTGAAATCAAGAGATAAATTATTCCATAACTTCTTTAGAGGGGCATAGTGATACTGTATATGCCATGTTCAGATATAAGATTGTGTACTTCCTGTATGAGCCCCCTTTCTGTGGTTACTTTAAATATAATAACCTCTTTTCATTGTAGTCCTGTGCACTGTGTACATTCTGCTGCTATAGAATGACGTGTAAGATGAGTACTGGATGTAATGCTCGCCTGTGCTTTGTAGCACATCTTCCTGTGCATGTATCACATACACTGAACATTGAATATACACAAATCCTAGTACCACAGCACAGGTAGTCATTGTTTTTTGTTGGAATGTACATTCAGTTCTTCACAGCATGAGCACAGTAGGTCATGGGGGGGCTGACCTCTTTGAATGGCTTATGACTTTTGTGAATCAAGTTTCATGGCTTTATGTATCTATATTCTTAAGCTCTGTTACTCTATCAGCTGCCACATTGTATTATATCCTAGACTAATTAGTTATGGCTGCATCTGTCCAGTTTTATGCATAATTGGCACAGAGTGGGGCTATTTGTTGTTGTGCAGTTGCAGCTGCCAGCCTCATTTAAACAAATATATATAAAAGTATGTCTAGTGTCTTGAATGCTCCTCCTTTGCAGGTAATGGGGACACCTGCAAAGGATATTTTATTTATTTATTTATCATTTGTTGACCGGGAAAGTCCGACTAGGTTCCACAGAGCCTGTTTTCAGCAGAGGTCTAGGGAGAAATGCTCCAGATGCATGTCTTTGGAATGTGGGAGGAAACCGGAGTACCCGGAGGAAACCCACGCAAACACGGGGAGAACATGCAAACTCCACACAGAAGGCATCCCAGCCGAGAATCGAACCGGTGAACCTCTTGCTGTGAGGTGACAACGTTAACCGCTGCACCACTGTGCCGCCCATGGAATGTACATTCCAACCATATGTGCTAGCAGTATGCTGCAGTCATACATTCTGTCCTTTCTCAAATTATACTGTTACTTCTCATCTGTTCTTGCTTATGTTGTGTGTACCAGGTGCTTTCATATTATATATCCCATGAAGCATTGTGCTCAAAGCTGCCCATTTAAGTATGCAACTTGTATCTACTTATGTAATATATCTAAAAGGGAAATGATTATAGACAACAGTATACAAATAGAGAGCAAACAGACTAGTTACTTTGGAGTAAGCACAGCTTATAATGACTACTGTAGTGTGCTGCATTTTATCATGGAGGAACTGATCTTATCAATTTATATTGATGCAACTACTGAATGGCACACTTATACATCAAAGAGTATTAATTCATAATTGTTGCCTTACTGCAGCATGAAAAATATTTAACTTACATCTGATGAATTGCATAGTCTAAGAGAAGTATTTGCAGAACAGATGTGCAGTAGCTATTACAATAAACAAGTCATCAAAATTTCATTTATTGACAAGAGATTTTCACGAGTGATTTCTCGTAATAGTGTAATTGTGGTAAACTTACTGTATTTTGTGGTTATATGGTAGACAGGTATTGAATGTTGGGGTGTGAGACATATTTTGGGGCAATTTGCTGACAGTTTCCTGGTTATTTGCATCTGGGTGTTTGCAGAATCATGTGGCAGGGGTATTTTTACCTAATCTGCTTTGCTACACTTTTAGTTGTAGGGATATGGGGGACAGCCATGATCATGGGGGTGCAGAGAGCAAGCCCTCATGTAGAAACACTGGGCCAGATTCATGAATGCCTAGATTAGTGCAGCTATTGTGTAAGCAGCATGGCGGAGTGCACCACACACATGATAATGAGCAATTTTGTATTCATTAAATGGCTATACATTAGTGTAAAGTTACAAAACAAGGGTTCATGGCAGAAAATGCTAATGAAAGCATAAGTTCCTGAATTAAATGCTAATTAACCAATACAACATGCTGGAGCTATTCAGTCTAGCCATTGGCTCTGAAATCCAAAATTCTTTTTGGAATACAGTCATGATTACCCTTAGAAAAAAAATGTTAGGGGTTGCTGTTACCATCTTTAACCTTTATGTGCAACAAGCTTTAATTGAAGGTGCTGGTGCTGTCACCAGACCTCGGCCAAGAAGAAGAATGTTTAGATCCTGTTTGACTTACCATGAACTTCATGGCCCAGAAATTGTAAAGCATTACTGGGTTGACAGGGAAACACCAAAGGAAATATGCAACCTCTGCTGCCCTCACATGAGGCCCCAGTAAAACTGTGGAGAGCCCATTCCAGTGGAAACAAAGGTATGTGTAGCCTTACATATATTAGCTACAGGTACTTTCCAAAGATCCACAGGAGATATATTAGAGGTGTCATAGGCCTCTGCATCTAGAATATTCCATCAGTTTCTCAAAACAATGTTACAACATACAAGGGGGCATATGAATTTCCCACACACCACAGAGAAGAAAGCAAGAGTCCTGCACAACTTTTATACAATAGCACACTTCCCTGAAGTTTTAGGGACCATAGACTGCACACTCATAGAAATAAAAGCTCATCACTGTGAATAGTGAAGGAGGTACATTAATAGGAAAGGATCGACTCTATAAACTTTCAGATTCTGTACAATGTTCATGGGATCATCTGCAATGTCCAGGCAGTTTTCATGACTCACACATATGACACACCTATGAACTGTACATGACATTTGCTAGGGGTGAATTTCCAGTAGGGCATCTAGTGGGGGATGCAGTTTATGGACTGCAACCATGACTCATGAGAACCATGAGAAACCCACACAACCCCACTGAACAAGGATAAAATGATGCCCAGGTTCATAGGTTCAAAGTTACTAGGCTAGCGGCCCTAGAGCCCTTACAAGCCTAGCCATGTAAATTCCAAGTTGCCTCAATTGTCTTTGGTTAGATGGATGCAATTCACAAAGCAAGTCTATAATAAACACCAACTACCCCTGTCCATGAGGGACATGGGTGCCACCCCCAGGGTGAATTTGCAGTTTCCCATTCATTTGTCCAGGTTGCACTTGAAGAGGATCAGTGAGGAGCTCTGCTTCAAGTGAACTGGAAGTTTATTCCAGAGAAGGAGCAGTCTCTGGGAGATATATGTGTCTCTCCAGCATGCTCAGTTAATTTCACAGGCTAGGTTAAGATCCCTAGAGTGAGTGACTCTTGTGCAATTTGACTTGTGGATGTGCAGCATATCCATCAGGGCAGGGTCAGAGACTGCTCTGTAGGCCCGGCATCAGTCACCTCTCAGCAGCCTATATGATACAAAGTACATTGACAGGGATTCAGTCTGTGCACATAAGTCATGGTTTGGAGGCCCTGTATTGTCTTTGTGAGAAACCTCTGTAGGCTCTCTAGCTGTTGCAGGTGTCTGGTGAGGTACATGCAGAAGGGAGCATTGTACTCTATTAATGGTCTGATGAGGGTTGACTACAGTGGAGTTATAACATCCTTAGACCTGTATGTGATGCCCTTAATTATGAGATGTGCAACATAGAAGGCTTTCCTTACCACTGTGGAAACTTGGTGGTCGGTGTTCAGATTGCCATCTATCTGTGTTCCCAGATCTTTCACCACCAGGTTTGAACTTGGGGGGGGGGCTGTAAATATTATAATTAGCAGGGAATTGCACTTTGATAAAAGGGAAAATAATGCACATGTTTGCATTAATTTTAGACTGTGGCTTTGGCACCAGTCATTTGTCTGTGTTAGCCCCTCCTGTAAATATGTTAACATCACTGGGGGATTGCACCTTATTTGCAATCATCAGCTAATTTGATAAGCCAAAGTCCATCTACTTTAGTCTGGACTTCTGAGAAACAGATTCCAAACAGTAAAGGGCCCAGCACAGAAATTTGTGGCATGCCACTGGTGACAGGTCTACTGGTAGTGGTGGAGTCACCAACTTTGACAGTATGTGTTCTGTTGGTGAGCCACTTGGTTACCCATCTAGTGATGTAAGGGTTAATCCCCAGCTAGGAGAATTTCTCAATGATACCATAGTGGGTGATTGTGTCAAAAGCCTTGGCTAGTTCAAGACAGGCAGACTTTCTCATAGAAGTCTACTAGGTTTAATAAGCATGAGCTACCCTTAATGAAACCAAACTGGGTTGGGTCTAGGGTCTGAAGGTCACCTCTGTGTTTGTTGATAAGGTCCATGATGATTCTTTCCATGGCCTTGCAGATGACGCTGGTTAGACCTATAGGTCTATAGCTCCCGGGGGTGGTTGATGGCCCCCATTTGTGCAAGAGGATTACTACTGCTGTTCCCCACTCTGCTGGAACAAAGCTAGTTCTCAGGCTGTGGTTAAAGAGAATGCCAAGTGGATCCACTAGGTCCTGTTTTAGATTGCTTAATAAGAAACCTGGGATGTTGTCTGTTCCCACTGAGGCTGCATTTTTGGCCTCGGTGGCTGGAGATATAACCTGATCTCTAGAGATGTTAGGCAGAGGATTAGTGTCAGGTATCCTATGAGATATGGCCAGTGGGGACTGGGAGGGTCATGTTTGTGCCAAAT
Source organism: Protopterus annectens (assembly GCF_019279795.1). Taxonomy (NCBI): domain Eukaryota; kingdom Metazoa; phylum Chordata; order Ceratodontiformes; family Protopteridae; genus Protopterus; species Protopterus annectens. The sequence continues at coordinate 619,016,353 of NC_056735.1, read as the reverse complement.
CTGTCAGCTAGCATGTTGGCAATTTCCGCTGGTATAGTATGAGTGGTATCATCTACTACCAGTTTGGCACATAGCTGGGCATTCTCTTTTAGACTTTTGGATGTAGTTAAAGAATGCCTTATGATTATCCTTAGCTAGGGATGCTATTTTACTTTTGTAATTAGCTTTGGAAGACTTTACAAGATTTCTGATTTGCTTGTTCAAGCTGTGGAGGGAATTCTTCCCTTGCTGAGTCAGTTGCCTCTTGTTCTTAGGCATCACTTTCTTTCTTTTGTTATATAATCTGTTTATACTTGATGTCCACCAGGGTGACATTTTTTTGGGGAGGATCTGGTTTTACTCCAGTCAGGCACAGCCAAGTCTATACAGTTGCTTACGTGTTTATACAGGACATTTGTGTACACTTCTGCATATGAGTCATTGTTGTCTGCAAGAATCAATCAGAGGAGGTTAGATAGGATTGGGAAGAGAGACTGGAAAAGCAATTCACAAAGAAACAATGGGAGGATATATGTATGTTTCCCAAATATGCAACAAAATCTAAAAGATTTAGGATTTTACATAGATATGTTAACACCCCTAGTAGACTCCATAGAATTTTCCTCAGGTAGACAGCAAATGTTGGAGGTGTGATGGGGAAGAAAGAGGAACTTGGGAACATTTTTTCTGGGAGTGGGGTGGGTTGGTGAACTTTAAAGATTCCCTGTGGGATGTACTGTCAGAGATGCTGGGTGTGTGGATTGGTGTCACGAGGGAGATGATTTTTCTGAGCTATGATACAGAATCGGAACTGCCTAGAAATGGTAAAGCCTTGCTGTGTCTAATTATGGTGGCTGCCAGAAAAGCAAAATCTAAACAAACTACTGTATATTAGAAGTAGTAAATATAGTAACAAAGATAAAACAACTAGAACTGAGACCTTTAGAAAAGGGTAGGAGCAAACTATATAGGAAAAATGGGAATTGTGGGAACAATACATACAGGGGAAGAATGAGGTTTAAAATAAGGCAGGACTTAAATGAGTTGTATAATGCTTGACTGAAAATGATTGTGTAGATTATAAGTGATGTATAATGTTTGCAGCTGGGAGTGTGTCAGTATGGTTTGTGATGTAAAATGCTTACAGCTAGGATTGTGTTGTTGTGGTTCATTTTCATTTATATAAATGTATGATTGCTTATGCCATAAGTGATGGTTTAACAAAGATATTTCTTGTTTAAAAAAAGGCAGGAATTAAATAATTTATGGAATGTTGCTTAGGTTATATGACATATAACAATGCATGTGAAGTATAATGTTTGTTAATGTTAATTTAATACAATTTGATTAATTTTGTATAAATGTAAATGTGCCTGTGCCACAAGTGATGATTCAATAAAGGTGTTTTAAAAAATACTTTTTTTACCATTGCTTAGTAGGCTGTAGTTTGCTTTTTTCTTCTGTAATGGTAACAGGTTCAATTGTTTCTTCAAATGAGACTGATTTATGGTCTGACCTTACCAGGGAGGGCATCACACAGGTGGAAATGCAGTGACCCTTCATGTTGGTGAGTACTGTCTAGGACATTTGAGCCCTTTGTGGGGATGCAGACTATCTATTCCAGAGCATTTGTATTGACAAAGTCCAGGAAACTCCAGGCAAGCAAGTTTGTGCTCATGTATGTCACCCAGTCAATAGAAGAATAGTTGAAATGTCCTATGACTAAGGTGTTGGGCTGTATGCCGAGTGACTTCAGTAAGTCCAGGTTGGTGGTGTGCTTTTCTTGGTTCATGGTGGGGGACCTATAGCTAGCAATGATGTGGAAGGGTATTTTGCCTATAGTTAATTGGACATGGAGTTCAAGAGAGTCGTACTGTTTGACCAGTCTTGAGGTGTACTTGGCTTTAATGAAGATGGATACACCTCCACATTTGGTTCTTTCATGCTCATTTTGAGGTCTGAATGTCTGGAAGGCAATGTAGTCTTTTACATCCAGGGTGCTCTCCGCGGCTTTGAACCACGTCTCAGTGACTGCACAGATGTTACCATCTTCTAAGGTGAGGAGTGCTTCCAGAGAGTGCAGTTTCATGTTTAGGCTCCTAGCATTAAGCAGCAGAACCTTGAGTTTGTCTTGAGTGGATTTTGTTATGTCGGAAATTTTGTTGTTTTCACATTGCCTAAAAGAGGCACTATGGGGGAGGCAAGCACATTTACCAGTATTTGAAAGCCTACAGGAGACAGGTGCAGACCATCTTTAGCAAAGCAGTGTGGCCTGTCGAGCATGACACGCTGACAGATACAGGATCCCCCTGAACTAACACCACAAGTTAAGCCAATTGTTGAAGTCTACTAAAATCCAAAACTGTAATGCTAGGCACTACCAAGGACAACCGGACCTCTTCTTTAGGTTATACACATTTAATAACTGTTTTCATCAGAAATGACTTCTTCAGAAAATATTCACATACACAAATCTGCAGCTTTCATACAGGTTAAAATATACACAACTAATGGATATGAAATTCCAATAAAACAATCAAACATTTAATCAAAAACAATTTCTGAAGTTATTAACCCTTTATGTGATGGTAAGTGTTCTAACCCTAAGAAAATATTTGTTTATTGTTTCATTTAAACCAGAGGGCTTATTGGCAGCCATCTTAATCTGCCATCTATCTTCATATTTTTCCACTGCATTTTTGTAGTTACCTCCCCTCTGATCCAACAATACTAATTCTAAAACAGCAAAAATAAGTTTTTTGTATTTCTCACACTGAGATGAGTGGCTATATAGAGCATTATTGCTGTCTTTAGCCTTTACAGCATATATATGTTCTTTTTTCCTTTTACACAAGCCTACACAAAGATATACAGACCACGCCTTTAGTATTGCATGTATATCTCTCTCTTTCACCCCTATAATATAGGACATATGTTGTAAAGCTAGTTAATAGTTTTTCTTATATACCAAGGCAGGGTTCTTCCCTACTGCCTTCACTATGTTATTATTACCAGCAATGACTTTCCAGTTATTCTGAATGATGTTCTTAACGCTGAAACTGCCAACGGACATATCAAGGCAAAATTTAGGAGTTAAATCGTGTTCAACCGAAAGGCTTCCTAGTTCAGTACCTTCTTTCTTTGGAAACCCATATAAAAGAATGGGTCCAAAATGGGTCTCTCTTTTAGAATACATCTCATTCATAGTATTAAGTAAAAACTCCCTTTCATATCTTCTCTCAATGAACATGGAAGTGATAATCTCAAATTCTTTATCTATGTCATTGCTAGACATCCTAGAGGCCTAAATATATTGACCCCTAAGAACATTTTTCTTAAAGAATGTGGGGTGATTACTATTAAAATAAAGATAGTTGTAATACCCATTAACAGATCAATTGAAGAATCTCTTGTCCCTGACATCTGGAAAAAAGCATTCATTCTCCTCTTACACAAAGGTGGCACCAACACAGACACCACAAACTTTTGACCCATAGCAATTCTCTCACCCCTCTCTAAAATACTGGAAAAGTGCATGCATGCCCAACTCCTCAACCACCTGCATGAAAATCAAATTTTATCACCCACTCAGCATGGTTTCAGACCAGGACACAGCATTACTACTGCCCTCCTATCCTTCCTTGATACAGTTAACCAGGCACGGGATTCTGATAAAATAATTGCTTCACTTTTCCTTGACCTCTTCAAAGCTTTTGATAGCATTTCCAACACTATCCTTCTCTCTAAACTATCCACCCTTTATATTTCTCCCCCTACTCTACAATGGTTCAACAGCTATCTCTCCAATAGGCAGCAGTCCACCAAATAACAAAAAGCTTACTCTCCCTTCCTCAGTACTTCCACAGGGGTACCCCAAGGCTCCGTACTTGATCCTCTCTTATTTAGCAACTTTATTAACAACTTTCACACCACTCTCCCACAATGCTCAGTAATCCAGTATGCTGAAGACTCTATAATAATATGCACTGCAAATTCCAGCACTGAACTCCAGCAAATTACCAAGAATGCCCTCACATCTACTGAATCTTGGATGCTTAACAATCATCTTGCCCTAAATACAAAAAAAACTAACTAGTAATTTTTACTCCTAGGAAAACCACTCCATTTGATAAAAAAAAACTCTTCACTATACAAGCCCAAGACAATACCACTGTCCGCCACACTAAATTACTAGGCATTATTATAGATGAATACCTTAACTTTGACCTACACATAAACAATAACATCAAAAAAACACACCAAAAGCTTGGTATGCTCTATAGGCACCAACACTTTCTTAGCCTCTCTACTAGACAAACCCTTGCAACTACCTTTTTATTACCGTCTCTCCTTTATGGTGCCCCTCTCCTCACTAATATTCAAAATTCTACAAAATCCAAACTTGCTATATGTTACAACAGAATAGCAAAATTTGCCACCAAGGCCAAATTCTTATCCCACCACTGTAAGTCACTGAAACAATTAGGGTGGCTGGAACTCCCCCACCATTCACCCAGCTAACTACTGTGCACAAAATAATCCACAGACTCACAGACTGTCCTGCTCTTTCAACTCTACCTGCCAAATACTATCCCAGCAGGCATCTAAGATCTGAAAATCATCTACTTCTAAAAGTAGATAAGCCCACCTTACCTGCTGGTCAACTCCTCTATTCCTTCACCTTCGCCAAACTATGGAACTCACTTCCACCTTCTATAAGAAACACAGGCAGCAGCACCAGCTTCAAACAAATCCTGAAAAATCATCGCAACTCTTCTTGGCTATGTTCCTGCTCTATAACCTAACCTCTTCACTCTCCTTATATGATTACTAAACTCCTATGTCTTTTGGTACTAGTGACTGACGATACTTTCTCCATATTTATTTTTATCTTTACTTGTTGATACTGGTACAATAATACTGATTAATATATCTCTGTTTATACCACTCTGATTGAATTTATTGAATTCTGCTTTAATGTATATTTTCTGCATATAACTCTAATCAAACAAACTAGATTCCTGCTTTAATGTATATATTCTGTATCTGTTACTATATTTACTATCTGCAACACTGTTTCTACTTCTCTACTAATTAATGTTTATATTTTTTCTGTATCTCTTTGGAGCTTTTTTCCCTGGGCCTCTACTGAAAATGAGCTCTTTTAGGCCCAGTGGACTTTCCCGGTAAACTAATGCAATAAAATATATAAATAAAATAAATAAATTGTTAGCAAAAGTATTTTTACGATGAATGTGACTATTAAATTTCCTTATAGAATTGTCCCACCAAAGTTCCACATCCAAAAAACATACAGTTTGCCCCACATCTCCTATAACAATTTTTAAAAAGCTGGTGCTAGGATTTAAATTATCAAGAAACAACTGATGACCATCTACAGGGTCTTGTATAATAAAAACAAAACAGGTCATCAACAAACCTTCTGTAAAATAAAATATTGGAATATTGTGCTAGTGTAGGTAAAATTTCCAACTCCCACCACCTGTGAAAATGTCCAACTCCCACCACCTAAGAACTAAACTAGCAAAGGTGGGTCGCAACAGTAGCCCCCATAGCTGCGCCTTTTTTTCTGTCTGTAAATTTTAGAATTAAATAAAAAGAAATGATTCTCCAATAATATTTCTAACAGAGCACAATACAAATTCACAATATAGTTCTTTGTGTTGATATATTTATTTAGAAAACTTCTGATAATTTCTGCTCCCTCAGTCTGAGGAATAGACGTAAAAAAGGGAGACAGTGTCAACCATACAAGCATAATGGTTGTGAAGAGAATATTCATATGGCATGGAAAACTTCCTGATATTATCCAGAAAGTTCCAAGAATCCTGGATGTATGAAGGAAACTTCTGAACTAGGAGATTTAGAACAGAGTCTAAAAATAAAGAAATGCCCTCAGTAATACAACCTGAATCTGATACTACTGGTTTAAAAGGAGGGTGGATTGGATTCTTATGAATCCCGAGGATGCAAAAAAGCATCTCTAACCTAGGATGTTAAGCAACTAAAAAAACATACAGTTCTGCACAGATGTCTCCATTCAAAAGAAATGCATACAAACAATGTTGTACATAGGAATAACTTTTTTGTACATCGCGTTCACTTACTACAAGATATTCTTCCTCATTATTAAGCACTTCTTCAATGGCTAAATTATATTTAGGAATGTCCATAATCACCAACCCACCAAATTTATCAGCTTTCATGAAACACAAACTTGTATTACTCTGCATTTCTTTCAAGGCCTTTAGCGCTTCTGTGTTCAAATTGAAAAAAAGGTCTATATATTTTATTACTCAAAATATGTCTTATATAGTCATCAGAAAATGCTTCAAAAGTTTTAATATTATGGTGGAAAGCAGGATTAAAAATAGAAGGTTTGTGTAAACTTTGTTTAATATTTACATCTTTTAAAATGTACTATAAATTTAATTTCCAATATACAATTTCAGTTCTAAGATACTTTGTGTAATATTAGAACAGTGACTAGGAATAACATTTAGTCCCCATTTCAGCACTTTACAATAATGTTCATTCAAAACATAGTCTGATAACTTAAATATCTTAGTGGGGAAATTCACAGTTTGTAAAGCACTTGTCAGCGCTTCTTGCCTCGTATTGCTCCTCCCTTCTTTTGTACTGGGTTCTTCCCCCTCTTTCACTTGGAGTTTTTTGTTGAAAAATCCTTTTCTTCTTCAATAAAACAAGCAGAAGCTGTGTTGGAGGGATAGAGAGGAAGTTCAAAAAAATGTAAACCTGGACTGTGAAGATTCACCAAACCAGCATCCACAGCTTCTTTACTTCCTTCAGGATTTTCCATTAAACCAGCACAGGAGGTGACATCACTTCTATATGTAGCTTCTTCTAAATTTAAAAGGCCACTACATTTAAATTCCCTTTGTTCATATGACCCTTGAAGTTAGAGGGACCCTCTGATTATAAACAAATTGTGTTTTCTTCTTTATACGGATATTATAAGCTGTATTATTCTCATTATCAACAACATCACAATTTATCTTTTGTTTTCATTACACTATGGTGTTTTCATAACTGTCACTGGAAACTAATATACCTAATAGTCTGTTTTATAATCAAAGTACAGGTTTCAAAGTTTATTTACCTTTGCGTTAGTGTATTCAAGATGAATTTTCAGCTTAACCAAAGTTTCATTGTTGTTATGGACAAGGAGTTTCAAAAAAATCAAATCTAGCATTATTGAAAAGCCAACTAGTTCTTTATAGAAAATGTTATCCTGAATTATCCCATTCAGGACTTTAAAAAATTGGAAAACTTTAGGTACTATTTTTAATTGAATACAACATTCAAAATACTTGTTTTCTATAAGGGTTGCCCTGTACTTTTTAAGCCCCTTTTCCAATTCCATAAGAAGACCTTTGAAATTTTGTTTTACCACTTGTCCTTCTGTATCAAGTGGTATTAAAGTATTGAAGTCAATCATTTCTTATTTATATTGTGGCATCATCCTGGGTGAAGGTAGAATGCTGCTTAGGGCTATAGTCATACCTGCCTAGGACACATAATCTGAAAGATCAGTCATGTCTCTCTTCATATAGTCCAGAGAGGTATGTCTCAAGTCATTCACCCCAACATGGACTATGACAGAGTCATAACGGTACTTGTTGTTGAGTAACTTGTGTGTATGTGTGATTGACAGATCCTGACACCTGACAGGCAGCTCACCATGACCTTCTCCTTGCTCAGCCTGATGAGGGGGGCATCTGGGTGTCTCACTATGGAGTCACCTATGACCAAGACATTAGATTTTCAGGTGTTTTGCCTTAGGAGCTTATTTGGTGAGGCACTGGTGTGGTGTATGTGTTATTATGTGTAGTGGTTTCTATTTGCATAGCAGTGTGTGTAAGTAGTTTACGTTTGGGAGGTCTCTGATCTTTTGGTAAGCTTCTAGTGAGTACCTTCACTTATGTGGGTTTCTGTGTCATGACCTCAGTTTGTGTGAGAGGTGAAGTGTATGTGCTGACAACCTGTTTGATGTCCAATTTCATAGTGTAATTACATCTCTCACATAGAGTTTTTGTTTTAGGCGTAAGTGGTTGTCAGTATACATGAGGCAATTACTACATTGCTTCAGGATGCCCATGTCAATCAGAGAGGCTGGTGAAATGATGGGAAAAGTGCTCGTCCATTATAGCAGGTTTTTAGTGTATGTACTATCTGGAAGGAATTGGGATAGTTTGACTAGTTTTTGTACTTAGACTAACACAGCTGATTATTCTATTGAAGGCTATGGATGATAAGTGTGGCAACGCTGCTCAGTGTGCCCGTAGTACACTAGGGAAGCTTGGGAGGGTTCCATGACAGATATCTAGGGAAAATTTAGTTTCAAGGTGATTGCATCTATACAGGGCACCCTTAACTCCTGTTGTATGGTGCACTGTGACATGTAAATGTGAGGCTTAAATACAAAATTAAGACACTTTTAAGCTAATCTAACAATAGAAAAGCTCACACTGAACCTTCCTCCAACAAATCCCCATCTCAGACAAGGCTGGATCCACATTCCTCTGCCACAAGGGTGCAGAGGAGCCCTCCTTAATGTAAGATGGCTGGTTTAGTCCTCAGGTGTATCAACAACGGGCTAGACTCAGCAGGTCTGAATCTAGTTTATGCTATCTAGGTATCAGAAGAATGCAAATAAAGTTCACAGAAATGCAAAAAATACTTAGATCTTTTGTGTGTTTCCCAGCTCAGACAGATCAGGTAAACACCTACTGCTACCAGATGCACAATCTCAGTCCTCTCAATGCAAAAGCACAGTAAAGGAGTGTCCAGAATGAAATGTTACCACAAACAAACAAACAAACGAACAAACACACTTAAATGGTATGAAATGGTAACACAAACAAACTTAAAGATATAGACACAGCAGTGTACTTTAAACCACTTATAAAAGTGTGGTTATTCAATAAAAGTACTTCACTTTGAATAAATGAGCCAAGAGCCAGTTGATTGTACAGAGTTTATTAAGGCACTAAAAAACAAAATAAGCTCTTCAGCCAATAAAACTACATTCAAAAATTTCAAGTGTTTCCTCAACCTCAACAGACCAGGCTACCTCCCAGTACACTACATGGAAAATCCACTGACCTCTTTTAATGTAAAAGCAATTGTTTGCTAGAGCATAAAAATACACTATTTTATCCAGCAGATAGCTAGATGAAATAAAACAGACAATTGGAGGCAAAATGCACTTTTTCAATACAAGCACAAGGAAAGACAGATAAATAATTGATGATATCAATAGCAGTGTAGAAAAGGAGGAGCTTACTAAGCAAAATTTACATTAGAGGTGCACAGCTTAAAAATCACCAGGTTTAAAAAGAAAATCAACAAATGAGAGTGTTGGTGGGAAACACAGCAGGGAATCATCAGCAGTGCTTTAGTTTATACAGGCTTCAAATCTTTTCAAAGTCAAGAGTCTCAGAAGAGTATTTTACTATCACTTGAGACAATTTAACTAATGTAAAAAAAACATGTGACATGAACAACATAGACAGTTTGCATCCACCTCTCATGTAGAACAAAAACACCAGGCCAAGCAGATTTTTTAAAACAGAAAACAAAATGGAGCAGGTATCAGAAAGCAGCTCTAAAAGGTCACAGACAAAAATATAGGTTTTCTCATCCAGCAATGAATCACCAGCAGTGCTTTTGTTTATGCATGTTTCAAATCTTTTCAGACAAAAACAGAGGCCCAGGATTTTATCAAGTATTAAAGTATCACTCAAGAGCCAATTTAACCAATGGAAAAAAAAACACACATGAAATGAGCAGCCTAGATAATTTGTGTCCACCTCAAACATAGAGCAAAAATGCCAGGCCAAGCAGATTTCTTAAAAAAGAAAACAAAATGGAGCAGGTATCAGAAAGAGGCTCTAAAAGGTCATAGACAAAAAATATAGGTTTTCTCATCCAGCAGGGAATCACCAGCCGTGCTTTATTTTATGCAGTCTTCAAATATTTTCAGACAAAAACAGAGGCCAAGAATTTCACTGAGTATTTAAATATCATCACTGAGTATTTAAGTATCAAAGGTGAAAATTAAGCCCTGTACATTGCGTCTGTGTGATAAACACCTTAATCAGTGTGCTAATCCCCAACTCCATTAAACGACAAGCAGAGGCATTGATGAGCTTTGACGTCATGATCCCTAGCTTATTAGACATGTGCTTTAACCCAGAGCTCAAACTAGGAATATCACAGAACATGTATCTGGCTTAATCAAATCAAGCTTCAGGTGCATAGACACATCAAGAGGTCCCTTGCAGTATGACCCAGCAACCTCTTGTATATACAGATACATATATATATATATATATATATATATATATATATATATATATATATATATATATATATATAATATGGACCTCATTCCTAAGTCAAAGTATGATTAAAGTCCATGAAATTAGTATTGTTTCAATCTTTCATGTTAGCCAGAAGTGATCTTTGCAGCTTCTGCAATAGGCTCAGCAATGACTCCTTCTGCAGTTTGTACAGAGTTACATTTACTGGTAACATTTCTAAGTATGACTGTAAATTTTTTTTATAAGACCCATTGCTCGTACTATTGAAATTGTATGAGTATCCTTCTTCCATACTGCCTTCATTTCTGCCTGCAAATCCTATTATTTTATGACCTTGTGTTTCTCTGTACATAAGACACTGTAGTCACTGGGTATAACACTTAGAATGATCAATGCTATTTTTTTTCTTCTTTCCGTGGACCACTATATCTGGTTTTCTTGCATCTGTTTTTGAACTGTTGGTAATGGGTGATCCCATGTGATATAAACTTCATAATTTTCTAAAAAGCTTTGTAGCTCATGTATGCACTGTTTTTCAGCTACTTCCATATTATAATGTTTGCACAATCTCCAGTGCAACAGTCTTTTCCATATTATTATGCCTTTCAGTATATAGTCCTTCTGCTATTAGTATATCACAACCAGCAAAAAGATGTGTGACTTTTTCCAATTCTGTTTTATAAAACCTACATTTGTCTGTTTCTCCCACATATTCAATGGACTTTGTAAACCAATGTGTACATAGTTTTCTATCTTGGGACGTCAATATTAACCTTTTGTCTTTTCATTTAAATTCACCTCTCCTTAAACATTCCTGCATTCGATCCTGTTCAACATGAGGTTGTTCCAAGAGTTTTCTAAACTTAAAACTATATTTATGTGAGTCTACTTTTCTTTATTGAAATTACATTATTTCAAGAAAGAAAAGTACAACCCCACTTCCATGAAAATGCACTTCAATAAAAGTGCACTTTTGCAAAAGCCAATTTACCGAAGCATGGTACAGTGTGGATCAGGAAATATATCCTTTTCCCTCAATGTAGTGTTTATTTCAGAGTTAGTATACTAGGGGGGGTGTGGGAGTGCATCCCCCTCATGGGAGTGCAGGGAGGCATGGCTCTCCTGCAAAACTGTGTTTTGAATGTTTATTTTGTTTATTTAGCCGATTTGGTGAATTGGCTTTCACAAAAGTGTACTTTCGTTGAAGTGCACTTTCACGGAAGTGGGGTTGTACTTTTCTTTTTCAAAATAATGTAATTTCAATAAAGAAAACTATACCCATTTATGCATTTTCCACATTTTTTGCATCTCTTCTGATCTTTCACCTTATATTCTTTCTTTTGTTTTTTTGGCTCATTCAATTGCTGCCTGATTATTATCTAATTCTGGTTTGATTTCCATTCCTGCTTGATGCAGATATGCTTCTGCTAATCTAGCCAGGGAAGTTATCTTAGACTTATTCTCCTCATGTTTCAAAACTTTCACTGTATTTGAGTCTTGTGAGGTTAGCAGATATGTATGCAGTCCCATGATTGCAGATCTATACTTGTAATCAATTTTGAGGAGGCCCGTACCTCCTTCAGAATGGGGAATATATAGTCTTGGTATGCACTCATTTTTATAAATTATTTGATGAACATGAAGCATCCTTCTTGTTTTCCTGTCAAACTTATGCAACATATTTTGGAGTCAGTCACTCACTCCAAAACTGTAAGTTAGGACAGGAAGAGCAAATTGGTTTATAGCTTGATCTTTGTTCCTAGATGTCAATGCCATTTTCAGTATTAAGTCACCTAAAATAGTCCTTACTAAGTTTTATTCACATTTGTTTATGTTTTATTGTTGATCCTTCATCAGTTCCCAAATATTTATACACTCACTCTTGCTCAAGTTCTTTTATGTCACATTTCTGTCCCAAACTGATGTTTTCTTGGTGCTACAGCTTTTCAGCTTTAAAGTCTGCTTTTGCACATTTATCAAGACCAAATAACATTGTTATATCATCTAAAATGTTTTGACCACTTGCAGTTGTGCTTTCATCTCCTCATCTGATATGAACTATACAATTTTAAATCATCTACAAAAAGAAGATGAGAAGTCTTTACACTTTATTTTTTTTCTGGGAGCCAAATTGTAGCCATGACCTAATCTGTTAAGTAGACAGCTTATTTGGGTTAAGGGAAAGACAAAAGAGCAGCGGTGACAGTCACCCTGGAATATCTCCCTTTGAATTGTTATCCCTGGAAAAATAATTTGCCCTTTATCATGGCTTCACTGCAAAGTGGTTTGCCAGTGTTTCATGATCACTGTAATGTAATCGATCAGTATACGATGCATCTTATACATTTTTAAGCATTCTTTTATGCATGAATATGGGATGATGTCAAATGCTTTTTTGTAGTTTATCCATGCCATACTTATATTCTTCCCTTTTTTCAGTTCTCCATTATGACTTTATTTAACAACAAATGGTCCTTTGCTCCATATGACTTTCTTTTATTACCCTTTTGTTCTTGTGCCATGGTTGAATTTTCTTCCAAATCACTATAAACTCTGTCAGCATCAATTACAGTGTATAGTTTACACTTCATTGGAAGGCAAGTTATTGGTGTATAGTTATTAGGATAGTTTGGAGGTTCACTCAAGTAGGAATATTGTTTTTCCTGTTAACCAGGCTGGTGTTTGTTCGTGGTGCACATATAAATAGTTTTTAATCATGGCTAAATCTTCATGTAAAGATGTTAATAGTTTTAGCCAGAAGTTAGGGTTCCCTATTATATAACTGAAGATGCATTCTTTCAAATGCGTCTTGATCGAACTTGAAAGCATGAAATGGCAAAATACTGAAAAGGCATATAAGCGAATTCTTTCCCTGGGAAAGAAATCGCTTGGCTGCCTTCATTATTTTGCCATTTTCTTCACTGTAGTGCAATCTCAGAGTTGGTATATTTAAGTAGGGTGGTCTGGGGGCACTTTATGTAATGTTTTAAAGGTTTTTTTTTGTTTCTTCTTTGGAACAGCAATTTTTCCCTGGGAAAAAAAATTACTGTTCTAAACGTTCAGGATCGTACGCTTTCGCTTACATGGGGTCGATAAATCAGCGTTCACTTTTTTAAGCATTCACTGATTTAATATAGATCCGAAGTTAGGTACTGCATCTGGGCCTGGGTTTTCAAATTAGGAGCTTTTCTTAACTTTTTTTCAATTTCCCTGGCTGCTACTTCACCCCATTTTGTATCATAATCATTTGAAATTCTTATTCTTTATTTTACTTTTTCTATCCATTTAGCATCTTTGTTATGTTCTGCAGGATCTTCATAGCTATTTCTTCTTTTTTGGTGATGTTTCAATTCATTTTGCCTTATTTCCCAATTATGTATAAAACCTTTTGGATCATCAATAAATTGCTTACTTTTTACTTTTTCTTTATATTTATTTGCATATCTTCTAAAATTTTCGACCTGTGCTATTTTTAGTTTACTATTTGTAAAAGTGCACGATAGATCCTGATCTGTTCTGATACTGAGCATTGCTTTTATCATGTCTTCCTAAGTATTTTTGTTGATCTGTTTCCCCTTCTATAGTCTTCTAACAGTGACTCTTCTTGTCTTAATTGCTTTATAGTTTTATCTATTTGATACTTTCACGATGGCATTCAATTTCTCCCCTTCCTTTCCTTTACTACCCTGTTTTTGTGGTAAGACTTTTATTAATTTAGCTGCACAATAACATATCTTATTTAATTCAGTTATATTGTATGAATCTCTATGGACAGTTCTAATTACTGTGTTCATTTGTTTTATCAAACTTCTAACTTTTTGGGTTTTATTGACTTTCTGTAGTCTATTTCTGTCATTGATCCTAATATGTCTGTCCATCTCTATTACATCAAATAACTCTTCTCTTAGATAATTTTCTTCTAAACTGAGGGCTCATTCTTTGTTCTCCATTTCCTCTGTGCATTTTATAGAAAGTTCCAGAGCATCTTCCTGTGTCACATTCTCTTCAGTTTCATCCTGTGTCATCCATTGTTCTGTTGTATGGGAGCCCACTGGCCTATCAGTCCACAACATTGACAGTGTCAGAGTTGCCACAGTTTCTTTCCTGTTTCTTCTCTTGCTGTGCAACTCCAACTGAACATTTGCACTGGTTTCCTATGAAAGGCTTCAAAGTATCTATATATGGCAACTGATCAGATGTTTCCCCGCTCCATGGGTTTCTCCTTAATTTGGGGATCCATTGCTCTGTCCTGCTCTGATGTTATCTGAGTTAGATTTTCTACACTAAATCCTTCACTTTGCAGGTAATCCATAACCTTAGTTTCTATTTTTAACTTCTACTTTATTAATCCTCTTTTCTACTTTTCCTCTTTGTTTTCTTTTTCTTTTTGTATTGTAAATTTTTCCATGTCAGGATGTCTTTGCCTGTATTTCTCTTGAAATATCTTTTGCCCTTTTGTATTGATTGGTTTTGCTTTCTCCTTTACATAAATATTGCACCATATTAAATCTCTTTTTCTTTCCCATGCTCATATTTCTTCTTCAGATGTCTCCTGCTCCTCCTGTTTCTCCTTACTTTGTGGGCTCATTGTTCCATCATGCTGTGATATAACCTGTGTTAGAATTTCTGTACTAAATCCTTCACTTCACAAATATTCCATAACTTCATCTTCTGCTTTTTAACTTCTACTTTACTAATCTATTCTACATTCCCTCTTTGTGATCTTTTTTATTGTGAATTTTTCCATATCTGGATGTCTTTGCCTGTATTTCTCTTTATATATTTTTGTGGCTGCATTTTTTGTGGTGATTAATTTAGCTTTCTCCCTTGCAGAAATATTGCACCATATCAGATTTCTGTTTCTTTCCCATGTCCATATTTCTTTTTTATAGCTGTCAAAAGTGTCTAAATTTTGTTCTTTATATTTTCACATTTCCTCAGTCACTTCTATTTCCAAATGGCCCAAGGTTCTTTGTCTATATAATGTTTCTCACAAATCTGCTATATTAATGAACACATTTTTTTATTTGAAGCTTCTGACTATTTTTCTTGTGGATGTATTTTTCTTTCCTCTAGTTTCTCTCGTAATCTTTTTTTTATATCTTCTGTCTGGAAATTCTGTGCTTCTTGCATAATAGTGGCAATACATAACTCCGTTCTTATCCTCAATAGTCCACTTTATCATCTTTATGGCTCTTTTTTGGCCTATCAGTTTTTGTGATTTCTGTGGACTGCTACTTCCTTCTACAATGGGAGGGGGGGCATCCTCCCCCTGGGCCTGGCCTAGCCCCAATCTAGGAATGTTTCTGTGTCTTGAAGATTTTACACTGACATTTTTTCTAGTTCTAGCACCAGTGCACCTACCAGGATTAGGCACTGTTTTATCCTGGGTCTTTATGCACCAAGCTATCTTTTTTAAGTTTTAACCTACTTTTGTCTATGATATATGCTATATAAAATACGGTCTATATATCAGTGTTGTCTTGGTGAGATTTTGTGAAAGACAGGGTCCACCTCATGAAGGTACTTATAAAAGCTTGAGGATGAATTCAATTCAAACAATACTACTCTCCTTTGCTTGTTGACTTACCATCTCTCCATTTTGGAAAATTACTTAATTATATTGCATACCTGTAAGTTCTGCAGTAGACACACTTAGATTGTCTTCTACATCAACCGCACTATCAATGATTCTGTGTGAACCCTGTGCTGAGCTGTCTGGATTTCTGACAGTTGGCAGGAACTCCTTATTTCAGTCAACTGTCATTTGGTAGCAGTACCACCTCCTGTAACTACATCTTCTTGGACAATTGCAACAGCTCTACATATTGCCTGTGTGATCATATCACTGACCCTATGTCTTAAAATCTGAATATGTATATCTGCAACCTCATGCTGCATTGATGCCATTGACCACCTGCTCCCAGATATGGTCAGGGAAGACTTGGCACCTCTGCCTCTCTGTAAGAGGAATGACCAATAGAGATGTAGGGCCTGAATGATCTCTTCATTCTCAGTGCCACTGTATGTCAATTTACAGGGTGCAAATGTTTTTGGGTGCCACAGCCCTGTATGAGAGGAGACATAAAAGAAAAAAGAATACATACATACGCAAAATAAATGAAAAGTGCACACAACTTAATACAGATCCACACCCCCCCCCCACAAACAAAGAAAGGAATTTAAATAAATTGCAGAGGGACAAACATTTGTGTATTCCTGTAGTATATTGCAGCATTAACAAAAACAATTGTACACCTTTCAAGGAAAAATGGATAAAACACTTATGAGATATCCACTTCTGTGGAGAGCAGACACATATACATCACAGGCTTAACACAATTGTTTGTGCTAATAATGCAAAAATCCTGATATTGTTAATAAGTAATATAATACTCTTTTGCACTAACTAGTCAGTTTCCCAGATTAAGCTTTACATTAAATGTCAACTAAGATTTTTTAGAAACATTTTAATGGTCAAGAAATAACTGATATACATGGCTATACCAATAGCTAGTGAGAAAATTTCAGACATTAAGGTTAAAATACATCAATGTGTTAAAAATAGCAACATACCTTTGCAAGAAGGCAGTTGTTAGACTTGAAACAAGTTTTTAAAGTGAATAGCAGTATTGAGCTCTCTGGATCCAAATAGTCTCACCTACTGTGATACAAGTTCCTTACCTACACTCTTAGCTTTACTTAGTACACATTTAGCCCTCTGAACACTGGGACTATGCAATTGAGGTGCTAACTGATTAGCATTCAGGATTTACACAATCGGTACTAAGTGCAGAGCAGGTAAAAATAGAGTAAGGACCAACACGGTTGTATGCATTCACCCTAGCAGTGCAAGAATGAGCACTGAAGTGTCTGGCAGCAGTGAGTGGCCTTCAGCACTCTAGACAATGCTCAATGAAGAAAAGAAAAAAACGGTATATGAAAGCCTAATGAATATAATGTGTGTAAATTATGTTAGCATGACAATGATGATCCAGAGAGCTCAACACTGTATGGCATAAGGCATACATGCATGAGCTTAGAGAAATAGGGCAGCTGATGTAAGGTTCAAAACTAGTTTATTTATTGTTTTACAAACAGGGTTTGAATATATATTAACACACATTTTGCTATATGATTGTGTTGTTTGAAACTCAAATATTCTCAGTATTGCTAACAACATGTGAGCTTTGTCTGTCCCTTTTCCCATTATTTGTAATTATCTAAAGTCCTAATAATGTGTTCCAGATATTAAAGGTATGACACTGCAAGGAAATTACTGGGTCAGTGCAATGTACTTCTTCATGTGGTCTTTAGATATACCTTTTGATTGTTTTAATTTTCCATTCAATTGTTTTCTATGGTATTGATTTTTTTTATAATTTTTTTATGCATTTTGCATTTTTACTCCAGTTGGCACCACCCAAATACAGTTCCCTTTCTATGGAAAAAGGTGACAATTTTAATTTGGGTCACCTTTTGCAGTGCAAATGAGCCCGGCACTGGTGTGCAGCTGTCAGAACTCTAGATAGTGATAAGTGAAGAAAATGCACCTGTCAGGTAACTTTCTCTGTGGCAAAAGGTGTAAGTGTAGTAAACATCAAGAAAGAGGAGAGCTAATGCAGAGTTTCAATCCAGTTTAATGATAATATTACAGAAGGGGGTCAGAATGCCAATTGTCTCAACATTTTGATTTGAAATGAAATGATAAATGCAAATGTGTATCATAATTATGTTTATTGCAAGAAGAGTATTATGGCTGCTTGCTATAGAAGCCCGATATAATGGGTGTAAATTATGTTAACATGACAATGATGATATTTTATTTAGAATGCACATGCATAAATAAGATGAGCACAATATTTTTGTTATAATTATTATGAGATAACACATATATGCATTTATGATACTATGTCTTGGGTAGTATGTATGTAACATGAATATGATGTATTACTCAAGTTATGCAACTGTGTGCCTCTGAAATGTACTTACAAACACAAATGCTGCCATTTACTTAGAAATGCAGTCCCATGACTAAGTCACACACATACAGTCATCTCTTAAGTATATCTCCTTCCATTCTTAAAATACTATACCTTTAATTACCATGTTAAAACATAAGTTCTTGTATGGCACTGACAATTAGTAAACATCGCTTAACATTTTATCATGTTTTTCTCATTAATTAATTTCCCAGGTGGTACTACTCAATCTTACTAGTGTGTAAATCCCAACAGCCCAATATGTCATAAGTCATGCCATTTGTCCTACAATAACAATGATTATAAAAAAAAACACCACAAAGCATTTCATTGTTTTACACTGGGACATGTGTCAATAGTTTGAGCATCACATATGTCCAAATCTCACTGCCATATTTTTCATTTTCTGTGCTTTTTGATTAAATTAATTCCAGTGTGTCTGCTAAGCCATTGTTGTGCTGTCAATTGTGCAAATGTAGCTGGCAAGGCTGTGCATGATTGGAAACAAAATCTTACATGTGAGACCTGAATATGGTACCAATTCAGGAACATATTTCCTGCTTAACTGCTTCAAACTTGTCTGGTGAAGGTAGGAATTGACTTCTGCAAACATGGCTGGTGAAGGTAGGGATGGTGGTCCATTCACAGCAGAGAGGTAGGGTGTTTAAGAATTCAGAATGATTGTGACACTCCTTGTAAAGCAATAAAGTAATTATACCAGATCTCAGTATAAGGCAGCAGTTTGGAATAGCTTGGCCAAGGCTGTCTCCAGTGCAACTGGCATCTCATGCGCTGGAGACCAATGACATCACCACTGCAGTAATATGATGTGGCACAAGCTGGATTTCTTCAGCTACTGGGAGAATGAAGTTAAGACTGTAAACACCCCTTGGATGTGTGCAGGTACTGGGGATGTACTGATTTACTGATAGGGAAAGAGGGCTGAAGTTTTTGCTGAATCTGTCAGCCATTTGTGTATGTGGTGTCCTTGACCACCAGTTCTGAACAGATCTGGGTGCTTCCTTTAAGATTGCAGAGATATGTAAAGAAGTACTTTTGATTGTCTTTCATAGATGTGACCAATTTGGACTTGAATTTGGCTTTAGAGGATTTCACTAGTGCTTTTATTTGCTTGTTCAGGCGTAGGAGAGATTGCCTCCAATTGGCCAAGTCCTCCTTCTTGGTCCTGGACAGTAACTTTTTCCTTTTGTTATATAATTTATTTATTGCAGATGTCCACAAGACAGGTTTAATCTTACGTGCGGAAGGTGATTTTTGTCCTGTCAGGTATTTCTGATTCCATGCATCTATATAATTGCTCATATAGTACTTTGGTGCAGATTTGGACATTGGTGCCAGTTCCAACAGAGGGAGAGGGTGCTGTGAAGCTGTTTATACCATCTCTCTCAGGAGGTTGTAATCAGCTTTGGAGAAGTTTTTTTGTTTGACCCTAGTTAGTGGGGGGGTCAGGGGAGATACTGACTTTGAAAGTGACTGCTTTATGGTCAGATCATACCAGGGAGGATGATACTGTAGGGGTGCTGCAGTGGTTACTCATGTTGGTTAATACCAAATCCAAGATATTATCACCTCTTGTGGGGGTATTGACTAGTTGTTTCAAGGCATTTGCATTGATAAAATCGAGGAACATCTGGGCATTTATGTTCTGTATTGAGTAGTTTTTCTGTGGTTGGGTAGTTAAAGTCACCCAGTATCAGTGTAAAGGGTCGAATCTTTATAGATTTGAAGAGGTTCAGATAGGTGGAGTGGGCATCGTGAGTCAAATTTGGGGGCCTGTAGCTAGCTATGATTTGAATAGGGGTCTTGTCAATGGTTAACTGCACCTGGAGTGTCTCCTGTGCATCATACTGCCTGACCAGCCTGGAGGTGTGCATGTCTTTAAGATATATTGAAACTCTACCTTCTTTGGCTTTGCTGCCCACAGTTTGGGTTCTGAAAGTATGATAGGATGAGAAACCAAGTTGCGGTGCTCTCCATAGCTTTGAACCTGGTTGCTGTGACTTCACAGACATCAGCATCTTCCAGGGTTAAGAATATTTGCAATGAGTGCAGTTAGTGTTTAGCAGCATGACCTTTAATTTGCATTTTGTTGAAATTTTTATGTTGGTTTTATTGACCTCAGGACCTTTCCTAAAAAAGGCACAATGGGAGAGTCAGGGGCCTCTGCCAGAAGCTTGAAGCCCAAGCGAGATCGATGCAGGCCATTTCTTGCAAAGCATGGTCTGTCAATTATATCTTCCCAGGCTGTCAGGTACTGGATCCCCCTGGAATGACACCAGAAATGAAGACAATTGTTAAAGTCAATCATTTTCTGTTTGTATTGAGGCTTCAATATGGGTGACAGTAGAATGCTACTTAAGGCTAGGGACATACCTGCCTGGGACACATATTTAGCAAGCTCAATCATGTCTCTCTTTTTATAGTCCAGGGAGGTATGTCTCAAGTCGTTCACCTCAACATGGACTATGATAGAGTTGAGACTTGAGTGCATGTGTGATATGGCAGATTCTAGCATGTGACAGACAATTAATTGTGACTTTCTCTTTATCCAGCCTGGTGAGACACACATCTGTGTGTCTCACAATGGAGTCTCCTATGACTAATATGTTGGGTTTGTGGTTAGGCCTTTGTGGTTGTGAGACACAGGTTTGTGGACCATGCTTGGGATGTGGTGTGGAGGGATGTGGAGTTCGAGTGTGTTTTTGCCTCTGAGGTCTCCTTTGTTTGGGTATGTTTTTGTTGAGAACCTACACGTATATGGATGTGTGTTCTGTGTTTGAGGTTTAGTGATCTATTTTTCAATACATTGCTGCTGAAAAAAATTACCATCAGCACAGTGAGCTGAACTTACCCCTGCAGTTCAGCTCTCCATATATCCACAGGAAGCACAGATACCCAGCACATCTGGGTCATAACCTGCCAGCATTGCTTCCACAACTCCTGCTGTACCTGGTCCATCTGCATCAGGTACCTCTGCCCTGGCTGCTGGTCCAATGGTACCTTCCAGGAGTAGTAGTAGTTGAGGTGGTGATGTTTTCATCCATTAGGAGTTGACAGGACTGGTGGATGGAAGAATGGAGAAGGGAATCAGTGCTCAAATCAGCAGGGTTGAAAAGG
Source organism: Protopterus annectens (assembly GCF_019279795.1). Taxonomy (NCBI): domain Eukaryota; kingdom Metazoa; phylum Chordata; order Ceratodontiformes; family Protopteridae; genus Protopterus; species Protopterus annectens. Next base: position 618,994,887 of record NC_056735.1, on the reverse strand, counting down.
TCCTGTGTCATACAGCCAAAATGATGCCAGATCTGGCACTAATCCGGGCAACTGACACAGAAGACAGTGATGACAGTTCTGAAGGTGAAGACTAGATACTCATTATTCTCAAGCTGAATTTGGATGCACCTCTGATGTCCGCTGTCTATCTTCCAATCATAGTGCCCCCAACCTTTTGTGTCCATCACCACTGCTATCTGTTTTATATGTCCTGTATGCCTGTATCTGGGACCTAACCCACCTTACTTACTTGACCCCTCATTCCTAAGCGCATTCCCCAACATTCCTCTCTCACCTCCTCCCCATAAAATGGACACCTGTCCCACAAAAAAGAAAATAAAAAATTACACCCCATACCTAGCTCACCATATTGTCTATTGGTCATCTTGACACACTTGATTTGGTGAAACTGACTAAACAACATTTATGTTGTGAAGAAATTGATAGCTATGGTGCTCTCCTACCACATTTCTGCAAATCCATATATTTTTTACCCTGAGTCTTACCCTCTGTTTAACCCCCATTTTCACCACTGTTCTATCCCCCCTTTCACACATTTAATCTAGTCAAAAAATACTATCACATATGACACACATTGCCAGAAATGGCTCATCAGAAAGCCTTCACTTTTATCTTCAGCATTTGTGCAGAACATGCACAATTGCTGAGTGCTGGTGAATTGTGTTTCACATCCTAAGGCAAAAACTGTTGAGTTTTTGCCATTGACCATACCTGTCGAAGTACTTTTGTGAAAATGTGCTTAAACCCACTGCACTATAGGAGCACAGAGGAAAGGTACTACTTTGAAACAATTACTAACAGTTCTTAGGCTGCTGGATGTAATAAAGTAGAAGTTCCTATGTGGTATGTTGAGATAATTCCCCTGTATTTAGACTGATGTGTTTGCATAGTGTCAAGGATTTGATTACAGCTGTATGCCAAATTATTATTGCATGACATTTCATATTCTTATCCTATGTTCATAGGTTCATAGGTTGATACTAGGCTATCGGCCCTAGGACCTATACAAGCCTAGCTTTAACAATTCCCTGGATATTTCTTCCCACAATATGTTTAACTTGAAACACCTGTATTTATGTCCAGTTATAACATTTCATTAACATAGCTTTTGAAAAGTACAGCAAGAAAGCATTTGCAAAAAATTCCATCCCCGGCAGTGAGACATAGTAAACCCCCCTTATCCTGCTTATGTTTTAATCTTGTTTCTAATCACTTACCCCTTCTTGCTCCTTATTGCAAGCACTTTATTGTGCAGAGCATGACAGATTAATAATGAGGGAACATCTAAGAGTAACACACCATAAAAATGGTCATAAATGTACTATAAGCAAAACACTTGCTATTTCTCTCTTCATCTCTCTCTCTCTCTCTCTCTCTCTCTCTTTCTCTTCACCCCTTCTTCTGTACGTTGTCACTGTCCCTTCAATTGTGTGGTTTAAAGTGTGTGAATTAGGAGGTCCTTTGTGGCATGCTGAGATTTATCCACTGATTTTTGCATACTTTCAAGGTTCTAATCCAGACACATGCAAACTGTCATTAACTGTTTTTATTACACTGTTTTATGTGCAGCTGTTGCTTACATATTGTTTTGAGCTACTGTTCTCCTGTCCTGTCAGAATCTACTTGGTCTATGCCTCCATCTCCCCCTGTGCATGTATCTTCCCCATTCTGTCATCAGTCTGTTTCCTTAGTATCTGCACAATGCCTGGTACTTGTAAATTAAGGGGAATGGAAGTACACAGCTGATGGAAAAATCTTGTGAGTTTTTGTCTGTGGCCACACTAATCTGGTGCTGTTCATGCTACTGTGCTTAGCCTCACTGCTCTATGTACAGTCAGGTTAATCTTCTCTTGAACATGTTGAAGAGTTGAATGTACACCACATTCCATTTGAAAATATTTTTAAAGAAGCATACTTTCCAAAAATTCCTGGCTTCATGACAAATGTGTAAATCATGACACATAACACCTTAAGATAACACATCTATGTTCTGCATTGGATCATTTATTATGCTGCTGGCTGTAATGTATACCTGATGTAGTGTTAAAATTGTCATTACTTTGGTAAAGCCTGATGCCTACATTCTCCTTTGGCTCATTGTTTTGTGACTGCCCCTTCAAACCAGTAGAATTAAGGTTGTGAAGTAACATTTCTTGTATGATGTGCTGATGCTGCTTAGCTAGGGTTAAACTATTCCCAGTGCCATAAAGTCTTCTCTTCAAATGTTCCCTTAGAACTAGCCAGTTTTTTAGTTTTAGCACTCAAATCTGTTTCTTTGAACTCAACACTTGTTCAGAAGTCGTTGTAAGCACAAAATAAGGTACAAATTACTACAGCACCCAACTTTCCTCACTTGTCTAGAGGAAAACAGTTTTTAGTACTTAATAAATAAGCACCTATCCAGGTATGTCTATGGGTCAGCTCCCAGTGTTTTCTCCTGTCTACCTGATCAATTTGAGCATCTTGGGGCAATGCAGCAATTGCCTCATGTACACAACCCTCTCCTCCTACCACCCAACACTACAACCTGTGAGAGATGCACTTATATAGCCAAACTGGAAGCAAAGCTCTCTTCACCCAAGACTGGACTAGACAGTCAAGAGGAGGGTTAAACACATGCACCACACTCATCATATAGTCCCTCAAAACCTGCACCACCAAAACACACACATAGAAACACAAAACACACATCTACATTCACAGAGGCTCTAAATAAAAATCTGACCAAGCAACAGAGACCTCCAAAGCAGAAATGCAAGGAACCCCCAACCCCAACACAACCCGAATGACACATAGCCCACAAACTCAGTGTGCCACTCAACCACAGCCCATAAGGCATAACAACATGCCCAACACTCTAGTCATAGGTAACTCTTGAGTCAGGCACATTGATGTTCCACTCACCAGGCTAAACAAGGAGGAAATTACTGTCAGCTGCCTGTCGGGTGCCAGGATCTGTCACATAACACACACACTCAGGTCACTCCACAACAAGTACAAATATGACTCTGTCATTGTCCATGTTGGTATGAATGACCTGAGATGTACCTCCCTGGACTACATGAAAAGAGACATGGAGGAGCTCTCTGATCTTGTAGCCCAGGCAGATATGACCCTAGCCCTGAGTAGCATCCTTCCATCATCCAGAATGATACCACAGTACAAGGACAAAATGATTGACTTTAACAATTGGCTAAGCTTCTGGTGTCATTCTAAATGGATCCAGTAATTGTCTGCCTGGGATGACTTGATCGACAGACCACAATGCTTTGCCAGAGATGGCCTGCACCTGTCGTCCTTGGAATTCCAGATACTGGCTAAGGCTCTTGCCACCCCTGTAGTGCCTTTTTCAGGCAAGGCTCAAATGACAAATTCTCCACCATAACAGGTACAAGCAAGCAAAATTTGAGGGTAATGCTACTCAACGCTAGAAGTCTAAACCTCAAAATACACTCACTTGAAGCACTCCTTAAAATGGGGAACATCGACATCTGTGCAGTGACAGAGACTTGGTTCAAGGCTCCAGAGACCACCCCTGCATTACCAAGCTATAATTCATACCACACCTTTTGGCCACCTAACCAGGACTGAAACACTAAAGGTGGAGGCATGTCCATATTCATTAAGGATAGCAACACCTCCAGGCTAGTTACTCAGCATAATGCATCTGAGATTATCCAAGTGCAACTAACTCTGGGCAAGACCACAATCCAAATTGTAGCTTGCTACAGATCCCCCACCATGCTCCAGGATTCGCACTCCTCATTTCTTGATACACTAGAAAATATTAAGGTACAGCCTCACACCCTAATAATGGGCAATTTCAATGTTCCTACCATTAACTGGGAAAACTACTCATGTACCAGCTCTTTTACTCAACATTTTCTAGAATTCATAAATTCCTACACCTTGGATCAACTTATCCACACCCCCACCAGGGGCAGCAGTATCCTAGACCTGGTCATTACCAACATCAGCGACTGGTGTTTTACACCAGAGGTCAATTTCTCATTGGTTAGATCCGACCACAAGCTAATCACCCTAGACATTCACATCCCACCCCCACCTGGCATTAGGGAAACCACCGTAAAAAATTTCTCCAAAGCCAACTTCATGGTTCTTAAGACAGAAGTGGTAAACTTCATGACACCCATGCAGACGGATAATAGAAGTACGGCTGCTGAATCCTACACAAATGCACTTTATGGGCATTTACATGAGTGCATGGATAGTGCTATCCCTAACAGAACCAAGATGCTATCCTTCAAAAAAGGAAGCCAATCCAGTGGCCTGCTGCCATAAACAAACTCTACCTCAGAAAAAAAGAAACTGCTGAAAAAAAAGAGTAAAATCCCATGATTGGAGGAACTCCCTGGTCAGCCTGAGTAAGAAGCTGAGATCACTCATAAAATTCTCCAAAGCTAGTTACGAAAACAAAATCACCACTGTTTCTAAAGACAACCACAAAGCATTCTATAACTATGTCAAGAATCTCAATGGCAATACTCAGATTTGCTCTGGGTTACAGCACAATGACACTAAATATACAGAAACAACTGATATTGCCAACATCCTGGCAAATAGGTTCAGTGATAACTTTACCCCCTCTCACCCCATAAAGGGCTCATCTCTATACCAAAAGAATGTAAAGTTCCTGTAATCATGGCTGCACAAGCAAAAACCACACTCTCCAAAGCCAAGAACACAGCATCCATGGGACCTGACAACATCTCAGGCTGCGTTCTACACAAACTACAGAACGAACTGGCATCCCACCTAAGTACCGTGTTAAATCATAGCCTCACCTCAGGCTTTGTGCCCACTGAATAGTGCACAGCGACAGTTATCCCACCCCACAAAGGGGGATCCACCATGGATCCCAGGAACTACCACCCCATAAGCCTGATGAGCCTGGTCTGCAAGGCCATGGAACGTATCATCATGGAACTTATAAGCAAAGACATTGGTAATCTCCAAACTCTGGACCCCACCCAGTTCGGGTTTGTAAAAGGCAGATCATGTCTCCTAAACCTGATAGACTTTTTGAAGCAGTCACCAAAGCTGTAGATGAAGGTAAGGCGGTTCACACAGCCTATCTAGATCTCGCCAAGGCTTTTGACACTGCCCCCTACTCTGGAATTATAGATAAACTCACTAAACTAGGTATAAATCCCTATGTCACAAGATGGGTTACCAACTGGCTCACTGACAGAACCCATACTGTGAAAGTAGCAGACTCCAAATCCAACTATAGACCAGTGACAAGTGGAGTATCACAGGGTTCAGTCCTGGGCCCATTCCTGTTTGGTATCTACTTCTGTGAAGTACAGGCTAACATAGAAGGTCTTTGGCTAATGAAGTTCGCAGATGACTGCAAACTAGGAGCCATAATCGAAACTCCTAACAATGTGGACATCCTACAAAAGGGCCTCACTGAGACAGATGCCTGGTGTCAAAGCCATGGCCTCAAGCTCACTGCCAAAAAGTGCATTGTCATCCCTTTTGGTAAAAACTCTGTACCCATGAACTACCACATAGGCAGTAGTCTACTTAACACCAAAAGTGTGATAAGAGACCTTGGGACACAGGTGGACAGTAGTCTCTCCTTTGATAATCACATCGCCACAGTAGTCAGGAAATCCTTCTGCATGGCACACCTCATCACAAAAGGTATCTCATCTAGGAAAAAAGAGGTCATTGTTCCCCTCTACTCATCACTCATTAGACCCATTATAGAGTACAATGCCCCTTTTAGTATGTACCTCACAAGACATCTTCAACAACTGGAAAGGTCACAGAAATACCTCACAAAGAGGATTGCCAGCCTCAAACAGATGCCCTATGCAGACCGTCTCAAACAACTCCAGCTTTACTTCGTCGCATATTGCCTACTCAGGGGCGATCTCTGCCTAACATACAAAGCTATGTCAAACCCAGAGCTGTTGGACATGCTCCACGTAAAGAAATCCCAATCCCTCCAAGCTACATGCTCTAGGGACCTAAACCTTGTCACCACAATAAACAGAACATGCTGGAGAGATAGATTCCTGTCCCAGAGACTTCCGATACTCTAGAACAAACTACCTATCTATATCAAACAAAACTCCTCATTAGCACTCTTCAAGAAAATTCTTGATGACTGGATGAGAGATAGGACATTCACCCTGGGGATCACTTCTGTGTCTCTGTTCGACAGGGGCACAGGTAAATAATTTTCTTGGGTGGCGAAAGCCAGGGTACCTTTTTGGCTAGGCTTATATATGCCCTAGGGCCAATAGCCTAGTACCTACCTAGGAACCTACATAATTAAATTGTATGTAAAATGCTTTTGGCATGGTGTCAAAAGTTTGAATACAGAAATATGTATAGGTCATATTTAATATTTTATTTATATTACTATTATGTGCGTAAGTATTGTCTACATATCTTAGCAACCTGCCATTATCCTGCTTATGTCTCAATCATGTTTCTACTTTTCAACCCCTGCTTGCTCCCTGTTGGAAACACCTGATAGCATATAGCATGACACATGACTTACCAGGAAAACATAACAATAACACACCCCCAAGAAGGTTAAAAAAATGCCCCAGAAAAATATAACATTTTTTGTATGTCTGTATCCCTGTCTCTGTGTGTGTTCCCACTTCTGTATCATCACATTTTACTGTTTCATATTTATTATGCTACTGGATGTAATGTGCAGATTATGGGATTTTAAAATTGCCATGAGTGCAATGAAGATTAATACATATATTCTCCTTTGCTTCAATTTGTTGTCATATCTGAACTTTGTAAAGTAGGAATTCCCACATGGTGTAGTTAAATAATACTCAGGCATGTAGGTTTTTTAAATGCTGTCAAGATTTGAATCTGGATGTATGGCAACTGTTTTGAATGTTTTGTATGTTTCCTTAGGGTGTACTTGTTGGCTAAACATTTTCTTAACAGCATTATCCTGTTGCTGCATTAATGTGCTTGGTCCCTATTGGGAACACTGTTTTGTACAAATCTTGCCTAAATAGCTAGGATGACAAATCAAAGAGTAATAGAAAAAAATATGTACAGAAATGAACCATAAATTAATTTATTAGTATGTTTGTGTATGTGTATTCATGTAAACAATTGTGCACCTCTTCCCTTCTGTGTCATTAAATAAACCTCCTTGTTTCAAAACTGTTTTCATAAGCCATATTTCTACGAGCAATAACATCCATGGTCTCTCAAGTGTTTCATAATATATCTGCATCATATATATAAGGATGGAAGAACTGCAACTGCCTTGATAAATGTGTGAATCATGACACCTGAAATATGACAATAACACATATCTGTTCTGTATTCCATCAGATTCAGATATGGATGTATATGTATGCTGCTTATTTGCACAAATATCAGCATTAAGGATCATACATTACTGATAGTTTCTATTCTAGGTTCAACATCTCAAGATATGATTATGCATGTGCTAATATTTTGCCACCAGCAGTACAAGTGAGGATGCCAGTGTGCTTCAGGTAGAGAATAAAAATAATTCAACAAAGAATTACATGAGTAAGTTGTACAACTTCTGTATGTGTTGATGGAATTTTGAAATTATGGCATCTGCATTTCATAGTGATACTGACTCAATTAATTCAGTAATTCAGTTAATGTTTGTCTGTACTCCAACAGCTTTGTTACAATGGTGGATAATCTCCAGTCAATGTTCCAAACTGTAAAGTTTAAATACTTACAAATGTGATTTTCACATCATTGAAGTCAGACTTTTGCTGTGGCACTTACAATTCATACTATAAAAGTCTGCCTTCTCCTGTGGAACTTGTGACTAATACTGTATTCTCTCATTGTGTAACTAGATTGGCGATTCAAATCTCACAGTGATGAACTTGTATGTGTGGCTTCAAAGTCACGTACATATAGTTTCCTGAACAGATATGCTGCATCTACTTCCACTGAGTAGAAGAATTTCACTTGGGAGAGGACTCCCGCATCCCCTTATCCCTCTTTTAGCACAAACAACTTCTCTGAAATACACTAATGAGGTCATCCTTTCATAAGTACAGTCTGCCAATATCAAAGCCAGCATTCTCCTCTGCAGCTTGCATTTAATACTGGGTTGTCTAAATAATGTCACTGAATAGGTAGATGGTTCAAATCCAACTTTAGTTAAATAATGTGACTGTGTTCTGTCAGAGGACTACCCTATAAAAGTCTATTATACCCAGGGAATATCCAAATTTGCAAACATGATGATTACATCATGCTTTCCAAAATGACCTACATCACAGTTATATCATGACTTATTCTGTGGTATTGGCTGCTGATACAGTGTTCTCTAGACTATGCAACTAAACAGGTAGGAGGATTGAATCCAGCAATGACTGATTACTGTGATTGTGTGTTTGTCTGTGTACAGAAGGCTTCTAATGCATATAGGATGTGTAGCTGTTTATTATTACTGTGCTGTTCAATCTTCTTGTTTTCCTTTTTAGAAGAACATCACCATATTAAACAGTGATGATATCAAACATTCAAATGAGCGCTGTCACAGTTGTAAACCAACATCTCATGTAGCATGTGTGATTCAAGCAATGTCCTGTACCTTATGATCTTAGGTAGTTAGTTCAGATCCAGCCATTACTCCTTACAGTCACTTGTGTTAGTATGACTGTGAATGTGCATGTAGTTAACAATGTTCTAAACCAGCTATCTATTGTGTACATGTATGGCTGTGGATTCCTGTTACAAGAATTTCTGCACATTTTTCTCACAGAAATGCTTTATTGGGTAATAATGTAATTTAATGACATTTGGCTTTCTTAGGAGAACCCCTAAGGCTTTTCCTGTGGCATGATGAAATGAGACGTTTTTATGCTGTTGCCTTAGTAAGGCACGTGTTCAATTCTGTGATTACCAACACATTGTGTATGATTGCCATTGTCCAGTCACAGTGATGTCTGTATCGCACATCATGTGTGTTTGGGTATACCTAGCAGCACACAATGCTGTCTGAGAAATAAACATATAGCAACAGTATTTTAAAGAAATTACAGGCACACATATTCTTTGTAGTAATAACATGATGTCACAGCTTCAAATATCCAAATATCTTACACTTTTAGCAACACTTGCATTGTGGAACATTCATTCTTCACAATAATATCCACACTTGATAACAGGATATTTAATGTCACATTAAAATTAATAAATACATTTAATAAGATGGCTAAATATGGTTACCCTATTTGTTAACCATCCTGTTATCAGTAATTATTAATTATAATGTAACATTAAATATCTTGTTATTGAGTGTGGATTCATGGTAGTGGATTTTATTCAATCATCAGCTTCTTTTAGCTGTTCCTGTTAGGGGTCGCCACAGCGGATCATCTGTTTCCATTTCTTCCTGTCCTCTACATCATGCTCTTTCACACCAACCGCCTGCATGTCCTCTCTCACCACATCCATAAACCTTATCTTAGGCCTTTCTCTTTTCCTCTTACCTGGCAGCTCCATCCTTAGCAACCTTTTCCCAATATACCCAGCATCCCTCCTCAGCACATGTCCAAACCAACGCAATCTCGCCTCTCTTGCTTTGTCTCCAAACTGTCCAACCTGAGCTGACCCTCTAATATACTGATTCCTAATCATGTCCATCCTAGTCACACCCAGTGCAAATCTTAACATCTTTAACTCTGTCACATTCAGCTCTGACTCTTGCCTTTTTGTCAATGCCACCGTCTCCAACCCATATAACATAGTTGGCCTCAATACCCTCTTGTAGACCTTCCCTTTCACTCTTACTGGTACCCGTCTATCACAAATCACTCCTGATACTCTTCTCCACCCATTCCACCCCGCCTGTACTCTTTTCTTCACCTCTCTTCCACACTCACCATTACTCTGAACTGTTGATCCCAAGTTCTTAAATTCATCCACCTTTACCAACTCTACTCCCTGCATCCTCACCATTCCTCTACCCTCCATCACATTTACACACATATATTCAGTTTTAGCCCTGCTGACCTTCATTCCTCTCCTCTCTAAAGCATATCACCATCTCTCCAGGGTCTCCTCAACCTGGTACCTACTCTCACTACATATCACAATGTCATCTGAAAACATCATAGTCCACGGGGCCTCCTGTCTGATCTCATCTGTCAACCTGTCCATCGCCACTGCAAATAAGAAAGGGCTCAGAGCTGATCCTTGATCTAATCCCACCTCCACCTTAAACGTATCTGTCACTCCCACCTCAATACTCACCAATGTCACACTACCCTCATACATATCCTGTACCACTCTTACATACTTCTCTGCCACTCCTGACTTCTTCATACGATACCACAACTCCTCTCTAGGCACCCTGTCATATGCTTTCTCTAAGTCCACAAAGACACAATGCAACGCCTTCTGACCTTCTCTGTATTTCTCTAACACTCTCAGAGCTAATATTGCATCTGTAGTGCTCTTTCCTGGCATGAAACCATACTGCTGATCACTAATCATCACCTCCCTTCTTAACCTAGCTTCCACTACTCTTTTCCATAACTTCAAGCTGTGACTGATCAATTTTATCCCTTTGTAGTTACTGCAGCTCTGCACATCACCCTTATTATTAAAGATAGGTACCAAAACACTTTTTCTCCACTCCTCAGGCATCTTCTGACTTTCCAAAATTTCATTAAACAATCTGGTTAAAATTCCACTCCCATTTCACCTAAGCACTTCCATGCTTCCACTGGTATGTCATCTGGGCCAACAGTCTTTCCATTCTTCATCCTCTTCATAGCTGTCCTTACTTCCTCCTTGCTAATCTGTTTCACTTCCTGATTCTCTATCCCTGAATCATTCAACCTTCTTTCTCTCTCATTCTCCTCATTCATCAGCCCTTCAAAGTACTCTTTCCATCTACTCAACACACTCTCCTCACTTGTGAGTATGTTTCCCTCACTATCCTTTATCACCCTTACCTGCTGCACATCTTTCCCAGCTCTGTCCCTCTGTCTAGCCAATCAGTACAGGTCCTTTTCTCCCTCTTTAGTGTCTAATCTCTCATACAACTCTCCATATGCCTTATCCTTAGCCTTCGCCACCTCTCTCTTTGCCATGCGTCTCATCTCCTTAAACTCATGTCTACTTTCTTCATCTCTTTGACAATCCCACTTCTTCTTCACCAGCCTCTTCCTCTGTATACTCTCCTGTACTTCCTCATTCCACCACCAGGTCTCCTTGTCCTCCATCCTCTGTCCAGATGTCACACCAAGCACCTTTCTAGCAGTCTCCCTTACTAGCTCTGCTGTAGTTACCCAGCTATTCAGTAACTCTTCACTGCCTCCCAGTGCCTGTCTTAACTCTTCCCTGAACGCCACCTCACAATCACCCTTTTTTAACTTCCACAATTTAATCATTGGCACTGCTTTCACACTCCTCCTCCTCTTCTTGATCACCAACGTCATCCTACAGACTACCATTCTATGCTGCTTAACTACACTTTCCCCTGTCACCACTTTACAGTCTCCAATCTCCTTCAGACTGGCCCTTCTACATAGGATATAATCCACCTGTGTGAATCTTCCTCCACTCTTGTGCATCACCCTATGCTCCTCCCTCTTCTTGAAATACTTATTCACCAAAGCCATGTCCATTCTTTTCACAAAATCCACAATCATCTGACCTTCTGCATTCCTCTCCTTAACACCATACCTACCCATCACTTCCTCATCCCCTCTGTTCACTTCACCAACATGCCCATTGAGGTCTGCTCCAATCACTAGTCTCTGACCCTTGGGTACACTAACCACTATTTCATCCAACTCACTCCAAAATTTTTCTTTCTTATTCATCGCACACCCAACTTGTGGAGCATATGCACTAACAACATTCACCATTACACCATCAATTTCAAGCTTCATAAACATCACTCTATCAGACACTCTCTTCACCTCCAAAACACTCTTGGCATACTGTTCCTTTAGGATAACACCTACCCCATTTCTCCTGCCATCCACACCATGATAGAACAATTTGAACCCACCTCCTATACACCTGGCCTTACTTCCCTTCCATCTGGTCTCTTGCACGCACAATATATCAACCTTCCTTCTCTCCATCATATCAGCTAGCTCTCTCCCTATACCAGTCATACTGCCAACTTTCAAAGTTCCTACCCTCACTACTACACTCCTAACCTTCCTCCTCTCTTCCTGCCTTTGGGCATGCCTTCCCCCTCCTCTTCTTCTTAGGCCAATAGTAGCCCAATTTCCGCCAGCACCCTGCTGGCTAACAGTACTGGTGGCGGTCGCTGTTAACCCAGGCCTCGACCGATCTGGTATGGAAATATGAAATGTTCTCCGCATAAGTAATTTGGCAGAGGTTTTACGCTGGATGCCCTTCCTGACGCAACCCTCCTCATTTATCTGGGCTTGGGACCGGCACAAAGGAATGCACTGGCTTGTGGATTTTATTCAATAAGTATCTCATTTCCAGGCCTGTGATTCGACTTGTATTCTTCTTCTTCATTCTTCACAATATCTTGTAGCGTCTGTCGTCACATGGTCACATGTTCAAAACCTGCATTGACTGATGCATTGTGTGTCCTTATGCTGTTAAGCATAAGCATTGTGTGTCCTTATGATGTTAAGCAGGCATGATATCCATAACTCTTATAATATGTAGAATTAAAGTGGGAGAAGCCTCCCCCATCCCTTTTAGCTCATTCAAATTGTTTCAACACAATCATGTGATATAATGATTTTACATAGGTGGAGTCTCACAGCTGTGTTAAGCCTTCTGTGGTGCATATGATTCATGCACATGTTGTTAGTCATTGAATGGAGCATATCTAGCTGTTCAATTCCAGCAAAGGACAGCCTTATGTGAATAGACTGATGTTAAGCAAATACTGCATGAAGCAATTATTATCAAGTTTTACTCTGTAGAAAGAAATGTAAAATCATTTTGCAATTTCCTGGCAGTGAAACAGTTCTTTGGTGAATGTTGAGATATGACTGCTCTGTGGCACATGCATTCAGTAATGACTTGTATAGCATATTTATACAGACAGAGTTGATGCAATCCTACAAAACAACAGAAATAACTTCCTTGGCCAAAAAGCATTGCTATTGCACTGCTCACAGATGTGTGAACATTAAAATAGTTACCTCCTTGTCATCATTCTGACAAAATAATAGTGTACAAATTATCATCAAATGTCCTTTCTAACTTCAAACATTAAGTTCAGTTATTTGTGGCAAGATCCATTGCTATGTCATGTGATAGATGCAGTTAATACACAGAGTATAGGGTGTGTAGGTAGATGTTTGAATCTGGTGACATCTGTCTATCAGACAGGAGTGGCCTAGGTAAACAAAACATTTATGGCACAGTCAGAGGGCCACATTGTTAAGGCATCACCGTCCAAGGTAGAGGATACACACCCTTTACAACAGCAAAGTGCTATAAGCCCTTCAAGTGTGCTCATCATGACACACATATTATATCTATTTCTATGGCATTTTTATTATACTTTTTCTGGCATTTGTTTGAGTCTGGCAAGATGCAAATGTTGAGTATGTCATTGTTTGTTCACAGGTATTACTTAATTTCCAAATAATAATGCTCTGTATTACATGTCTTCATCCAAGCATTTATGTATTCCTTTATTTGCTTCACACTGTAGAGCTTTAGTGGATATATTTTATATAAGTAAAAGTTGTTTTGATAAGGCATGCATGTCATTTGCATTTAATGACATTTTTTTTCTGAACCAAACTGAATGACTAAATGTCAAAACAGAGAGACAGTACAACAAAATACATTATGCTTTTTGTTGAAATTCTATGAGATGGCAATTTAGAAATAACATAGCTACCCAGAAAACAGAGAAGAAAAAGGGGAAAAACATGGAAAAAAAAGTTGAAGTAACATAGAGATAGAAATTCCAGGATGATTTGAAACACCCCCATTTTCAAATGAAAACTCCTAATACAGTCAACTCATTCATATATTCTTGTGCAGAATCAAAGACAAAGGACATGCTTTTCCCCCTATAATTGTCAACTTAGCTGGAAAGACAAAATATGACCACATATCATTTCCCCATATTAGTGTTTTAATGGATGCAAATGAATTTTTACTACAACATGATGAAGGTCAGCATAAAAATATATATTGAATCCATCAATTTTACATTGTCCTTGTCATGATCAGCAGATTAAGTAGATTTATCTAGGACTGGACCAGGTGCTACACTTGAAGACTTTTCTATTGCAATTGTATAGCATCTATTTAGGACCACTGTTTCTGCTGGAGAATCCACGAGGATTATAAATAGAATCTTTCAAACCATATTATAAATTCCACAGTTTAAGGATGCCTAAAGCTTTTGTTTCTTGCCTTTGTATCAATTTAGTTCTCAATAAAGATCTTCTTTTGGTAATGACGCAAATTGTCATTTTACAGAGAATGTTGAACCACAGTGCTAATGTCTTTACCTTCAAGTTCTTGCAGCTCAGAGATGTGTGATTAGTTAAATCATCTAGTTTCTCATTAATGCATTTTAGATGTTTTTTTTGTTACAACTCATTTTATTGAATGTTTAAATCACAACACACTTACAAATAAGAAACAAAACATCACATCCATTCTAAATATCTGCAGACATTACAGTAAAATGCTTTAAAATATAAAATACATAATGGTTAACATGTGAATTGAAAATATAGATGTTTAGGTGGCAAAGACCAAATACAGTTGTGTTAAGAACTTACCATGACCATAGAAAAGTACTGGGCTGACTGCCATAGTGGGCCATTTAAGCCTAGCCAATACCCTTTACAAAAGTAAGAATCAAACATTGTACCTTGTGACTTTGAGGTAAACACATGAAGCTTTACACAAGTCAGCAATTATAGATGTCTGTGCATATTCACTGCTGGAAACATATCCTCTGGAGATCCCTGTGAGCAGTAGCCCAACTGCTGGCCTGACTTCAAAATATCTATACCTTCCCACACCCTCCTCTGGTTGATTCCTTCCACCTGAATCAGAATATGGGCAGCATAAGAAGGATGATGGCTGGCTTCACCTTTAGTTTCTTCTTGCCCTGGTTGGCAGCAGGATTTTCAATAATCCCCAGAGCACCAGGTGACCTGGATCTCTAGGGATAAACATGCCAACCACAGGACTCCAAGTTGTCTGTCTGGTTACTTAGTGATCCGTGAGAAAATGGAGGGATCTGGTAATGCAGTAGAAAAGAAAGCTTTGGATAGGGCTACTAGAGAACCAGCACAAACCACAGGATTTCCAGGAAAGAATCAGAGATGATGGTAGAATGAAATTGCTGTTTTCTCTCAAAAATACAACTCCTACTACAATTTGCCTTTCTTTATGAACCTAATGCATAAGACCTTCTTCTTTTGCTTATATTTACTGAATTTTGGCCTAGCCAGAATATCATTAGGGCTTTTGTGTTACTTAGTAAGCAGCACCTTCTTATTCTTGTCTTCTCAGTGTGTCTCTTCCTCTTTCTCAGAATGACTAACCACTGCCCTCTCAATTTCTTTCTCTTCTCTAGGTTGCTCTCCCTTTGCAAAGGGAGATAAATGGTATAATGTCTACACATTGTATAAATGTAAATTGTAAAATTATCTGTAAATTTGTTAAATGTCTGTATTTGTGTGAAGCTTTTCTCCCCGGGTCTCCACTGAAAATAGGTTCTAGACCTAATCAGACTTTCTCAGTCACCAAATGTCAATAAACAAACAAACAAATAAATAAATAAAGGATTTGTCTGTAGTTTTCCTTTTTATCATACTTACAGATATATCTATTGCTGACAGCCTTCCTTTATTTGTGGTTTCAGTCTTACACTAGTAGAACCGAGTTTGGAATTTTGAGTAGGTGCTCTTCTACCCTCTTTAATTAACCTAATGATACCTGTCTTATTCTTCAAATCATTCCTCTCAACACTGCCTGCTGCTTAGAAGTTCCCATTGCTTAGGCTTTCTGATTTAATTTGACTGAAAATTCAGAATTTAGCTCAGGTGGTACATTTTTCAGAATTTTCAATTTAATTTCATCAGTATGCACTCTTTTCAGTGAGTGTTCCATTTTGTCCATTCCTGATAATCACTTCAACTTCCTGCTTTGCATTATTTTTAGGCTTCAGTTGCACTTCTGCGGTCTGCTTTGCAACACTTCCAGGCTTCAATATTTTAGTGATTAGGTTCCTTCCTTCTGCTGGTTCAGTTAGAGGTGTATCCCTGATGCATCTTTTTAACTGGTATATCTTCTTCTGCCTTCTTTCTTTCTTTGTATCCCTAGCCCATTGTTTGTACCTTTTGGGCTTTCTAACAGTATGCCTTAACCTTTGTTGGATTCATAAAATCTAATGACTGTGTCTGGCTGTTGATCTCATACTTTCTGGTTAAGTATATGCACATTTGACTTATTTATCTGCTGGTTCCCCCTAATGATAGAGAACTGCTTCAGAAGAAGTATCTTCTTCTCACTATCTCAGTAATATTTAAAGTGGAGAAAATCTTTCCATATTATCATCATCGTGTCATGTGTTACATTGGGAATAACAGAAACCAGATGGACTACCATTCCGGTCCATGTTTGCACTTCTGTTTGAGTAATAACTGCTGATAGATACCACTTGTACCGCTTTGTTAGTAATATTTTCATTCTTATGTGCATACTGCTCTTTTATGTTACCATGCTGCCTGAGTCATTCCTTACAGTTCTGTGCCGTCTGTTAAGACATTGCACTTAAATAACATGAGAATTCCAAAGAAACAGAATGCAGTTTCAGTCATTCTAGAACATAATTTATTGCACACTAGAAGCATAACATCACTAGTAGTATGATTTTCAGATGACATAGTTGCTAACGCTTGAACAAAATCTGGCCATATGACCCATTTGCCCGCATTTAAAACAGAGTGTGTTTACTGATGTTATTTTCTTTGTCTGGTGCCATATCTGGCATAGGTTTTACTACAAGTCTAGACTGCTCAAGTTCAAACATGTCTTCATGGCACAACAGTCTTTCTACTAACTCAACAAAAATTTCAGAGTCTATTAGATTAGGCTGCTAGACCTATTTTCTTAAAGCAGTAAGTAAAGATCAATTACATTTATCAGTTATGATTTCTATAATCTTACATTATATTTCTTATATTTCTTACTATATTTACTCTTTGGATCTAACCACAAATTAATAACGTGCTTTTAAATTACA
>NC_056735.1:618927618-618975118 GCF_019279795.1 Protopterus annectens | reverse complement strand
TGCTAGCTGACCAATATATTTAGAATGCTGGAACTCAAGAGTGGGCTTACTGATTGTGGACTGACTAGGTTCAGTATGTTAGAATTCTGGACTGCATCAAATGCTGACTATTGAGTGCATTTAGTATGTTGCAGTTCTGGACTGGACCGAATGCTAGTTGATTGAGTTTATTCAGTATGCTAGATTTCTAGTTTGCATGATGGAGCAAACATCAATTCAGCACTGTCGTAAACTTTTGTTCCAGGAGCTTAACTAAACAATCCTGTGTTGGACTGTGATTTATTGACTGTGAATGTTGCCTGGTAAGAGAAGATTTATTTTGATTTATATTTTATTTTTACCACTGTTTTTCATCATTTGTAGGAAAAAAGGGATAGCTTATACACAAAAGATTTATTTTGATTCAGATTGTGCTGTTTTATTTCTAATTTTCACTGTCTGTTGTTAGAAAGGGTTAGGTTTCAAACAGGGAAACTTTAGCCATCCAAAGGATCTTAGTCAGCTATAAATTCACACAGATTGCAGAGGGGACAATCCAGAGTTTATCTGAAACAAGATTGTGCTGGTTTATAATTTATTGGTCTTTACTGTTAAAAAAGTTGTGACTTCAATAGTGAGCAGAAGCTACTGTGAGCATTTGTGTGTGTGTTGTAAAGGAATTACAGCTTTTGTGTAACTTTCACAACTGGTATGGTCAGAGCAATTACTTTTTCAACGTAATTTAATATTTAGTTGTATAGTGTTAGTGTGAAATTTCTCATAGAAGTTGGTTTAAAATCTGTGTGAATTCTGTGGTAAGTGATTTTGATTATCCTTTTCTTTTAAATCTTCTTTAATCATTTGTAGCTGAAAGTGATTCCTTAATTGAGTATGGCAGTAATCATTTGGTAATGGGCAAGTAACTTGTACAGTGCATTAAATGGGTATGTATACTTCAAGGTAACACTTGATAACACTGGTGATCTGTGTTCCTCATGCCAAAAGTTGGATGATTTGCTTACTATTACTAGTAGTAAACTTAAACTTACTGATGGTGATTAGATGTGTGCAATTGGCACAGCTTGGAAAACTCCTGTTACATATATTAATTCTGGGCTGATGAGCTAACTAATGCTTTTTTTTAAACACCTTTATTGAATTATCACTTGTGACATTGACCAATTTACATTTATACAAAAGTAATCAAACTGTATTAACAAATTAACATTAACAAACATTATACTTCACATATATTGTAATACATCTTATAACCTAAGCACCATTACATAAAGTATTTAATTCCTGCCCCCTTTTTAAACAAGTAACATCTTTATTAAACCATCACTTATGACATAAGCAATCATTTATATAAATGAAAACAAAACACACTGGCACAATCCTAGTTGCAAACATTTTACATCACAAACCATATTGACACACTCCCAGTTGCAAACATTATCTACCTAATCATTTTCAGTTAAACATTACATAGCTCATTTAAGTCTTGCCTTCCTTGAAACCTCATTCCTCCCCTGTATGCATTGTTTCCACAATTCCCATTTTTCCTGTATAGTTTGCTCCTACCCTTTTCTAAATATCTCATTTCCAGTTGTTTTGTGTTACTATATTCAATACTTTTAATATAGCTGGTTTAGATTTGAATTTCCATTTTTTAGTAATTGCTTTTTTGGCAGTCACCATAATTAGACACAGCAAGGCCTTACCATATCTAGGCAATTCCTATTCTGTATCACAGCTCAGAAAAATCCCTCATCACACCAATCTGCCCACCCACCATCTCAGACAGTGCATCCCTCAGGGAACCTTAAAGTCCGCCAACCCACCATACTCCCAGAAAATATGTTCCCAAGTACTTCTTTCTTCCCCATCACACCTCTAACAATTGCTGTCTACCTGAGGAAAAATTCTCTGGAGCCTACTTGGGGTATAAAAATATCTATGCAAACATTTCCAAACAAAGATCCAAATCTTCTAGATTTTGTTGCATATTTGGGAGACATACATATATCATCTCATTGTTTCTTTGTCAATTGCTTATCCAATCTCTCTTCCCAATCCTTTCTAACCTCCTCTGATTGATGCTTATAGTTATCATGCAATATTCTATATACTCTAGTAATTATTCCTGTTTTAATGGCAGCTTCTGTTCTAGATTCTACTAAAAACTCTACCAGAGCTGGTCTTTCATTTAGGACCTTCTATTTCTTTCTCTTTGCCTATACTTTGATATCAATCCTTGATAGGGTAGGCAATCTCTAACCTGCAGTCCAAATAAATACTTGGTGCCTTCCCATTCTATTACCTATCCCTCTCTAGTTATTTGCTCCCAATACCTTGGTTCCTTTGCCAGTTTTCTCCAATAAATTCCAGCTCCCTCTTGCCTATTATCTTTATCCCTAATTGCAGTCATCCCCATCGGCAGAATCTCCTTTTTCCATTCCCATATTGGCTTAGTTCTTAGAATACTTTCTGCTACTTTATGGATGTAATATTCTGTATGATTATTGTTTTTCTCCTTAAAGACCTACATCCAAAATTCCAGTCTCTCCTTGTTTTTTGAGCTTCCTTCTGTTTCAACATCATCCCTTTACACTTTGAAATATAGTTTTCTGCTTGTGCTATGTATAGGAGCCTTAACTGTGTAGCTCTGAAATACCTCCTCAGATTGGATAATTCTAATCCATGCTGTTCTGCTAGAAGAATCAGCTTATCCCACGTGACTCTTGTAGCCTTCCCCTCCAGATAAAATCTTTCAGTTGTTTATTAATAGCTATCCACAACTTCTCCTCTGGCTGATAAAAATATGCCTGACCTGTGTATAAGACTAAATGGACTAAAAACATTTTGACTGCTTGTATCTTACTATCCATATCCATATAACAAAGCTTCCATTTTCTCAGTTTTTGTATTATCTTTGTTTAGTCTCTTCCTACATATCCTTAGCTGTCACATCAGAATAATTTTTAATCCATACTCCTAAATACTTTGTTTTATCATGTCCCCATAAATACAGATATTGTTAAACCAATTCATGTGCAGGGCTACATAAGTTACTGCTATTGCCTTTGTTTTAGCTTCATTAAATTGTATCCCAAAAAGATTTGAAACTGTCTCAAAATGTTCCACAACACTGTAATGTCGCTTTCTGGTTTTGTCAGGTATAGAATAAAATCATCTGCAAATAAAGCCAGCTTTTCTTAACTATGTCCTTGAATTTCTGAGTCCCTTATTTTCTTTGCCAGTCGTTCTAAATATAATGCCAATAGAACACATTTAGGAAAGGAAGTAACTATTGCCAGTAAAGACCACTAAACCCCTACTGAACAAGATAATACCACTGTCAACTTAAGAATTCTGCATACAAGTATTCAGCAATCTGAGGATTCAAAGCATACAGAAGAAAATAAAAAGAAAGAAAGAAAGAAAGAAAGAAAGAAAGAAAGAAAGAAAGAAATTAAGTTGACAACAAATAAGGAAGGCAAATAAAGTGATTAATGTCTATAAAGCAAATGGAATGAATACTGAAAAGGACACTGCAGTGTTGTGCAACAAACAGGTTATGGGGAATGAACACATTTTTCTACCAGAAAACCTCCAGTCTACAGAAAAAGGCATAATTTTTCTGAATGAGAAGGTAGAAAAAGGAGGCCAGGGTCAGTGTGAAAATGAAGAAATCAAAACTGAACTTGAAGGACTGAAGAACATTACATAAGAAAAAAATTATGAAGGACAAAAGTTGACAACATGGCTCTAATGGTGGATGTACAAAGCCAGCTGGATGAGAACTATATGCTTGCAAATGTAATAAGCAATGAAAACAGTAGGATTAATAAGACTAATGGTGAAGAAGATTGTTCCTTTGTTACAAATGATAGAGCAGATATTACTGAGTTTGAAGCTGAAAAGTCTTGAGATCTGGTCACAAATGATGTGCTTGTAATTGGAGATTCAATTGTTAGAGGAGCAGATACTTATACGTGTAGAAATGATAATAAACACTGAGTAGTGTTATGCTTGCCAGGAACAAAAATAGAGGAGGTGAGAAAAGTCTTAGAAGGCTTTAAGGTAAGGAAGTATGGATCTTTTTTATTCATGTTGTGCAAATGATCTCATCCACAAGAACTCTTTGAATGTTAGATGGCAGGTTGCCATGAATGACCAGATTTTTTGGCTAAATACCTACATGAAAAAAGTCCCATTTCAAAAAAAAGTAGAAATGTGTAGAACATGTGAGCCTAATTTGTTTAGATAGGGTGGCATGTAGTTGTCAAGATCCGGGAAGGGAAGTTTTGCAGCAGATATTTTCCAATATTTGACAAACACAAGACAGGATTTTTGCTGGGTTGAAAATTAAACAGTTCACAAATAGCAACATTTGATGCATCTTTGATAGTTGTTAATGCTAGAAGCATTAAAAATAAAGTTTTTCTTTTTTATTGGGAAAATTTGCTACATTCCTACACGACTGATGCTGTTATTGTTTGTGAAACATGGTTAAAGAACAATGACTGACAGGGTATAAATGTTTTTACTGTAGCAGACATTCTAATAAAAAAATCAGGTAGCGGTGTTATGATAGGAATTAAATATTGTTATGAGATCTGTGATTATACATATTCAGTGATAACACAAATACGGTAGACTGTGTAACTGTGACAATAAAGACATCCCTGGAACATATAATAATTGTTGGAGTGTATAGATCCTCAAAATCAAGTGCTGATGACAAAGACAAATTTATACATTTCTTACATGAAACACAGGAGGGAAGAATAATACTGGCTGGGGACTTAAATTTATCAGAAACAGACTGGAAGAATATTGATTCAACAACATTAGTAAGGAAAGTCTTTACAACAAATGTTTAGGAAAAACAATTTCTTTAGATTGTAAAAAAAAATACCAGGGAATGGAACATGCTAGATATTGTTTGTGCTTCTAAAGGAGTTACACTTACTTCATATCAAGATTTACCACCTCTGATGTGCAGTGATTATGGGATTTGAAAGGTTAATTTGCTACTAGATAATTCCACCAAATGAAATAAGTTTTGAAAGAGAAATTGTTTAAATATAAAAAAATAAAGCATATTTAACATTAGGATCTAGGCACACAAGTTCAGGAGGATATATTTCCATAAGAACACGATACTTGATTAAGGTGAGAGACAAAAATTATAAGAAATGGAAAATATGACTTTGAAAACTGAAATTAACAAGCTGGACATGCAAACTAAAGATAGTGTGAGACAAAATCTAGAAATATTTGAAGAACTTTTATATAAAGATATTCAGCATAATAGGAAACCATTATATATATATATATATATATATATATATATATATATATATATATATATATATATAAGATGTGGTAGGTGTAAAGACACACACATTTACAAAATGTGTGTAGATGACAAAATGTATTCTCAGGTATAACAGATTATAGATGTATTTATAAAATCTTAAGAAAACCAGTTGGTTCCATAAAATGTGTGATAAATTGTTTGAGTGACATCAAGGTAATGTCAGATACTGAAATCAAATTGAATTATATTGAAAAAGAAAATACACAATTTGGATCAAAAGACAGCACAGGAGTTGATGGAATAAGTAATAGTGACCTGAGAACACTTCAGCATGAACTTACAGCCATTATATATATTAACTAGTGGGAGAGTCCTCATAATTGAAGACATGCAGTTGTTAAACCTGTCTTTAAGGCCCTGCTCAAGACTTAACGTCATCACCGTGATACTCACACAGCCTTTCCCCATGTCGGCATCCTCGGCGTTGGTGTTGTCATCCGTCGTGTCGGTCTTCTGCATTGTCGATGTTCTGCAACCCGCGATTCGCGTCGGTCTTCGCGCTCTTCGATCTTCTCTCAGATTCGATGTCGGTCTTCTCAGCTGTCGACGAAGTCAGGTAGAACCATATATATATATATATATATAAGATGTGGTAGGTGTAAAGACATACACATTTACAAACTGTGTGTAGATAACAAAATGTATTCTCAGGTATAACAGATTATAGATGTATTTATAAAATCTTAAGAAAACCAGTTGGTTCCATAAAATGTGTGATAAATTGTTTGAGTGACATCAAGGTAATGTCAGATACTGAAATCAAATTGAATTATATTGAAAAAGAAAATACACAATTTGGATCAAAAGACAGCACAGGGAGTTGATGGAATAAGTAATAGTGACCTGAGAACACTTCAGCATGAACTTACAGCGCCATTATATATATTAACTAGTGGAAGAGTCCTCATAATTGAAGACATGCAGTTGTTAAACCTGTCTTTAAGGCAAAGTCAAGTAAGACAAAGTCACAGTCATACAGACCCATAAGTTTGCTTTCATGTTGTGATAAAATAATGGAGAATGTTATATTGGCTAGACTATTGTCAGAATTGGAAGGGTTGGGACTTGAAACAATATGTCAGCAAGCATGTGTTAAAATATATATCTATTACCACCTGTAACATGATGTTCTATAACAATATAATAACAGCTATGAGTGAAAAATGTGCTGTGATATAATTTATATAGATTTAACTTCAGTATCGGATAGGGTCATACATAAAACACTGATCAATAAATTAAGACAGCTAGGTATTGACATACTTTTGATAAGATGGATAGCTGCATGGCTTGCAAATAGGACATGACAAGTATCATACAGCAATTGGACAGGTGAAATTTGAGGTTACATTTAAGATATCCCACAGGGGTCTAGCCTAGGCCCATATTGTTTGATTGTATTTTTCATATCTATCTTTTTTTATCTGAGGTGTTCTACAGTCTGTATGCAGATGAATTGAAAATGGGTAAACTGATTACATGTGTTTCAGATAAGGCACATCTGAAATGAACTTTATTAAAATGACCATTCTGGCACAGGAGAACACTATGCTGATAAATGCATAAAACATGCAGCCTATGAGATTTAAGAGACACACACTGAAACATTAATATTTAAAACAGCATACAGTGATTGAGAATATAGATTCATTTGAGGACCTGGGTATATTGGTAGATCCATATTTGAGTTTTTCTAATTATATCAATCAATTGTTTAATGATAGTCATAGAATTATAGGTTGCATCAAAAGATTTATAAAGTATAGGAATATAGGAAATAAAAAATGATGAAGTCATTGTTTGTTATTTATATTAGACCCAAACTTGAGTATGGAATAACAACATGGAAACCTTATAAGGAAACAAGCATCAGTAAACTGTGAAGAGTACAGTGGAAATATACCAAGGGCATCCCTGGATGTAAAAATGTAAGTTATTATGAAAGATTAAAATATCTGAACTTGAACAGTTTCTCATACAGATATTTAAGAGGAGACCTTATTGCATTATATAAGGAATTTAGAGACAACTACCCCTGGGAATGTTTGGGGGGTTATCAAAAAGCAATAGAGAATTATCAGTCATCCTATGTAGAAGATTCTACAGAAATGAAAAGTGTACTATTAGTTCTCTGAGAGAGTAAATGATGCATGGAATATTCTACTAAATTACATTAAAGCAAGCACTAGCTTAGATACTTATTCTGGGAACAGCTCTTTTGATATATTGGCAGGCTAGAAGGGCATTATTGCCTGTACTTGAGATATTTGTGTGTATGTACATATGTGACTCAGAATAAGCCTCAGATCACTTCCTAGATTATACAGAACATGTGTTTTCTTTGAATTCCAAGTTCCTTTTTTCTCTCTCTTTTCTGACCAAGCAATTACTGACATATAAAGTACTTACTGCTGTGCAAGTCTGCCATGAAGTGAGTGCTGCTATAAAAGTCTGCCATAAAGAAGCCCAAGGGAGGAGACCCACTACTTATTAAGGCAATCTGGAAATAGCTTTTTTTGGTAGATAACAACAGGATACCATTAGCTTTCTGGGTTTGGATAAGCTCTTTTATTCCACTGATTTCCAGGCAAAGACTTTTTTGCAAGCTTTGTAGGTTATTGCCTCAACCAAAGAGTGACCCAGATTACCTGACAGATGTCATATATTGGGTCACTATTTTTAGCTCAGAGTAGAGCACAGTTAGAACAACTTGTCAAAGTTATACGACAATGCAATCATTTCTGCTATAAGGGTACTACCTAACAATATCTAATTCTTTTTGAGTGCAGGCAAAGGGCTGAGAACTTTCCTTGCTTCCCATTTGAAACAACAAAATGTCCCTCCAAAATGTCATGATCTTGTAAGTTTCTAAGTGAGGCATCAGTGAGGATGAAAAGTTTCAGGGATTCATCCTTCTCCAGAGATATAAATAAAAAAAATTCTGAATAGATTGTTTAAACAATCTTATGTCTTTAATAAATAGCCTTTATGGTGGTATGTCCTATACTGGATTCCAAAGAGGAAGTGTCAAAGATAAAATCTAGTCTAGTTGCCTTGCATCCAAGAAAACTTGTCCTATATTTGACCTAAGTAAGTTCATCTTGACTGTGGTAGGGGTATACATCCTGTCTCTTTACTCTTGAGTGCTCCATTTTGATGGGGTGACCATTTTTATGTAACTCTCTTTCTATAGCAACATTATTCCATCAATGGAAGTCAATTCCAATCCCAAATAAACATGTTCTTCACAAACAACTTGAAGTGCAGCTTTCAGGTATGGAAAGGAAGAAGTGTCAAAGCTTTGCGAACTACCACATAGAAAATCATTTATTTGACAGGCAAGCATTCCCTTCACTGGTTGAGAGCCATCCAAGAGGAAGTCATTGATTGATTTAGCCATCAAGGTGGCTTTTTAGCAGTCCATTGCTGCAAGGATGATATGGCACCATGGTCATGGCTTAATTATTGAAATTCTCTGACATATATACAATTATGTTATTATTAAACTCTCCACCATTGACACACTGCATAATTTATGAGGTAGGCCATGTTTATTTCTACAACAATAAAATTATTTCTTTAGAATTTATGATATCTTCTTTATGATCATAATGCTTCTGACAATGAATTGCTCAAACTGTTGATCGCATTTTCAAGCCAGGTAGAGAAAATTATTTACAATGTGATGTATTTTTTTCATTAATTATTACACAAAACACTGAACAAGTTCACAGGTGATTACCATTAACTGCCCCTAACATCATCACAAAAAAGTAATCTCAAATATAAACCAGTGGGCAACATTTGCAATTATGAAAAGTAAAAAATAAAACAAAAAAAGCAGCTTTTTACATGGGGAGACTCTTCCTCTGTACCCCCAGAAATTAAATATCCTAACTTCAAGGTCACACAAACACAAAAAAGGGCAAAAACCCTTTCTATTATATAATGGTCAGTATAATAAACTTTGCCCATTACATAACTCGAC
Organism: Protopterus annectens; assembly: GCF_019279795.1. Taxonomy (NCBI): domain Eukaryota; kingdom Metazoa; phylum Chordata; order Ceratodontiformes; family Protopteridae; genus Protopterus; species Protopterus annectens. Next base: position 618,965,762 of record NC_056735.1, on the reverse strand, counting down.
AAACTGTACCAGTGATGGAAATCACCACCATTTTTCCATTCGATAAAATACATGCAGTGATTACTTGTATAGCATTCATATTCATCTGTCTATCTATATATCTATCTATATGTACATACATATATATATATATAAGTCAATCAGTCTTTCTTGGACAACTATGATTTCCACATTAGTGTAAGCTGATGTAAAGTCTACATATGCTTGCTGAATATTTTTACTAACTTAGAACAGTCGGGGATAGTATTTCTTAAAGTCAGCTATCTTTTTTTAGCTGTAGAATAGATTTTTGTTTAAGTATTTCTGCTTGTGTAACTTATTGTTCTTTCCTAATCATTGTACACTATTGTGACTTCATTATTGTCTACATACTTTTTTATTTATGTACTTCTAAGATCCGTGATGTATATTTATGTATTTATTGTCTGAGGAGTGAGTATTGTTAAACACTGTAGGGTGTCAAGCTGTGGTATCTGTTAACAAGACTGCTTGAGCACATTGCTAGTGAATTATTTTTATAATTTATATTTAGTTATTTATCAAGAGTGGTATGGTAACTGGTGTGTTAGGGTGGTGACACTACTGCCTTGACAGGAGGAAGGTAGTGAGTGACTGAAATCTTCTAGCATCGATCTCTGGGAACTGTGTGTGTGTGTGTGTGTGTGTGTGTGTGTGTGTGTGTGTGTGTGTGTGTGTGTGTGTGTGTGTGTATATACACTCTTCATGTATGTGTATGTCTATAAATAATATTTTGTTTGGGAAGCAGTTACCATTGGCAATGCGCACTGGAAGATTTATATTAGGTGTGTTTGGTTTAAGTATTTATTAATTTTTACAAACTACATTTGTCATTGCAGCAAGGTCAGTGAGGTGTTTTATGTCCTGTCCTGTGACTGAGGATATTTATTTGATATATAGCTGTACTTTTTTTTTTGTAGTGTTTAGGTTTATGATGTGTATTTTTATAAAAGCAAAGAAGACAAAATATAAAACTTTTAATTTTTTTTATTTAATTTTAATTGAAATTTTTTTTCCTGGTTTTTGGTGTTCCCCATGTAACTTTATTTTTTTTTTTTATTTTATTTTTCTTTACATGCTGACTTGTGTTTTAAATCAAATTTTTGTGTACTTTTCTACTTCAGCCCCTTAAGCACCAGTGGTGTGATTTGAGAGACTATCCATGTGGTAGCCATTATATCTATTTGGGTCAGGAGAGTGGATCTAGGTCTCTCAGAGGGTGGGAGGGATGTGGATTTCCCTTAGTGAGGTTGTGGTCAGATTGTTAGTAATGACCAGGTCTAGGATGTTGCTACCTCTAGTGGGGGGTAGACGAGCTGGTCAGGGCATTGGAATTAATTAATGAATTCCAGTTGAACAGTGGTACTACTGGTACATGGTAGTTTTCCCAGTTAATGGGCCGAAGGGTAGTTAATGCTTAATGAATAGTATAGGTCAGACTCTAATATTCTCCAGGGTGCTTAGGAATGTGGAGTGTGAGTATTGGGACATGGTTGGGGGCCTATAGCAGGCACACCACTGCTTTTGGAACTTCGGTCCATGTTCTGGGGCCGAAAGGTGTAGAATGAGTTATAGCCTGGTAGTGCAGGGGTGCTTTCTACTATCCTGAACCAGGTCTCTGTTACGGCACAAATGTCAATGTTCTCCATTTTTAAGGAGTGCTTCAAGCGAGTGGATTTTGAGATTTAGACTTCTAGCGTTCAGCAGCATGACCCTCAGATTGCATTTGTTTGTAGCTGTTACAGTGGTAATTTGGTCTTTGGAACACTGCCTAAAAAAGGAACTATAGGGGTGGCAAGAGCCTTGGTCAGTATCCAGAAGACCAGGGGTGACAATGCAGGCCATCTCTGGCAAAGCATCGAGGTTTGTCATTCATGTCATCCCAGGCAAACAGATACTGTATCCCCATAGAATGACACTAGAAACTTATCATTTTCTGCTTGTACTGTAGTATCATTCTGGGTGATGGTAGGATGCTGCTCACGGCTAGGGTTATACCCGCCTGGGCTAAATAATCCGAGAGCACCTCCATGTCTCTTTTTATGTAGTCAAGGGAGGTACGTCTCAAGTCATTCACACCCACATGTACAATGACAAGACTCATATTTGTACCTGTTGTTGAGGGACCTGAGAGCATGCATTATGTGCCAGATCCTGGTGCCTGACAGGCAGCTGACTGTTACTTAGGTTCATAGGTTCATAGGTTGGTACTAGGCTATCAGCCCTAGGGCCTATACAAGCCTAGCCATAACAATTCCCTGGCTATTTCTTCCCACACTATTTACTTCCCCGGACCCCTGTCTAGCAGTGTGACTGACGTGATCCCTGGGGTGAATTTCCTTCCTCCCATCCAGTTGTCAAGGTTTCTTTTGAAGAGGGCCAAAGAGGCACTCTGCTTGACATGTATGGGCAATCTATTCCAGAGACTGGGGAGTCTCTGGGTCAGGAACCTATCCCTCCAGCATGTTTTGTTTATTGTGATGACAAGGTTTAGATCCCTGGAGCGTGTGGCTCTGAGGGATTGGGATTTCTTTAAATGTAGCATGTCCAACAGCTCTGGGTTTGACATGGCCTTGTATGTTAAGCAGAGATCGCCTCTGAGTAGACGATATGTGACAGAGTATAGCTGGAGTTTTTTAAGGTAGTCAGCATAGGGCATCTGCTTTAGGCCTGTGATTCTTTTAGTGAGGTCTTTCTGCGGCCTTTCCAGTCATTGCACATGTTTTGAGAGGTACATACCAAATGGGGTGTTGTATTCTATAATGGGTCTAATGAGGCATGAGTACAGTGGGACAATGACCTCCTTTTTTCTGGATGAAAAGCCCTTAGTGATGAGGTGTGCCACATAGAAGGATTTCCTGACTGTTGTGGCAATGTGGTTATCGAAGGGGAGACCACTGTCCACCTGTGTCCCTAAGTCTCTTATCACACCTTCGGTGTTTAGTGTACTGCCACCTATATGGTAATTCACGGATACATGTTTTTTCCCAAAGGGGACAACTATACATTTCGTGGTATTGAGCTTGAGCCCATGGCTCTGGCACCAAGCATCTGTTTCTGTAAGGCCCTTTTGTAGAGTATGCACATCATTTGGGGATTCAGTAATGGCTCCCAGTTTGCAGTCATAAACAAGGGTGGTCCCAGGACTGAACCATGAGGTACTCCACTTGTCACTTGTCTGGAGCTGGATTTGGAGTCGGCTACTTTTACAGTGTGGGTTCTATCAGTAAGCCAGATAGCAACCCATTGGGTGATGTAGGGATTAATGCCCTGCTTAGTAAGTTTATCTATGATTCCAGAGTGGGGATGGTGTCAAAGGCCTTGGCAAGGTCTAGATAGGCTGTGTGGACCACCTTAGCCTTGTCCATGGCTCTAGAGACTGATTCAAAGAAGTCAATCAGGTTCAGGAGAGAAGATCGGCCCTTCACAAACCCAAACTGGGTGGGGTCCAGTGTTTAAAGGTTGCCAATGTCTTTGTTTATAAGTTCAGTGATAATAAGCTCCATGGCCTTGTAGATAAGGCTTGTCAGACTGATGGGACGGTAGTTTCCGGGATCCAAGGTGGATCCCCCCCCTTGTGGAGTGGGATAACTGTAGCTCTGTGCCACTCAGTGGGCATGAAACCTGAGGTAAGGCTATGATTAAACATGACACTTAGGTGAGGTGCCAGTTCATATTGTAGTTCATGTAGTACACAGCCCGGGATGTCATCTGGTCCTATTGATGCTGTATTCTTAGCTTTGGAGAGTGTGTTTTTTCCCTGTGTGGCCATTATTACAGGAATTTGGCAATCTTCCGGTATTGAGATGGGCCATTTAGGGGGTGAGAGGGGGGTGAAGCTGGCACTGAATTGATCTGCCAGGATATTGGCAATATCCTTGGGATCAGTATAATTAATGCCATTCTGTTTTAGCTCAGAGCAGATCTGAGCATTGCCATTTAGATTCTTGACATAGTTATAGAATGCCTTGTGGCTGTCTTTGGAATCTTTGGCAATTTTATTTTTGTAACTAGCTTTGGAGGATTTTATGAGGGATCTCAGTTTCTTACTGAGGCTGGTAAGGGAGTTTTTTGCATCCTGGGATTTTCCTCTTTTCTGCAACAGTTTCTTCTGTTAGAAAAATATGTATTAGTAATATGCATGCTTAGTGCATTTGATGTTTAAAAGGGTTAATACATTTATTCTGTTCACACTGCATGAATCTGCACAGCTACTAGAGACATTCCAATCCTGTTTATGTCATGAAAATATGCGCAGCTATGATTCTGCTTATGCCATGAAAATTAACAAGAAGTATCTAATTTCTACTAGTGTCAATGAGACTTAACAAAGAGTTATTGATTTTCTGCTTATGCCATGAGAAAGTGCACAACTGTTAGAAGCTTTGATAAAGAAAACAATGAATGCTTGAAAGTATAAACCGTAGTCAGCATTACTTGTACCTAAGCTAGAAATGTACTTTGAATCTAGGCAAAATGTAACACATATATATTAGAACTGCACAACTGAAGAATTGAAAGATTGTGGTGAGCTAAAAATAACCCCAAGGCCAGGTTGTTTTTCTCAAATGTTTTTTTAAATCAACAATAATCCAGTAATGTCAGCAGGAAATTTAAGTAACATTTTCTATGTAACACATAGTGAGTTTTAAATCTGAACATGTCAGCAATAAGTCTAGTAACATTTTCTGTAGAGTAATACAGAAAGCTGTGTCTAACTACGTCAGCAATAGAATAGTAACATTTCATAGAATTGTATAAAAACAGCATACTGCTCACTAGTAATTCAGACAAATCATTCTGCCTGCATGCTTTGTCTCCTTGCTGCAAGTTAATACAGGGTGCCATACTTGAACCTTACGTGAATTGGTATTTGAAGTTTTTTCCTTTGACAGATTGGTCCTTCGGACCGGAACCCTCTCTTTGCCTCAGATCAGATGGGCCAGGTGGTTGAAACCGTACGGGGAAGAAACCAAATCGGTTCTTCTTATCTGAAAAGCCATCTGACTGAATTGTGGTACAAAAGAGGCCAGCCACTTTCTGATCTGCAACTGAAGGACGGGTCTCCGAATTGGTGATCAATCACGTGGGCTCAGGTAAGGTGAATCTACTTTTTTCTGTTTTCTGTTTTAGATTAGGGACTAGATTTGTATTGTTTTTGTCAAGACTGTATTTTACAAGTCAGGGACAGAAAAGATTACTGTCTTGTCATAGATCAGGAGAAACAAAATAAGTAGGCAGTCATTCTGAAGAGATTATAACAAAATCCACGGTACCACGTTAAAAATAAGAGAAGTTATGTAACGATCAAAAGGGTAGAACAAAATGAGTAATAATTGCACAAAAAGACCCCAAAATCCGCCGTTAACAGAGGACGCAAAATACATGCGGTCGCAGCGCATCGACAATATTAAATATTATTCAAAATGGGTTAATAAATATGAATTTGACAGAAAATTAGAAAAATCCTCGCTTATCAAACTTGTCAAACAGCTCAAAACCGATTCCAAAGGTCGGGTAAAAAAGCAACGTCAATTAGGAATTCCTCAGGCACACAGGTGACTTGAGGAAGTAAACCGTAGGGAACAAAAGAACAACAATTCAAAAACAATGTTTTTAGATAAAGAGGACAATAACTTAGTAATAGCATCGGCCCCTCCGCCTCCCTTACCAGAATATGAAGCAAGTGAACAGGTTAGTCCACCCCCACGATATCCTGTTGTCACTGAAAGTAGAGACATTGTAAAAGTAAAACCATTTATTAGAGATCCCATCAGGACCAGGTCTCGAACAAGGGCAGGTAACTCAAATGAAGGCATTGAGTTATATCAAATGGTTAAGAATGCATGATCTATGAGTGAAGAAGAAATATGCTCACTTATAGAAGTACCCAGTCCTCAGGCAGGACAAGATAATCAGGACCTAACTATTCTAGTGTATAGACCCTGGACTCCGGAAGATATCTGGAAAGCCACTGAGGGAATTCCCCATCCAAAAGTTTATTTTAGAAAATTCTCTGAAGATTTACAAGGAATGAGGCTGAGTTATAACCTAAATGGAGAAGAGGTAGAAAACGTAGTTAGTCAAATTGTGGGGCCAGATTGGCACATGATTAGTGGCAACTGGAATCCCCGTGATGCTGCACAAAGACCCCTCTCACATAGCAGCGCAGAACTAGACAACAAAGTAAAAGGTCTTACAGACCGCATCTCTGAAAAATGGAAGCTTAGGGCAGACTGGACTTGCATTAATCAATGCATCCAGCAAGAAGGTGAAACTATTGACCAGTATTATGCCAGATTATTAGAATATTTTAATAACCACTGTGGAATGCAGGTTCCTGAAGACCAAACACAAGATTCCCCATATGAACAGCAGTTAAAGAATGCGTTTTTAAAAGGCAGTATTGCACCCATAAGCAGTTTTATTACAAAGCACATGGTAGATCATCGTACAAGGAGGTTACAGTCATTACTTGAATATGCTAGGCATGCCGAAAGGCATTTTAATAGCAAAAAGAAAAAGAAAGCTCAAGTATTTTCTGTAGAAGATGGAGCAGAAGTTTATGTAGTACAGTCTGGGAAAAAGGGCAAGAAAAATGCACAGGGAAACAAACAATCTGATCAACAATCAGCGGACTTTGAAGGGCGAAAGAAAAGAGGTGAATGTCTCAAATGCAGTAAAAAGGGACACTTGGCAAAGGATTGCAGGAAAAATAAGAAGGCAACCACGGAAGACAAGGAGGGTGAGGACTGACTATATGATAGTCAGGAATCACTAGAAGGGGATAGTGGAGAAAGGACAAATGAGAATGTGATAGAGGGAGTAGAGGATGTGACAGAAGAGATAGAGGAAGTGCAAGAAGTTAGTGGCAGTGAAGAAAATGAAATATTAGACCTAGCTTTATTGAGCTTGGAGCTCTATTTAGCAGACACGAAACCAGAAGTTACACTCTTGGTAGAAAGGAGGGAAGTCAAATTCTTGTGTGACTCAGGGACATCACGAACCCTGATACATCCCTCCAAACTGCCAGAAAACATGGAGTCACCTGATTACATACTGGTAAAAGCAGCTAATGGACAGCTGTATTGGGAGCCCCTCTCCCGTAACATTGCAATAACTGATCCTGTTTCAGGATTGACTCAGAAAAGAAAAATTGTTGTTTCTGCAAAATGCCCAGTAAACCTCTTGGGCAGAGACCTCATGCAACTGTTTGGTATAGCAGTAGTCCCAACCATGCAGGGTATGGAAGCACAGCAACAAATTGATACCTTTGCAGTGCAATAGGAGGGTGAAATGTTTTATTGGTACAGCCAGGACTTGGTTACGACTGGTCCAGGGACTGTGACCGAAGAGTTAATGAATGTAGCCATCAGCAAGTTCCCCTCTCTTGACACTGATAAGCAACACTTGTTGCACTGTACCCTGAATTATTGTAACACACCAGGACCTGATAAGGAATATGAGCAAGAATTGTTTAAAAAATCATGCAAACAGATTGATATTACGTAATCTGTACTGGGACACAGAAGGGAACAGTGTAGCCAGCTGTTCATTGCCCCAGGAGTTCTTTGCACTTTATAAATCTAATCGATTACCACATGTTAGCTTAACCAAGAACAAAAACAGAATGGGCAGACCTAGGAGAAAAAGTCACAAGATGGGAGAAACAGACAGAATTAGAACTGTCAGAACAGGGAATACAAATACAGAAGTTGAACTGGATAACTCAGACCCACCCAGCCGTACACTTGCAGTCTAGCAAGGACAGCTGATTAGGAAGAGAATGCCTTACAAAATATACCAGAAACTCTCTGGTCAACAGGAAAATCAGATGTAGGACTTATTCGTACAGCGGGACCAGTAACTATCACACCAAAGTCAGCATTCAGACCACAGAAAAGACAGTATCCCTTAAGAAAAGATGCAGAGGCAGGGATAAAGCCTATTATAGCAGCCTTACTTAAAGGAGGGATACTAGTAGAATCTCCCAATTCACCATGTAACACACCCTTATTTCCTGTTAAAAAAGCAAATGGAGAATGGTGTATGGTCCAAGATTTACAAGCTGTAAATGACGCAGTAATACCAAGGGCACCTACGGTGCCAGACCCACACACTCTGCTGAATGATTTAAAACCTCAACAGAAGTATTTTTCTGTGGTAGATATCAGCAATGCATTCTTTTCAATACCGATACACCCTGACAGCCAGTATTGGTTTGCATTCAAATTTCAGGGGAAAAGGTATACATATACGCGACTACCACAGGGATGTGAAAGTCCAACAATATTATCACAAGAAATGGCAAGCAACTTGGCGGGATTTACCCCAGTCAGATTTTACTTTATGTTGATGACATCTTGCTGGCGGCCCCCACCCAGCAAGATTGTAGAGAAGATACCATAGCGCTATTATGATTTTTAGCCACTGAAGGACATAAGGTAAATAAAAATAAACTGCAGCTTTGGAAAAAACAAATCAAATACCTAGGATATGTAATATCCAAAGAAGGTAGAACATTAGATGAGGATAGAAAAGTAGCAATTTTGCAAGCACCAAAACCCACTACCAAGAAGGAAATGATGTCCTTCCTGGGTACAACTATTTTTTTGCCGGAGATGGATTCCAAACTATGTCTTGGAATCTACACCTCTGACTGACCTGATATATAAAAAGCCTATGGCAGCACAGGATTTTTTACAATGGACACCAGAGGCAGAATCTGCTTTCTGCAAACTGAAACAGTTAATAGCATTCTCATTAGTTCTGCTTTCTGCAAACTGAAACAGTTAATAGCATTCTCATTAGTTCTAGGGTTACCAAACTACCATAAACGTTTTTTCCAAACTGTAGATTGCAAGCAAGGTTATATGACATCAGTGTTAACACAACAGCATGGGGACAAGCAACGCCCCATTGCTTACTATTCATCACAACTAGACTCAGTGGCACGGTCCTTACCCCACTGTGTACAAGCAGTAGTTGCAGATGCAATGGCAGTACAGGCTTCGGCGTCAGTAGTTTTATTCCATCCTCTCACTTTGAGAGTGCCTCATGCAGTCGCGATTATTTTACTGCAACAGAAGGTAGCATATCTTTCCCCTGCTAGGCATCTTTCCTGTATGACCATATTGTTGAGTCAGCCTCATATGACAATTGAATGATGCATGACTTTGAACCCTTCTACCTTGCTCCCAACCCCTGCAGATGGCACACCACACTGCTGCCTGCAGGTAATTGAGCAAAAGACACTACCTAGAAAAGATCTCACGGATGTCCCCTTGGATGATGCTGAGGTGACATACTACGTGGATGGTTCGTGCAAAAGGGGTCCTGCAGGACAGAACCTAGTAGGATATGCAGTATTTTCTGACACTGAGATTATAGAAGCAAAACCTTTACCACACAACTTATCTGCACAGGCAGCAGAATTGATTGCCTTGACACAGGCATGTATCTTAGCAAAGGGTAAATGTGTAAACATTTTCACTGACAGCCAGTATGCTTTTTCTACTGTACATGTTTTTGCGCAACAGTGGAAAAACCGAGGAATGATAACATCTACTGGCAAACCTATCAATCATGCACAGTTTATTTTAGATCTTTTAGAATCTATTCAGTTACCTCAGAAAGTAGCCATTTGTAAATGCACAGCTCACACCAAGCAACAAGATAGAATTTCAAAAGGTAATGCAAGAGCTGATACAGCTGCAAAACAAGCAGCTTCTGAAGTATTTCTTTTAAATGAGGAACTACAACCCTCTGAGATTTTAGACTTAGAAATGTTAAAGACAATGTAGACACTCACTTCGCAAGCTGAAAAACAATGATGGGTAAAACAAGGAGCAATTCTCGAAAAGGGCTGTACATCTCTAAAGAAGGGAAACCGATACTACCATCTAATTTGTTTAGATATGCAGCTTTGTTGAGCCATGGGCAATGCCATGTCTCAACAGGGGTGATGGTACAGCTGGTGAACCAAGTATTTACAACGTATGGATTTACAAACTACTCTAAAAAATGTAGTTTGATGTGCCAAATTTGTAACAAACATCATGCACAAGGGGCGTTAAAGCCCAAGCAAGGGGGTTTCCCTACACCACCATATCCGTTTCACACAATCTGTATGTATTTCATAGAAATGAATAAATGTGAAAATAAGAAGTATTGTCTTGTCATTGTAGATATGTTTTCCAGATGGGTGGAAGCCTTTCCAACCAAAAATCCAGATGCAGCCACGGTGGCAAAAGTACTTGTTAAAGAAATCATCCCTAGATTCGGCATTCCGGAAAGGATCTACAGTGACAACGGTACACACTTTGTAAACCAAACCATACAGCAGTTAAGTAAGAATTTTGGTATTTCTTTAAAAAATCATTGTGCAGACCATCCACAATCTGCAGGGCTAGTTGAGAGACATAATGGAATATTAAAGAATAAATTAAGAAAGTTAATAGCTGAGACAGGGAAGAACTGGCTATATTGTTTGCCCCTGGCACTGTTGAACATGAGAACTGTTCCGACTGCAAAAGGATTGACTCCTTTTGAAAAACTATTTGGAAGGGCTTATTATACACCCCAGTGGAAACTTCTCATGTCCTCAGACCAGGAAGCTGATCTTACACTAGCTGAGTATATGAGGAATTTGTTGAATTCTAAACATCTGTTGCAGTCAAATTCTGTTTCAGATAAAGAACAAATCAAAACATCGGAAGTGGCAGTGATCCCCGGGGACTGGGTGTGGGTGAGGAATATAAAGAAGAAGAACTGGTCATCACCAAGGTGGGAAGGTCCATACCAGGTGCTTCTTTTGACACCCACTGCAGTCAAGATAGCACAGCGAGCTTCGTGGATCCACCTGATGCACTGCAAACCAGTTAAGAACTTTGAACTGGACAAAAATCTTACCTCTCCATCGGGGTCCTCAGCGCAAAGTCTGGCTACAAAGGGGGGTCAGATCAATAGGACTGATCCGTCTAAACCCCAGTGAAGAAACCATCGGTGCTGAAGGTCCTATTAGGGCAGAGAGTAAGATCACATGTCAAAAGCAGAAATGACAGAATCCAGAAAAATCCAAATACAACTACTCAGAAGAGTCGGAGAAAACAGGAATGCAGAGCAACTGTTTCCTTAGAAGTATTGCATAATCATCCTGTTGACTGTACTAGTGACAATAATCTTTTTGTTGTGGCCATTCCTTTTCCCAGCCACACAAACTGAACTGAATAAGTGTGGAGAGTTGCACGTAGAGTGGCACCCAAACTTCAACACTTACCAGGCAATCAAATATGTGTATGCTGAGACCTTCAATGTTTCGAATTGCTGGATTTGCACAGCTTTGCCAACAGCATACGGGGGATTATTGTTAACTTCAGTCCCCCTAGGAGCCAACAAGTCCTGGGAAAATTTAGTCTATGATACATCAGATGTTACATCACAAGATAAAGTAGCATTGCACTTGTCTGTTCGACAGAAGGGGACTGTGTATTTTTACAAAAATGATACAGTTCAGGTGGGTTGGAGCAATTGCAATGTGATTGTTCCCTATAGATGCTACAATAAAACTGATAACACAGGTTCCTATTGCAGCACAAGCTATGATTCATTTTTTGAACTGATGCATAGGACAACTGATGAAGTAAGACATAATGCTGACCTCTATAAACAACTGATTATAGTTGACAAAAAAATGTTTCATCCAGAACCAGGACATAGTAAAGTTACTACCAAAGTAGAAGACTGTTATTTTGTATGTGGTAGGAAAGCATACAAGTGGTTACCTGAGAATTGGTCCAGCAGTTGTTATTTGGGGTACCTGGTTCCGGTCATACGACACACAGCGGTTTTACCTCAGGGGAAAATTCGAAATGTTCGACGAGAACTCAAGAAGCCTGTCAATCCAGTGGGGCAAATCAATGCGGGCTGGAAAAACCATCATGCTGTGGACCTAGGGAAAAATGGACTGTCGCATATGGACTTGGGTGATACCATCATCTCGTGGGCAGGTGTACTGCCAGCATATGGAGCAACAAAATCAATCTGGGAACTGAGAAAACTGTCTAAACTTCTCGAAATAATGAGCAATGCAACCTTTTCTGCTCTAGAATTGGTGACTGATGAACTGACTGCCATAAGAACTGTTGTGCTTCAAAACCACATGGCTCTTGACTTCACCCTAGTGGCTTGAGGAGGTACCTGCGCATTAATCCAGGAGGAGTGCTATTCATATATTCCTGACCACAAACATCACCTTGAGGTAATTCAGCAAGTGTCGGCTATGACCAAGCCAGGACCAAATCCATTGACGGACTTTTTCCAGAGATTGTTTGGGGGGTGGGGTAGTAAACTGATGAACATCCTGATTGCCATCTGTGTGGGAATGATCCTACTGGTGGTATGTGTTTGCTGCTGCATCCCCTGCATGAAAAGACTGATCAAAGACTTTATAGACTTGTCAGTTTCAGAAACATTATACCAAGGTGCTGAACTTGAAGAATTGTTGAAAAATTGAAAATGCTTTCATAAGTTTAAACTGAATGACTCTCTTAACTGCAAATCTTGAGTAGGAAGAGGTTGGGAGAAGAAAAACTGTTTATGCTTATTTTGAAAGTAGAATAAAAGTATTAAAGGGGGGGGAAATGTTAGAAAAATATGTATTAGTAATATGCATGTTTAGTGCATTTGAGGTTTAAAAGGGTTAATACATTTATTCTGTTCACACTGCATGAATCTGCACAGCTACTAGAGACATTCCAATCCTGTTTATGTCATGAAAATATGTGCAGCTATGATTCTGCTTATGCCATGAAAATTAACAAGAAGTATTTCATTTCTACTAGTGTCAATGAGACTTAACAAAGAGTTATTGATTTTCTGCTTATGCCATGAGAAAGTACACAACTGTTAGAAGCTTTGATAAAGAAAACAATGAATGCTTGAAAGTATAAACCGTAGTCAGCATTACTTGTACCTAAGCTAGAAATGTACTTTGAATCTAGGCAAAATGTAACACATATATATTAGAACTGCACAATTGAAGAATTGAAAGATTGTGGTGGGCTAAAAATAAGCCCCAAGGCCAGGTTGTTTTTCTCAAATGTTTTTTTAAATCAACAATAATCCAGTAATGTCAGCAGGAAATCTAAGTAACATTTTCTATGTAACACATAGTGAGTTTTAAATCTAAACATGTCAGCAATAAGTCTAGTAACATTTTCTGTAGAGTAATACAGAAAGCTGTGTCTAACTATGTCAGCAATAGAATAGTAACATTTCATAGAATTGTATAAAAACAGCATACTGCTCACTAGTAATTCAGACAAATCATTCTGCCTGCATGCTTTGTCTCCTTGCTGCAAGTTAATAAAGGGTGCCATACTTGAACCTTACGTGAATTGGTCTTTGAAGTTTTTTCCTTTGACACTTCCTTTTGTTGTAAAGTTTGTTTATGGCAGGGGACCACCAGATTGGCTTCCTTTTTTTGGATGAGAGCATCTTGGTTCTATTTGGGATGGCATGATTCATGCATGAGTGGATGTGCTCATACAGTGCCTTAGTGTAGGATTCAGCAGTTGAACTTTCAGTTCCTGTCTGCATGGGTGTCATGAAGTTTGTCGCTTCTGACTTGAGTAGCATGACGTTGGCTTTGGAGAAGTTTTGTATGGAGGTTGCCTTACTGAGGGGTGGGGGTGGGATGTGGATGCTAAGGGTGATTAGCTTATGGTCAGACATGGCTAACGAGGGGGTGCATTACCTTCAGATTTTGCATGCTTGAACCTGTTATGGTGGTGGTATCCAACTTAGTGAATGGGACATCAGTGTGCCTCACTAGCGAGTTACCTTTGACTAGTGTGTTGGGCATGCTGTTTTGCCTTAGGGGCTTTGGTTGAGTGGCACACTGTTTAGGACAGTTATGTGTCTCATGATTAGTGTTGTATTGTGGTGGTCGAGTGTGTTTTTGCCTTGGAGGTCTCTACTGTTTGGGTAGATTTTTATTGAGAGCCTCCTTGAAGGTGTGTGTGTGTGTGTGTGTGTGTGTGTGTGTGTGTGTGTGTGTGTGTGTGTGTGTGTGTGTGTGTGTGTGTGTGTGTGTGTGTGTGTGTGTGTGTGTGTGTGTGTGTGTGTGTGTGTGTGTGTGTGTCTGTGTGTGTGGTTTGTATTTTTATGTGACAGCAATGCTGGTGTGTGGTCTGGAGGGCTATGTGTTCCATGTGGGGTGGTGCAATTTTTAACCTTCTCCTCTTGACCAGCTGTTCCAGTCTTGGATGGAGAGTGCATGGCTTCCAGTTTGGATATATAAGTGCATCTCTTGCAAGTCTGAGTATTGAGAGGTAAGAGGAGAGAGTTGTCAGTGTACATGAGGCAGTTGCTACATTGCCTCAGAATGCCCAAGTTCACCAGGTTAATAGGAGAAAGCACAGAGAACTGACCTTTAGACATGCCTGGAGGGGTTGGCATTAATAATAAGTACTGGAGCTGTTTCCTTGTAGAACGTTTAGTGCTGGTAGCACTTTTATGTGTTACAATAATTGCTACAAGAAGTCTGGTAAAGTGCTAGACTGATAAGCTAGTAAAAGTGCAGGAGAGGAGAGAACTGGCAGATCTAAGGGAAAAATTGAAGAGCAGGCTTTGGCACCGCTCAGAAGCTTACAAACAGTCCCAGATCCAGCAAATATGTATCTGGACTAGACTAGTTACAGGAAAGGTGGGAAACAAGCGCAAATGCAGGGTTTTAAAAAAGAAAGTTGAAAGAGATGGAAAAACTGCCCAAACGGCCAATAAACTACAATTTCTGGAGCAGCTGCTCCTTTAAAACATTATGCTTATAGTCTATGTGCTCTGAAACTATGAGGATGTTATTCTCACAATGACTCTCCTTAAAGTCTTTGTCTAGAATGTTGACACAATAATGCCTTGTGCTAGGGAGTTCAAAATCATTTTTTTTTAATTTAAACATTATCAGTTTATCATTTTCATATCTAGAATGGAATTATTCCTAACATTTTAAGAATGTTATATTCATCAGCAAAGGTATCTAATATGAAAAAATTTTGGTTTTAATATCACATTTAACACGCCCTATTTTTGGGGTCTATATTATCGAAGTCTAAAAATTTCAAATGTTATAATATTGAACCCAGTAGAGCGAACGCTTGAAATAGTGAAGCTGCAGAACACCGAATACTTTCCTAGGGAAAGTATTCAGTGGGCCATTTCTGCAGCTTCGCTATTTCCTCAGCTGTGGAGCGAAGGTTACGGGCTGGGTTAAGGTAAATGTGCGAATGAAGGTGAGTGTGCAATTGGGCGTGGGTTAGGTGAGTTAGGGCGCAGGTCAGATAAATGTGCGATTGTGTGGACGTGAGGGTTAGGGTGGGGTAGGTGAGTTAGGGTTAGGGAGCGGGTAAGGTGAGTGTGCGATAGTTAGGGACCTTAGGGTTAGGGTTGGGTTAAGGTAAGTGGGTAGCTGGTGGTGTATGTCTGGTTTAGTGTAGGGTTTCGTGAAGTGTATGTGTGTGGATTATTTATTTTGGTGTGCTTGAGTTGTGTGTATGTTTGTCAGAACAGCAAATTTTTTCCCTGGGAATAAAATCGCTATTCTGACTGTTCAGTTTTCTAGTGTTTTGATTGAATGGGTTCGATATTATAACATTCAAAGTTTTTAGACTTCGATGTTATAATACAGACCCCTATTTTTGTTGGTAGTTTCAGTCTCTTGATGGAATGCTCATCTCCAGACTTGAAAGCCTTACAGTTAAACATGATAGTTTACAATATCTCACCCACCTTATTCTGTCTCAGTTTATTGATATAGTTTTTAATCATATTCTCCACAATTTGTGTGCAGGCATATAGCGTGAATCACAGCCAATCCAAATAGATTCTATTGCAAAAATCTGTCCAGGAAACTGGCACTTTAGCAAACATAATGCATTCTTTTGTTTCTTAGTTGTACTGCTTTCCTCAAAAATCTTAACTTGTTCACTTCTGGACAGTCTTTAGCCAAGTGATAGGTGTTTTGGCATACAGCATATTTGCATATCCTAATGAACTTACATAGCTATTACTGGCAGTTTCACCAAGATGTTTTGTCTAGTCAGCTTGTCACTTCTTTTGTCTCCTGCAAAATATGCTCAGCCTTCACAACTGACTTCAGTGAGACAAATATACATACTATTAATGCTAACCATCTATCCTTTACACTTCAGTATTCATTATCTAGCAGTATAAAATGTCAAGACTGCATCTTGGAGTACAATATTATATTTATGTATCAAGTGTCTACTTCACATCAATTATATAATGTGCCATAATGCATCATAAATCTTACCTTTTTCCTCTTCTAAGATGATAGCATTAAGTATTGCTATTACAGTGGACATATCTTTGTTCATGTTCAAACCCTGTGGTAAAATTTCTATTTCACCAGTTATGGCTCTCCCTGTAAGGGACAGTGCAATAACAAAGGAATGGTCTTTTTTCCCCAAGCTGTGTAGGCTAAGCCCAAATCATAATGTCTTTTCTTCTAGCTTTCATAGGGTTTGCTTTCATCAAATACAGGCATGCTTCTGTAGCTGGAAGCCATGAGTTACTAACAGTGTTAGACAAATACTGCAGGAAAAGCTACCTCAAAAAAAAGAAAAAGATTGTAGATAAAATGGTTTATACAGATCTCATATTATTCTAAAGCTCTGTTATATCAGTTAGTTATAACAGTTAAGCACATTATTAAGTTGAACTGAAGTTTAATGATAATTGTTTTGTATACTTATTTATTTAAATTTGTTAACTGTGATAAAGCACTGATACTCATGAACCCATTTCAGGCTCAGCCTGGGGTAACAAGAAGAAACCCACCAATAAAAAATGCTGTAGCCAAACATAGAAGACAAAATTATACAATGTAAAGCTAATACATTAGTAAACATAACATGGTAATGGTTAACAAGTGAGTTGTGGCACATTGAAGCAGAGCAAATGTATTTCTTGAGACAGATTATCAGACGCAAGTACAAAAAGTAGGCTCCACCTGAGTAACAGAGGTAGAAGACTTGAGGAAAGTTTGCTGGACCAGGGAGAAGCCTGGTATCTGTATTCAAGGTACTCTAATAAATGAACCACTGCCATTATCTGTAGCGGTTAACACTGTTTTAACCTTGCAGAAAGGAGAGAGGAGAGATTTATCTCAGAAACACTTGCAAATAAACTGCCATAAAATCATCTTCCAAGAAAAAAAATGATGTAAAAGCAATCTGAGCAGTCATAACGATCTTTGTTAGCAGATTCTTTCTTGGGATCTGTTAGGGATGGACTAGCAAAGGTAATCCTTCATTCACAGCTGTTACCCTCACACCCAGCAACAGGCCTGCTCAACCCGAATAAGTTTTAAAATACTGGGTCTTTCCTAAACTGGCTTATAGATATTTTCTTTCTGGGTGAAGTGGCCTGAAAATGTTTCTCTTTATGATGTTAAATGCATTTCTGTACAAGCTTCAGTTCAAGTCTGTGTTGCATCATATGGTGGCTAAAATGATTCACTGCTTATAATTCTATAGCAACTGGCTGCCCGGCTGTAGTATGCCCGATATAAATGACTCACTCGCCTTATGGCTGAGTCATCTCTATGCCCCATATAAATGACTCAGTCACCTTATGACTGAGTCATTTGTATGCCTCCCCGTATAAATGACTCAATCGCCTTATGGTTGTAAAAATGTATTGCTGGAGTAAATTCATCTGGCTATCTTCAGTTAATTAAACTACTGAATAAACACAGAGGTTTTGGGTGTATGTCAGAACATTGAACACCCATAATCTCGAATCGCACAACATTGAACATCAAACCTCGAATGCAAACAATACTGAAAGCTCAAAATTCTGAAAACGGAAATCCCAGGCTCCCATAGTTGGCCCATGCAAAGTTACACACCCTGACGTCACTGGGAAA
The DNA here is from genome assembly GCF_019279795.1 of Protopterus annectens. NCBI lineage: Eukaryota > Metazoa > Chordata > Ceratodontiformes > Protopteridae > Protopterus > Protopterus annectens. The sequence continues at coordinate 618,947,797 of NC_056735.1, read as the reverse complement.
TGTGAAGTGTGAAGAACGTCTGCTATGAACCACTGTTCAATAGCAGAGTAAGCAAAACACATAACATCGAAATGTTACATGTGGATGTATTACCTCCACTGTGGTGGGATCTCAGAGTTGGTATATTTAAGTAGGGGGGTGTGGGGGGGTGAAGCCCCCCACATAAGAAATAGTTTGTAGCTTGTTTGTGTATTTGTGTAGTAAATCATGTAAATATTTTGTCCGTTATACATAGTGTGTATGTAGTGTGGTAACTGTTGTGTACTACTATGCTGGTTTTGTTTTTAATATTTATTTTCTGTTGAGAGGAGTAGAGCACTCCATATATATGTTTGTAGGGTATTTGCATTAGGTGGCTGGGTTGTGTTATGACAGTTCAAGAGGCGTGGTGTTTGGTGTGTTACAGTTAGGATTCAGGTTTTACGGGTGAGTGGATGGCCAAGTGAAATTCTGAGCTTTCGGGGTTGTTTGCGTTCGATGTTCCGTGTTCGATGTTGTGTGATTCAAAATTTTAATCTTTCGATGTTCCGATATAAACCCAGAGGTTTTCACTATGTTGGCTTATACATTTATGACAATGTTTTGTTGTTGTGCTATGTGAAAAGATGCATTACCAGCCTCACTATATTCCTATCTTATGGTATAATCCTGTTTTGATGTTTAAACATTTTCTGTTTTTGATTTCTCCTAGGTGTTAGGACGACTGTGTAAGTTAGTGTATCAGTGGATATGCAGCAGTAAAATCCAATCACAAGTAGTCTTATCATGGCAATGTTAGAGTACATATTAATGTTTCATCTATTATTAAAAAACTTGTCATTGGCACTGACTTAAAAAGAACAAATTACGGTATTTTATATTAATGTACACATTTAAATACCTAAATGAGTCAGAGCTCCAGCTGTGGGTTGGACACTGTGACGACTCTTAGAGTGTTTCAGAAATCAGATGAGAAAATAGAGCTATCAGAGCTGTACTTCACTTGCAATCTCTTCTGCTTTCAATAACAAGACATCAAAAAAGTGTAAGCAGTGATGCAAGTTAGGATCCTTCCTCATAAACTTTTATATACTAACTATAAAATCACCAAGAAGTTAAAAAAAAAGGAATTAAGTGTTTTTATCTTCCCCTATATGTTGAACATAACAAACTACTTCTGGGTGTATGTTAAAATTGGTAAGGATATGTAGAATACTACCTTTATTTTCAAAATTTGCAAACTAGAGGCTGCAAAAGATGCACAACTTTGTTTAACCCCCACAGATGTTAATCATGTTTGGGGTGCCTGCCATTCAGTAACAGCATGACTAGATCTTTGAGTGGTGTCAGGACAGCCAAAAATGTGCACATTCACCACTTAATTACCCTTCAAGCTTTATTTAGCTGTACTAGTATTAACCTTTCTCTATACAATTTTACTGTATCTGCATGCCCCTTTTTATTTTAACACAGAGGTTTAATACTATGGCTGATATACATGCACAATGTAGCAGTTGTAGGTTTGTTTACCATAATCTCTGTTTACTGAGTAATCCTGAGCAGGTCACTTAACTAGATATTATTTCTGACTGGGCTGAGCAGGAAATGGGAGCAAGCGGATCCAAGTTCTATGCCAGTTAACATATGCAGAACAAAAATGCATATACTAGTTTTGAAAAGCTAATGCACTGAGTATGGGCTGTCTGCTTGGACAACCGTGTCAGCAAAAGAAAGAAAAAATGCACGTGTGCACATCTGCATATGCACACACACACACACACACACACACACACACACACACACACACACACACACACACACACACACACACACACACACACACTGCATTTCCTGTCCACAATGCTGTGTTTCCCATTAGTCAATATGGTGCCATTCCTCAGCATTCATATCAGCATGAAAAGTCAGTGAAAGCATTCAGAACTAAAGCCACTGGTTGAATTACAACAATTACAGCTGCATTGGGTTTTTATAGGAAGATTTCCCAGCTAATGGATTTACTTCTAGAAACAGGAGGGGTGCCTTTGTTTCACGGGTGGCTAGATGCTGTGTGAATAAACAAAGTATAGTCATCTCCTCTTGCACAGTGATAAAAATCTATGCTTGTGAAAAACGGCTGACTCATGAACCTGCAGAATGCTTATCATCCGGGACAGAAGGTACTTTCTGTAGGTACAGAAGTATCTTCCCCACCTTGTGCGATTTATATAGTGCTGAAGAAACACAGATCTGACACCAGCAAAACTGAAACTGTCATACAGGGACATAGAGCATGCTGACTTTGTGGCAAATTTCTTGCTCATGAAAGGTTAGATGGAGACTTTGGAGAACAATACAGGGAATGATCAAAATGGGTAACTAAAATATGCCTTCCTTGAATTTTGATGTATTCAGCAGTAGTGTAATGTGAGACACTGACAGTACTCAAGACTAAAATCTCTATAAAAAAGTATGGGCCACCAATGTTTCATCAGTCATTCTATCTGTGATGTATTCATGCATAAAATTTACAAATATACAATCATGATTATTGCAAAGCTGCTTAAAATGACCTTAGAATAGCACTTAAAAGTTAAGAAAAAAGGTTCAGACAAGGAGACAGAAAGCACTGTAATATGAAACTCTCCCTGAGTTTAGTAAAGTCATTTAATGAATTATTTACTCCCTAAAGACCTGTGAATCACATTTCAGTAATAAATAAAATTAACACTTGAGCAATTGGCCACAGTAAATCCTGTGTTAAAGCCTGGCCAAATGCTTTCTGCTGTTTTCTTTTGACAACAGCCTGATGCAAAGGACAGAAGTGTTTACATCTTTCTAATGTGGGCAGCTGAATTAGAAGGCATTACATCAGAAGTTTCACTAGATGCTGGGGGGACAAGCTGCCAACTGTATGTCTTCAGGCATTTTAACCACTTCAAAGAAGGCTGACATGCTGTTGTCACTACCCAGGGACACTAGCTGTGGGATATGATTAAGACACAAACAAGCTGAAAAAATACCAGTAGAGAAAGAAGACGACTGAGCAGAGACCCATATAATACAGCTAACACAATAATTACATTCAACCTCAGATGTTTATCTAATCCATTAGGAAATGTGGAAAGCCTTTCCTCTCTGTTCTCATTCCAGAGCATCTGAGCAGTTCCCCCTACAATGTCCATAATAAATACATTAAGCCTTCTGTGACTCTTTATGCAGTATGCAGAGGAACATCAACTTCCTTATTTTTTTTACTACTTTTCATATTGTGAATAACAGAATGCAGACAACTGACACAAAATTACATTGTGGTTAATTTAAGGATGCACAGTTTGTAGGATACATACCTCAGCATTTCTGAGTTAGTCTATCAAAAAGGCATGCAATTTTGTTGGGAGGCTATCCTTTTTCACTCACAATGTATGCAGTTTTAAGAGGGTATTACCTCTTGGTTAATGCAGAGCAGAATTCTGAAAATGCAGGTCAAAATTCTAAAAATCATGCTGGTGTGCCTCTGAAGTGAATGAATTGCACATATTCTCCATGGAATTGTTTGTACACAGCTAAGTTTAATTATCATCTGAATGAGGTTAATTATGTGCAGAATATGCATGCAGTAAGCTGTGCCTTTGCATGAACTGCTATTACAGTAAAACCATTTACAAGCAGCATATTACCTGCATGGCTAACATATTATGGTAAGATGCAAACAAATCAACAGAGGAAAGCAGACTGCAGACTGTGCTGAAATATGGACTTCATCCCAGCAGATCCATACCTTGTGCAGTAATGCTACAATAAGGAGACAAGACAGTTAAGGTATTTTGGTGACAAGGCAAAGTGTTTTATGGAAATTAACTTAAAATGCTACTCCGTGTTTCAGTATAGCCAGGTTTCAAACTTTTTTTTTATAGCTGAGACAACTATACCCAACATAGACTCAAGGAAATACAAGACGATATAACCATTTGAAATGTCAAAACATAGATACTGAATGGTTGAAAAATGGATTTATGTATAATAAGTGCAAGATGGCCATTTCTTAGAATATTCCTTTCTCTCTGAAGTACGGCTATCTTTGAGTTGGCATGCATAAGTCTGGGGGTATGGGGGACATTCACCCACATTGGGTGGTGCAGGGGGTGTAAAAAACATTTAAATATCTCTTTTCCTGAGCTTTGTGTCTTTTTTTCGGCTTGTCGGCATCTGACATTTCAAGTATCAGCATTTCAATAAGGAGCCAAAAGACAAAAGTATGAAGGCCATTTTTTTATTTAAACCAAATCTGTTTTAAATAAGTCATACTTTGTAAATTAGATGGCTGGATTCCTGCAAAAGCAGGCTTGGTAATATAACAATACAAACAACCCTGGTAAGGTCCATAGGCACATACTAGGCTATCTGACTGTAGATTATTAAACCTAGCTAATATCAAGACATCAAAATTAAACCTAATACCTTGTATTTCTGAGATAAATACCTTAAGAATGATGTCAAATCCTTCCAGGATCTGACAGTATTTTATTAGATGACAATGTTGGGAAAGTGCTGAAGTCAATTTCACCCCAGTACTCTAAACCACACTATCAATACAATCTTTAAAAAAGTGCAGTTCTTTAATAGAACCATAATGAAACACACTAGTTGCAGAGTATCATAAAAAAATGAGGAAACACACAGTCTGATGGCAAATAATGACATACCAGACCTATTGAGTATTTCCATTATATAATAGAAAAGCTTTCTGTCTGACATATTTAACAGTTTTATACTTTACCTTAAAACGGGTCCTTATAGGTATGGCCTTGTGCAGATGGTGACTGTTTTTGAATATACAACTGCTTCATAAATGTTGTTTCAATCGTCTACCATCCTGCCTGTGAAATAATGCAGCACTGTATCTCCAGACATTTCACATGTTATTTTCATATTTTGGCTTCAGTTACTCACATGCGGTGTGGCAGAAGACTGGAGATCTTATTCACTGGCTGCAGTGAAAGGAGAAGAGCAAGGGAACTCTTTTCATTAACTGAAGGAAAAAAATAACGGGAGACTATGCCAAATGATTACGAAAGTTGGTAGGTAACTCTGAGCACTTACAAGAGAGGGAGGATATGAGACTTTGAATCCCAGAATGCACAGGGTTTGATGATTTCCTTGGTCATTAGTCTTGGTAGGAAGTAATATTTATTGCTGCACTGAGCAGGGAGGCAAAAACTTATCTATCAACTATCTATCTAACGTAAGTCTTGGACCAAGGTCCCTTTTTCAGCAACAACCTTGTTATATAAATCATTAACTCAACAACAGAATAGAGTCTTTAGACAGAAACAGATGTATTACTATACAGAAACAAAATATATTTTTCAGCGTTACAAACCTTTATTGATATATTTTTATAATGGTAGATGCCAATTAAAAAGGAAGAAAGCTGCATTCATGCTTAACTGAGCAGAACTTGTTTGGTGAGCTATATATAACTCTGATGTGTTGATTTAACCTGGATTTAATTGGTGAAATGTTGGTAAGGCTTTAATATTCACTGGAGATAAGTCTCCTCCAAATCAGAATGATTTCATAAAGTATTTAGGGGGGAGAAAAGTGAATGTGGGTTAAAGATGGTAGGTGAGGATTGTCATTGTAAGAAGTGAGCCAAGGGTCTGACAACATTTAAGAAACACAACTTTTTATAGGCGAACAAGAGTTTAATGATCTTGATCTTCTTAACATACATATAACATTTACTTTAGTGAAGATTGTGTGATAATTTCTGAGGCGTGTTGACTGACCCATAAACCAAGAGATTTTAATTACTATAACTTAAAGCTTCTACGATTGATAAGGAACACTGAACCACAAACCAAGAATTTTGTTTACTCTGATTTAAAGCATATTTCAATTGAAAAGAGACATTATAATCTCTAGATGAAGTTAATATTCTAAGACTAGAATAAGCAAACCTTTTGAAGTACCAACTTTTACTTAAGCTGTTAACAGACAATTTGTTCAGATGTTGAAGAGACCCTTAAGTTAAGCAGTTCTGCCTCAAGAAGTAAAGGTGAGTTGTTTTCACCAGAAACCTAAATACTTCAATTATTTCTTTAAGTGATGCCCCCAGTTGTGAGGTTATTGGGAAAGTCTGTGAAACTTGAGGAAGGTGATTGACTATTGCAAAAGTCAAGGCTTTGAACTTTTTGATATTTATTGACAACTGAAAGGAGAGGAGTCGAACCAGGAGTAAATGATCTCCAGGCAGTTTCTAAGTGTGAAGCTAATGTTAACAGATTACAAATAAGAAGACCATGCAACCATATTATCAGCAATGACTAATAGAAGATTATCAATATTTGTAATCCTGAAAGCAATAATGAAAAGGCAGGAAAAAAAGTACATGGAACAATAACAGAGAGGGTACATAGAGTGAAGTGCTGAGCATACAAAAGAGAGTTACTGACTTTTACTTTACTTCACTCTACAAGTCACTAATATAGTTGTACATATATTTATGTGAGGTGCATGAAACAGTTTACAGTGTCCACATTGTTAGCTCTTTTAAGAGTCTGTGGTGCTGCAATGAATCATGCTTTTGTCAAATCAATAAACTCTATCCCATTGGGTTACCTTTGTCCTTGTTTTAAAGGATAATGTTTCTGAAGTTGTTGTTTGTCTTTTGGCTTTTTCCCAGTAAGGGGTCACCACAGCGGAACTCCAGTCTGCTAATGACTGGCAGTAGATATTTTTATGAAACGCTGAGGTGCCAGCACGACGCCCAACCTTCAACGAAGGCACGCCCATTTATGCACGCATGTCTTTCGAACGCTACCCAACCGTGGGGAGGAGATGCAGACTCCACACAACCGTGGAATGATAATGTTTCTGAAGTACAGAAAGCAATTAAAGTACTTTAGATTGCTCATGTTTGTTTCCTGATTTACATTTGACTCAGCTGTATAAGTTATTGTTGCATCATATATGTATTGTTTGCATGCATTGTATATTACCTGCAGTATTTGTTACTTTATCTGTTCATGTATGCCTATTATTTTTGTAAATATTAGTACAGATTCTTGGATAAAAATATTTTCTACATTGCTTTGTCGATATTCAGAGTTCTTCCACCAAAAATATTATTTTCTAGTGGTGCTGCGGTAGTGTTGTCGCCTCACAGCAAGACGTTGTCACGTTCGATTCTCAGATAGAACGTCTTCTGTGTGGAGGCATGTGTGAAATGGCATGCCTTCGTTGAAGGTTGTGCATCAGGGCTGGTAACTTGGCATGTAAAAATCCACTACCAAACATTAGCGGACCGGAGTTCCGCTGTGGCGACCCCTGATAAGCCGAAAGACACAACAACATGCTATGTAGTGTTCATCATGCTCGAAAAGGATATTTGTATCATTGCCCTTCCCCACTTCCCCACTTACCCATTTACCAAATGTATAACTAAATAACTAACTAAATAAATAAATAAAAGAATCATACCACTTTTTAAGCATAAGCCTGCATGAATTCAATGAGTTGAGATGAGATGAAAGGTGTTATGATTCAGGATTTTGGAGAGAGGGGAAATGAGAAATGAGAAAGGTAAAATGGACAGAAGAGAGAAGACGTGAGGTCTCTCATCTGGGGATAAGTAGGTGCTATGCACAGCTCAAGGAAGGTACCACTAGAATGTGACAAATTGATAATGTGCTAGAGATATACAACAAAAACAATGATGCATATATTTTAAGGAACTTTGAAGAGAAGCTATCTGAGCCATCTCATTTATAGTTAGGCACTTGTACTAGCAAATCGGTCAGTTCTAGAATTAATACCACTAAGGAACACTAAAACAATTCTAGGAAAACAATCATGAGGTCCATAAGAAGCCATCATATACACCTTTAGGTCAAATCACTTAAAAGTTCATGCTTCCTTTTCAGGCATTTAATATTGCCCACCTTTCAAATTGAGCAGATGTGACAATCCTGGTGTAAGTATTAGCCTGTCCATCCAAACCTCAAGACTAGCCTTAAAGGCAGACAGAGTTTGTGTGTGTGTGTGGGGGGGGGGGGGTTGCTTTTTTACATAGGCTGGGAATACATTAAGTTAGGAACCCATTCCTCTGTGAGTTTTATTTCATTGTTTAGATTTAGGTTCCTGGTACAGTTGTCTGTAGAGTCACTACTTTTGCAAAGAAACATATCTGCAAAGGGTCAGATAGGATTGGGTCTTTCATGGCTCAAAAATCAAGATGCAGGACACCTCAGAGTATTCTTTAAGACATTGGTTGGGAGGGTGGCCTAATGGTTAATGTGTTTGCCTTACAAGCACAAGGTGCAGGGTTTAAGTCTCACAAGGGATAATTGGATAAGCTTAAAATGGCTCGCAAGGGCAGCTAGCTTAGTACTAACCTATGAACATTGAGTATAAGGAGGGTTGTACTAATCTACCCGGATAACTGAAGGGTTTAAGGCCCTTAATTTTCTTGGTAAAGTATCTTGAAACATCTGTTGTAGAATAATATGCTTTGATTTATGCATACCAAAGAGGGCACTGTATTCAATGAAGAGTCTGCTCTGGGAAGATTACAGTGGCATAATAACGCCCTTTGATTATGGAGATATCCCCTTGAAAATTAACTGAGACAGACAGAAAAAATTCCTGACTATGGCAGAAACATGTGATTCAGTGAAACAGAATTGTCCAGATAAGGAGTCTTATGACAGTATCTTTCTGAACAGCAGTACCATTTATAACATATGAGGTGAAAACAGCTTTTTTTATTTTTTGCTAAGTGCTACTGTGCTATACTTTGTCCATTTATCCTTAGGCTGTTTTTAGTACATTAGGTAATTGCATATTCCAGCCCTTGCTGGAGCTGTTTTTCTTTTTAATACAAGTATGGAGGATAGTGTCACATGCTTTGGCCAGATTAAGATAGTGGCCACTGTCCACAGCCTCTGCAACCTTTTTCAGAGCAGCTAGGGTGAGGAAACATGGCCTGCCTCTCAAAAAGCACTGATTTAGGTCTTGATCAGTTAAGTTGTTTGAATCTGCATAAAAAAGTTCTTCTATGATCTGTACCATGACTTTGCATATAAGATTGATGAGGCTGATGGTTCTATAATTACCTGGACCTGTAGAGAGGCCAACCTTATGTAGGACATTCACGGTGGTTGTTCTCCAGACATCAGGCAGAAACCATGTGGACTGGCTGAATTTTAATATTTTAAGTTGAGGGTCAAACAGAGCATAGCTGGTATTGCTGAGAATGCAGTGTTGTATTTTGTCTAGTTCCATGAAAGTAATTTTGACAGGTATTTTAAGATTTGTTCCAAAGAGATTTCTAGATCAGGGTAAGGTGGTTCACACAGCCTATCTAGATCTTGCCAAGGCTTTTTACACCATCCCCCACTCTGGAATTATAGATAAACTCACTAAACTAGGTATAAATCCCTATGTCACAAGATGGGTTTACCAAATGGCTCACTGACAGAACCCACACTGTGAAAGTAGCAGACTCCAAATCTGACTTCAGACCAGTGATAAGGGAGTACCACAGAGTTCAGTCCTGGGTCCTCTCCTGTTTGGTATCTACTTCTCTGAAGTACAGGCTAACACAGAAGGTCTTTGGCTAATGAAGTTTACAGATAACTGCAAACTAGGAGCCATAATCAAAACTCCTAATGATGTGGACATCCTACAAAAGGGCCTCACTGAGACAGATGCCTGGTGTCAAAGCTATGGCCTCAAGCTCAATGCCAAAAAGTGCATTGTCATCCCTTTTGGTAAAAATTAACTACCACATAGGTGGTAGTCTAAGTGTGATAAGAGACCTTGGGGCCTTGTGGACAGTAGTCTCTCCTTTGATAATCACATTGCCATAGTAGTCAGGAAACTCATCATACTCATCACTCATTAGACCTATTATAGAATACAGCACCTCTTTTGATATGTACCTCACAAGACATCTACAACAACTGGAAAGGCCACAGAAATACTTCATAAAGAGGATTACTGGCCTCAAACAGATGCCCTACACAGACCGTCTCAGAAAACTCTAGCTTTACTCCGTCACATATAGTCTACTCAGAGGTGATCTCTGCCTAACATACAAAGCTATGTCAAACCCAGAGCTGTTGGAAATGCTCCACTTAAAGAAATCCCAATCCCTTCAAGCTACACGCTCTAGGGACCTAAACCCTGTCATCACAATAAACAGACCATGCTGGAAGAATAGATTCCTGTCCCAGAGACTTCCCATACTCTGGAACAAACTACCTATCTATATCAAACAATGCTCCTCATTAGCACTCTTCAAAAACATCTTGATGATTGGATGGGAAATAGGAAATTCACCCCGAGGATCACTTCTGTGGCTCTGCTCGACAGGGGCACAGTAAAATAATTTTCTTGGATTGCGAAAGCCAGGGTACCTTTTTGGCTAGGCTTATATAGGCCCTATGGCCAATAGCCTAGTACCTACCTATGAACCTATGAACCTATGAACATTATGGGTAGGTAGAGTTAGCACTTAATTTGTCTGTAAAATATTTGGTATATTCTTGGGACTTGAATTTGTGATATCATTACAGATGACCACAGTGCATTGCTGGACATTACTCTTTAATTTCCTGGCATAACTGAAGAAAGATTTGACATTTATTTTGCTATTTGTAGGAAGCTTAAGACTGGATTCTGCTTTACATTTTCTAAAAGCAGCCCTAAGCTCTTTGCTGGGCATTTCAATATGGTTCTGAAATAAGGAGATGTGGATTTCTTACAAGTTTTTAACATTTTCCTTATCTTGTTATATACTTTAATAATATGGGAGTTCCATGAGAGAGATTTATTCTTGAATTTACCATTATATTTAGGGTAAACAGGTACTGACTTTACTATGCAGCTGTTTGGGTATCAGTAAAAGTCAGCGGTGACTGTGTCATTTATGTTTGCGTCCTCTTCTGCTTCATTCTTTCTGGCTTATCTTACTGCCCCCATCCATTGACAAGTCTACCAGTCTCTCCTACAGCCCACATACTATTTCCATTCTAAAAATTACCGAAAAGCACAATGGGGCTGGAAACATTGTTTTTAAGAAATTTTAACGTTAATAAATAATCGGAAATTCTTTCAAACAGTGTTACTGGTGGTGTATCCTGACGTTTCCAGCCCCATTGTGTTTTTCGGTAATTTTTGGAGTTTACTTGGAAGAATTTGTTTGGTTTGTTTATTTCCATTCTAAGGCTGGAGCCAGCATGGAACCTAAGGGTATCCAGGGGGTTGTGTCACTGATTGCTTCCACCAGGGGATATTTTTCCCATTTTTGATCTACACCTTGATTTTCCCCTCACATTTGCCTGTTACATTTGAGGGTTACTCCCCTCTATGGACCATGCATCCCCACAGGCAATGCCTGGATGAATGCCCTTCCCCTGGGATGTGTACATCCATTCTTTTCTGTTGGTCCCCTCAAATACCTGAAACGCTAATAGAAATGGGGTTGACTGGGTCAAGTTATGGCTTCATCCATCTATGCCATGTTGCTGGTGAAGCCATGTCTTCTTGAAAGCTGAAGTTAGGATATGAGTTCATAAAGATAAACATCAATCTTGGGAATATTTATAGGGGGAAGTGATGCTGATTGATTACCTGAAACATTAAATTGTTTAGCAAAAGTATTTAAATATATGAAATAGAGATGAAGTGACAATCATGGTCTATTCTTTGAAAAACAGTAGTTTTCATTCAGTTTAGTAAGCCATTAACTTCCTTTTAAAAACCTTATAGATTATTTGGAATCTGTTCTTGATACGATTTAAGTTAGTTAGCCCATGCTTATTGGATACCTTTTTTACAGTGGTTTCTGACACTGTAGAATCTTATCCAGGAAGGTGAGAGTTGAGAGTCAGTTGGTCTTTGGGAGAGAAATTTTGGGGGAAGAATGATAGTCGTCGAGGCATGCTAGGGTGTTTATTCCTAGAATAGTAGAGCTGATACAGGTGGGAGATGGCGGAATGAGGTAAGAAAGTGGCAAAAGGGGTGTACAGAGATCACAGTGACAGAAGCAAGGTCAGTGTGCTCAGAAAGTCAGGTCAAATTGAGGTGTTGGGTGGTAGTTATGGGTAGTGAGAAACAGGCTGAAAATGAGAAACACCAGGATTATTTGAAAAGAAAGCAGCATACAGTTTTGCACTGAGGAACATTCAGTGGCTGGAGTCCACTCATCATCTGTCTGTTTGTCTTCACTTACATTTAATCAGAAACTCTTGTACTCATAAGACTACCCTTCCTTATCCATAGTCAGATGGCAGCAACTTCCTCATGAACATCACATGTCTGTAGTTACATTAAGGGAGATTCAAAACCAAAATAATAATGTCAGGGTTATGTGTCTGTATTGGAAAACTCTGGAATAAACTCCAGCACAAGCTTAGCCAGATCTCTAAAGAGGAACACTTTCAAATCGTCCCTAAGAAACTACATGTACTGTAACCTACCATGTAATTATGGCAATACCTTGACTGTATATAGCCTTTGTAATATTCTCATTCTTCCTCTAATCTATGCTTCAGTTCTTCTTAAATTTTGTCGAATATAGTGCTGCTTTTATGCACTTAGGTAAACCTTGTATATGTAGTAGGTGCAGTTATGATGACTGATAGCTCACATCCATGTTATCCTCTCACTCTGCAGAAGTTACTAAAATAATACGATCATCTGTTACCTCTGTCAACTACACTATTTAGTTTGAATAGCTAATTTTGTATCGGTTTGGTTTATCATTTCTTTTAAGCAGCTCTATGACCTATTTGCTTGTCTTCTATTTTTTGCTTTGTAAACATTATTGTATTATTATTATTGTTGATGTAAGTTTTTTTTTTATTTTTGTCCTAAGCCTTTCTTCCCAATAGTTTAGTAGAAATAAGATTTGTCAGCTATCAATTATAACAAATAAACAAATAATTAATTAAAAAACATCTTTTGTGGAAAAAATGAGAGGCAGGTATAAGGGTGATGTTGCAGGAGCCGTGGGACAAAGGGTAAGTTTGAGCTTTGAGAAAAGTGAGTAGTACTATGAAGAGAGACTGGTTTAGAAAATTTAAGATATTCTACATAATGGAAGATGAATAAGGCATGTCCATGAGAAATTGCTTCCACATTTACTTATATGAGATAGGTAAGTAGGGTATTAAGGATATGCAAAGGGTAAGACTGGATGATACACATTTGGCAATCAGGAATAATATGTAAATGTCCTCTGCTATAGTGCATTAGTACAAAGATGCAATGTGTTTAGTTTGTGCTGCTGAAAGAATGCTTAATATGGATGTTCTATTGTACTGTATATTGTGCTAAACACGAAATCTGTATAAAAAAGTCTATAAAAAGGAAATAAAATTAATACAGCTTTTATGTAGAGGAAAAGCAATAAAAGAGAATAGACCCACATGCACTCTCTTCTATGAACATCTCATAGAAATCTAGCAAACTCTAGGGTTAAGTACTGCATCATACAGGTAAAATTAACTGCCACATTAAAAACATATTATTTTTAGCCAAACACTTTGGCAAACTTATATTCATTAAATCATGAATCAGGAATGTATAATGTTATTGATTATAATATGAACATTACAGCTGGATTCATCTGTAATGGCAGACAGAAAGAATAATTATGTAGATATGGTTCAAATGCAGACATTTTTCAAAGGAATTAGCCATAGGTTGTCTTCCCAGTCAAGGCTTGAAAACTGGATTGACAAACAGGATCAGCATCACTCCCCCCCTTTTCCCATTTTGTACATGGGATCAGAGTGTCACATCAACAGTGACTATCACCTAGAGCCAGTGCAAACACTGCCAAGGTATAACCACCTAAGTTTAAAAGGTTCAGAAATTACATTATATCTGGCCATGGATTTCCATAAAAATCATGTTATGTCCTAAAGAGACATGAAGGACTGCTGTGTTTATTTGAAAAAAAATGTTATGATGAGATTGGAAATACATTTTGATGGTAGCTCACAGTTGCAAAAAATGAGATTTCAGCCTTTGGAGAGGCTGAACAGTGGCCATCCTCTGTAACGCAATGCAGGCTTGTTCTTGCAGGTGTTGACAACCAGGAGATAGCTCATATGCCATTGCTCATGTGAAGAATTAAGTGACCTAAATGTGATAATCAGGCGAATCATTTATTAGTAAATATCTATAAATACTGCATAAAAGGCCAAATACTAACAATGAACAGTGTGGCATTTTATGTGTGTTCTGCACAGCTGATAATATAAAGAGCAAGAAGAAAGAATTCTCCCCATGCTCAGTGGTACTTGTACTTTTCATTTACACATTTGTTAGATGCAGACACATTTTGCATAATTAAGAGTTTACTATCTACAAAACACAGGAAAAACTTCAGACAGGTAACTGTGTCCTAAATACTCTGTTAACCTGTGCCATCATGAGCACAAGAGACTCATTTACATGAAGCCAGTCCCAGGCTATGAGCCATCACAATTACTTCATATTCCTTTATTGTGTAGGAGTGTAGATAGCTATCAGTCAAGTCATAATAAAAGTAGGTAAAAAGTACAGATAGTCCTTGTTTTACTAGACTTAAGATCTATCAGAGTACCTCTATAATTAAGAAATGAATGTAGATTTGTTTAAAACAGTTTTTTATTATTAGCTGGAAGTGCACAGATATGGTTCCACTGCATTTAACTCTTTACTGGTTGAGGATCTGACAGGGGCACACTATAACCCATCAGTGTCTCTAGGATCCCATTAGTGAAGGTCCAAAATTGTTGCTCTGACTTTACACCCACCATTAGAGACAACTCATTCCGCACCACAGGATAACTTTAAATCCCACAAAAATTGCAGAAAATATGAACCTCTGTGCATGTAACATTAAACAAAAGTTACTTAAAAATACTTGACTGACACCAAAACAACTTGAACACATATAGAAAACAATAGTTAACACACTTTGGCTTTTAGAAAACATCTCAAACCACTGTCTGCTTGCTCATCACAGAGAGACAGGATAATTTTCTTTTTTGTTTTACAAAAATGTATTTTTATAATTGTCTATCAAAATACATCAATACATTATGAAGCATAAGACGTGCTCCAACAGTATACCTAAAGTACAACATTGAATACTATTCATATATTACACATAATCGATTCCAAAAAAATATTTTTCCCTTATCCTTAAAGAAAAAAAATCCCTATTGCTCTATGTACCTACATGCTAAGAAACAATCTGGAAGAGTTTTGTTTCACATTGAAGGCTGTCATGATGCAAGCTTGTGTCAACATACAGTCATACTCTTAAAACTTCAGCAGCCAATGGACTGAATCCAGACTTTTAAAAATGTATTTGCAGATCCCAAAGTTCCACAAGCAAGACATTTCAGTATGTAATATATTTTAAGAAGTATATTTTGGAACCATTATAACTAGGAAACATATTTCTTACCTGAAATCTTGGAGTCAGCTAAGTTGGTCTGTTGATGAAATATAATGGCAAGAACTATAAATCAATACTTACCTCAGAAGGAATTAAAAATAAGATATTTCCTTGTGTCTTGCCAAAATATACTAGCAAATTATGGTAGATCGAGAATGCAGAGTAAAGTTTATTTTTCAGTATATTCACACACACACCCACACACCCACACACACACACACACACACACACACACACACACACACACACACACACACACACACACACACACGCATTTTTTAGTCAAATATCTAGAACCTACAATGCTAGTTATGGTAGACTACAGTTCTTTAATTTATTCTATTTTATTAAACAAATTAGTGTACTATTATTTTGCTATATTTTTAGAGTTTAATGGATTTTTTTCAGATATTTGTTTTTGTTAACCTAGGCCTCATTAGTTGACTCAGTCAATAAATAAATACATGCAAAAATCCCAGGTATATCTATGTACAGAGAACTATTCACCTGCATGAATTAAATAAAGTCTGAATTGTAAAGCATTAAATTCCTTATTGATTCTTGCCTTGTTATTACATTTTTTCTTTTGTATCAAGCCATATGATGTTTTGACTTCCATGCACTTTGCAATTTTTTTTACTTGATATAATCAAGCAATGTCTGACCACTGTTATGCAGATTCTGGTTTATCACGCTATAACAAAATCTGCTAATTACAAGTTGCACTAGTCTTTGTATAAATGCTAGCAAACAAAGAGTGAGTCACTCTTTTGCTCATAGGTTTAATGAGACACGTAAGACTATTCAAGTGATTCTTTTCAGAGAAAATACTTCATCAGCCACACTGGAAATGTTAAATTAATATACAATTTGTATGATGTTTTGCTCATCAAGGGTAGTCTAATTTAGATAAAATTTCTGTTTACCTTGACCAATATGACAGTAATTTAGCCAGAGTAAATAAAATGAGTCACAGTATGTGTCCATTGCTGATGTTTTCACATGGACATGCAGACATAAACATTAGCAAAAAAAAAAAAAAAAAAAAAAGACTTGTCATCTGTCCAACTTACATCAAGATTACTCGGTGTGTGCTCTTCACTGATCTGCTGTCACATGATATGCTTTAGCCATTTTACTAAGCCTACTAATCATGAACTTAGACTTCTGTATCCCTAGCCGCACTTGTTTGGAGTCACTAGTCCCTTATATTTATATTACCTAACACCTCCAAAAACGAAGTCCCTTTCCAGGTGTCCTGGCTTCTATGTAAAGTAAACTTTCTTCACATTTCATTTTATACTAAACTGTTATCTCTTCTCTTTCATTTCGTCAACTGTGCTTTTTTCTTCAAAGTAAACAGGCACTAGGCATTTGCATTGTCAGGTTAGTGGCAGACATTCTTCTCATTTCATTGTTTTTCTCCTGCTTTTCAGAGGGCAAATGGAAAGCCTCTGAAGCAAATCTTGTCATATAAGCTTGCTCTTACGAACAACATTTGGCATAGTGAGATACCATGCAATTAAACAATAAAGAACTGAATTTGATAAAACAATGGTGATACTTCTGCGGTTTATTTATATTAACAAAGATCTACAATTTTTAATAAATCAGTAAGTAGGCTTCTCAGTGTAGTTTCAAATTCTGAACATTTGTGTTGTTACAATCACAGCCAACCTTAGGAATTGGTGATTTGGGCAGCCAACTAGGGTGCCAATCGACTAAATGTACTTTAGGGAAAATTGTTACAGCTGTGACTGTAGCATTCTGGGAAAGTGTTTTACACTGATTAGGTTTCAGACTTCCTGCTCAGTCCTAGACACCATGAACATCAAAGGCTTTGTGATTCACTGTCTAACTCACTGTGGATGAGATCAAACAGAAAGTCTGGAAATTTTTAACTGCAGATGATAATGCAAGCAACATTTGGAGAATATGTCCCGCACAACTGTGATGGTCTGCAAAGGAATGCTGTGTTCAGGGTGTGGTTTGTGGCAGGCAAGATTTTTTTTTTCTTTTACCCTGACAGATAATCAGATGTTATGAACAATGGATGATGTAGGACTAAATTAAATCTGTGTGAACTGGTATGGAATATATTTTTATTACTGTGAATAGTTTACTGCATGGGTGAAACAGAGTTAAACATTGCTGTGTTCATTATTATATATTTTTATCCATTATTTTTATTACAATCAGATACCTGAGGCATACACAAGTTTCTATAATTGCTAGTTATGGAGGCTGTCTGTGGATAAAAGTTGACTTACCCTGGTCTGCTGTTCTTTGCTTAAGTTAAACTATCATTATTCTGGCTTTGTATTACTAATGTCAATTTGTGTGAAGCAAGTGGGAATGTTTTACTATTGCTGGCTACAGTGCATATGTTTGAAAAAGAGTTGAAATAAAAAAATAATGTGGCTATTATTTTTATAACAATCAAACATCTGAGGCGCACACAGTCAACAAAGTTGCTAAAACTGCTGAGTACAGATGTTGTCTGTAGATGAAAGTGACTGACCCTGCTTTAATTTGCTCAGGTTAAACAGTCATTGATTTGGCTTTGCACTGTTGATATGCATTTGTGCATCTGCATAAAGCGAATCTGAATTACATTATTGTGACCATTATATTTTCTTCAATCAGACATTTGAGTTCTATAAAGTCAACAAAGTGTCTATAACTATTGGTTATGCAGGCTACCTGTGAATAGAAATTATCCTGCTGTTGTGGTTAAAGTAAACAGTGTGGCTTTGCAAGACTAGTTTGCATTTGTGTTAACTTAGCTGTAATGCTTTGTTGTGGTATTTTTTTTTTAAATCACAATCAGACATCTCAGATGGGTGTACACAGTCAATAAAGTGTAAGTGACAGCTGCAGATGTTGTCTGTGCATAAAAGTGACTTAACCTTGCTTTCATTTTAAGTCACTGATCTGGCTTTGCGGGAACAATGTTATACAATTTATTGTACAGTAAACTCTCAGTTAACTAGAACTCAAGCAACCAGAAAAAAAAAATCAAAGAAATACAGCACAATTTTCATTGTTGCACTTTTTGCCCCCCCGACAGAAACATGCCTTACATTTTTAGAGTTTTAAAAAGGAAGATAGGAATAAATTTACTCTCTCCCCAACCTAAGAATAAGTCAAACCAAACAAATAGTATAGGGTACAGTATTAGTCAGGCCTATTTTTAATAGTAACTCTCAAGCAAACAGAAACTACAGTTATCCAGCATCTGCTAATCCTCATGGGTACTGGTTAACTGAGAGTTTACTGTATTTGCTAAAAGCAATGTAAAATAATATTTGCTATGGCTTGTGCGTCCTTGTACTGTGTAGGGTATTGCATTGCACCAAAGAGTAACACATTAGCTATAATTTCTTTCACTTTCCATCACAGACACATTTCAGTTCTGTTCACAATAAGTGGCTGTCTTTGGTGGTTTTTGTGGGTTGTATATGAGAGCCACTGATTATTGGCATTTAGTTGCAGACCTTGCCATTGTTATCTACTAGTTCCTGGTTTTCTTACTGAATTCTTGGTTATGTTTCCTTCTCTGTGGAGGTGGCATGTCCTCTCTGTTTCTGTGAACTGCTGATTCCTGAATTTGTCTATAGCTAAGAGAGTAGTGTGTGTGTGTGTGTGTGTGTGTGTGTGTGTGTGTGTGTGTGTGTGTGTGTGTGCACTCTTGTGATAGAACTGGCTTGTTAGGACAGTGTCAGTATACATATGTGCATATCAAAATATGAGGAAAATGATATTATGGATTATATATATATATATATTTTTTTAATTTATTCTTTGCTGATATGGTTCATCTGGGGTCACATACAATATTGAGTGGACTGCCTTTCTCTAGCATGTATGCAAAGCATTTCTCCTTACCTCTACTCCCAAAAGATCTCCTGCTTAATTCAACAAACACTGCTTAGAGGTATGCAGAGAAGGTTGCTATAGACATAGGTCTTCTGGTTAGCATTAAAAATGCAGTTAACAAGTCATACTCTTTAAAAAAGTAAAACATAAAAAATATTTGCAGTACATTTAGACCCTCCCAGCTTCTTCAACATAGATTTATTAGGGGCATGCCATCATCAACTACTGCCCAAGGCTCTATCTACGCTAAAGCCATCCATGCTCAGAGGTGTAGACAGATGGATACCTGTGTGGTGACTGGCTGTAAACACTGGGTACATTATTTCTTTAACTTTCCTCACATTCCAACCTCAGAGATGTGCACAGAAATTTGCTAGAGTTTTCATATACAGTGAACTGTTTAGGATCAACAAGTTGAAATAAATTAATGTCATTTTTTCAAAGAGTAAAAACTATGAAAATGAATTTCTTTCTTTGCTCGTGATTTTTGTTTATGCCATCACTAGA
The DNA here is from genome assembly GCF_019279795.1 of Protopterus annectens. Lineage (NCBI taxonomy): Eukaryota > Metazoa > Chordata > Ceratodontiformes > Protopteridae > Protopterus > Protopterus annectens. The sequence continues at coordinate 618,927,969 of NC_056735.1, read as the reverse complement.
TCAAAAAGTTCACAGGTAGTTACTAAGTATGCAGTCAAGGAAACCACCATGGAGCCTAACTTAGCTTCCCATTTGGCTCAGAGTACTGTCTGGTTAAGTGTCTTGCTCAGAGTCACACACTAGACAAATGAAGGATGAGGGATTCAAACTCTGCATTACAGGAAGGATTTCATTAACAACTCATAATCCTAATCCTCTGCACTAAGGATAATAAAAAAGGGTCTCTGATGCACTCCTGAGAATCTAGAACCTTATGGTTTCTGGAGGCTCTCTGCTTACTTCAGTTACTTTCCCCACAGTTATTGCAGTACAATCTTGATCAGATAGAATTTGTTGGAATGATGTTAGAAG